>NW_026054585.1:0-322555 GCF_022478715.1 Daldinia decipiens
CTAACCCTAACCCTAACCCTAACCCTAACCCTAACCCTAACCCTAACCCTAACCCTAACCCTAACCCTAACCCTAACCCTAACCCTAACCCTAACGGGTCGGTCGGGTTGACCCGGTTGACCCGGTTGACCGGGTTGGCAGGGTTATTCGAAATTATTAAATTTTTACGGTTAATTACTTATTTAATTTATTGTAATATAATATTTTTATTTTTATTAATGTTATAAATTAATTTAAAAACACCTTTAATTATTTTTCCTTTTTTTTTAACATTTTCGAAAACTTATATATATTTTTATAACGTTATAATTATTTTTTAAAATATTAAAATTTTATTATATATTTTTTTATAAAAAATAATATTTTAAATAATTATTTAATTTATTAATATAAATTTTAAGGTTAATATTAATACATAAAATTATTTTTAAAGATTTTTAATAATGATTAATTTTAAACATTTAACTTTAATAAAAATAATAAATTAATTATTTATTTAATAAACAAAAATTAATATTTCTTATAATGTATAACATATTATTTTAACGTTTAAATCTTCGTAAAAAACTTTAAATAATTAATAATAATATTATATTTTAAAAAAATTATAAAGATTTATTAATTAAATAAAATATATATAATAAATATTGAATAGGAATTGGTATTTCCTGCAGAATATGGCATATTACTTTAACGTTTAAATCCTTGTAAAAGGCCTTAAACAGCTAATAATAGCACTATACTCTGAAAGAACTATAAAGATCTACTAATCGGATAGAATATATATGATAAATATACAAAATAAGGCTATAAACTATAAATATGAGAAAATAACAAATATATCTATATTAAATACATAATTAAATGGTAATAATCGTGGCTATTTGATTAGAAGAATACGACAAATATTAGACCTTTATATGGCCTGTAACTTAAGATTACATAATAATACCCTTACTCTTGGCGATGTGGCACCACACCAGTTCAATATAAAATAAATACGTAAAATAAAGTTATAAGTTATAAATATAAGAAAATAACGAATGTATTTATATTAAATATATAATTAAATAATAATGATCGTAATTAATTAATTAAAAGAATATAACGAATATTAAACCTTTATATAACTTATAATTTAAAATTACATAATAATAATACCTTTGCTTTTAACAATGTAATATTATATTAATTTAATATTATAACCTTTATATAATTATTTTAAATTTTATACTTTAATATATATATATTTATATAATTTTTTAAAATATTATATATATATTAAATTATATATTTAAATTATTATATAATTTTAAAATAAAATTTTAATATAATTTAAATAATTAATTATTTTAATTTAATTATTTTTTTATTAATTATATTTATTTTTAATATATATATACGCATTTAATTTTTTTAAATAAAATTTTTATAAAGTTTTAATTATTTTTTATATTGTTTAAAAAAAAAAGATTATTTATTTAAAATTAATATTATTAATAATTAACTTTTTAATAAAATTTTTATTTTTATTATTATTTTTAATTAAGATTTAAATAAATTAAATAATTTTTTATAATTTTAAATTTAAAATATTAAACTGGTGCTGGTGTATCAGGTGACCTTGATCCTGATCATGTGATCATATTCTTAGTATAAGTACCATTTATGGTCGCACACACCCATTTTACATAGTATCATCCACTTTTAATACAAGTCATTCCTTTCCTTCATCATCAGTCATCATTTAAAAAGTCCTTGATATCAGGTCTAATAGGGCTTAATCCAAGGCCAAGACGTCTAAGTCTTGTTCAATATTTAAGAAAAAAATTTGAATTAAATCTTAAATTCCCTGTTGGATTGACTATGTATTACGTAATAATATGAAAGGGAATGCAAATAACGATCATGTTTTGATTAATTGTTTTAAGGTAAGAAAAAAAAGGTTCCCTCGAGTGGGGAAAGATATTTATTGTACAAATGCGTGGGTTGTGCGTGGGCGGTGTGTGTGGGCATAACCCTGGTCATGTGACGAGGTCATGTGACTGTTATCCCAACATTCCCCGTATATATTAATATTATTAAAGTTTATTTATTTTTAAAATTAATAATTTTAAATAAATAATATAAATATTTTATTTAATATATTTTAATTATTAAAATATTTAAGTTTAAAATTTAATAATAATATAGTAAAATTTATAATAAAATAATAAATAAATAATAATTTGTTTAAAATTTATTTTAACGCGTATATATTATATTATATAATATTAATTAAGATTTTATCTTTAAAACTTATACGGTTTAAACGTATAAAACTCTTAATTATTATATAATTAATACATATTAAAAAAGCATTATTTAAGGTTTAATTTATTATATTTTTAATAATTTGATTTATTAAGGTAAAATTATGGAAATGCGTATTATATCGCTATTTTACATGAGACTAGGGATTTTCAGGTTACCTGACATGGCTGACTAATCTGATAATAATGAATTTTCGTTGCGCCCGAGACCAACCCCTAGTTATATATTGAGGACGTCGGTTAGTAGCTGATGTTGTCGTTGTTTCATTGCCGCCGAAACATAAGGACTCGAGTATCTATTCAACTGTTGCATCACATTTAATAATACATCTCTTAAGTATTACCTAGTCCCACCAACTTAAGAGATCACAGCCTACATTTTTGCACCCTTCGAAAGTTCCATCCCAAATCATTTTCCAAGAATTATTTCCCCATATCCCATTAACAGTTCACAATTTACTTACCGAAATGGACGTAGATTTTCAATTCGCTGAACCACACCTGACTTCTTGCGAACGAGCTATGCTGAACGTTCTCCAAGCCACCCTTCAGTACCCGGCCGATTCGCAGTTAAATGTTACCAAGTTATGTAGCGATATTCAGTTCTTTTGCAACTCTCAGCAGGAAAATACAGCTTCTGGTAGACATCTCTGGGAAATCTGGTCTGTAGTTATCGAGATGGTCCAATATATTTCACCGGACCACCCCTGGCAAGACGTCCTAGTTCGATGCCTTGGAAGTCTCCGCCGCCGAGAGGGTCACGTCCCTAAGCATGGAGTGAGATATGACTATCGTGGGCATAACTATAGATCGCGCTAACAAAGTTTGAACGAACAGGCATATATGTGGAAAGACCTTCCAGACTTAACGATGCGCTTGAGAGAGAATTGGAATGGTACTGATATAAATGCTTTACGCGAGTTAAAGGGGATTGTGCTGATACCACTTTAGACCCGACAGAAACGGGTGAAGAGCTGCCCGAAGAATTCACCAAGTGGAAAAACTTGAACTCTTTTGTGGCTCGGATCACAAGTACGGACTTTGCCCCTTGGCTCGTTTTCCCTATCTGGCAGCTTACCATGGCACTCGAGAAGCCACCCGTGGCAGGCGGTGCGATGGAATGTCGGGTATGGGTGGCAACTGAATGGATCATAAATTGTGCAGCTGTGCTATTCGAAGAGATGAACTCCATAGAGCAATTAGATGACAGCACAGCTCGTGCATTTATGACGGGCCCTCTTTGCGACACTCAAGAGCCGCTGAGTATCAAACGGTGGCACTTTTGGAAGAGACGATTGCTGGGACTTTCTGCTGATACTGGAGACTTGGCACTTGGTAGCGTGGCACGCGACCGGATGTCAAATACTGTGGAAATTATGGATTGTACTGAGAAATAAAACAGCGAGTTTTTCCAAAGTAGCACAATCCCGTACCAAGCAACTACGTACTATATTGTTGACATAGACTTTATGTTGAAGAAACAACTCATATGATATGGTCAACAGTTAGGTTTGGGGCAAATATTTGCGTCATGTTGTCTTGTTTTAAAAAATAGTTAGCACTTGATTTTATCACCCGCCGTCTAATAGCCATGAGGACTTCATAGAAGTGTTGCAACGAGTTACCTCATATAACTAGAGCCTAGAAATAAAAAGATGAATCTCATGCTTAACCCCTTCGCAATCTTTATATGTAGTTTTTGTTCCACGCCTGCGGAGTACCGATGCCAGTGTCTAGAACCTAGTCATGTGAAATAGGGATAGCCAAGGTGTACTGTGTCATGTACAACTCTATAGATGGATGGAATTTAAAAAGCTCCCGACTTAACTATTGTTCGGCTATCGGAGTAGAACTGTGACTCCCAGACATTATAAGGAGGAAGCGTATAAACAAAACCGCCCCTTGAAAATAGCTTTGATGTATCTTGACTTTTCTGGAGACCCATCAAAGCCTGTAATTTTCGTCCTAGCACATGTATGCAGCTGTTGATAATTCTTATATTTTTCCGAGTTAAGCCTCTAAAAGTTTATATTATATGACTATCAGTACTAGGTAATAGACATAAATATACTTGAAACCTTCTTGAAGACACTTGGTATTGAGGCAGAGCCGTTACGCTAAGTGTCTCCCACGGCCGATATCAATATTCATGAACAGATGACGACCTCAACAAATGTCTTCTAGGTCTCCTAAGCGTTTCTAGTCTTAGCTGCGATACTTGGCATTAACCTCATTCGCAACTCACCCGAATAAATCCAGCACCTTGTTTACCCATGATAGCGCGATGCAGGTATTTGTTAGTCCTCATATCTCATATCTAACCCACTAAGCCCCCTCGTTAGTGAAAGGAGGGGTTCAGGATTGTATTGAGAGTAGCGTCTAATGTAAGCCATGGAATATGGCGAATTCCCCCTACACAATGTGCCCAAGGAGCGCATACGTTTCAACTAGATGTTACCTTTAGGTCAGAGGACTGAAATGACATATGATGGATTCGAGGTCGATCTGCGACTAGAGCGACGTACCGCTTAGCATTGAAGACGATTGACTTGACGTGTCTCGAGGTTCGCTATTATAACTAGATCGGCCTTACCGTGATGGTTAATCAACCAGTGGATAGGGACATAAGAGCGCACATCGCACCAATAGCAATTGCAAATTAGACGGGTAGCGGCTGTGGGTTATTGCCGACCGTCTTGTACAGCTCTCGGAGCTCGAATGCCTCGTGACCGCCTTCGGGCACCTCGCCGATAACTCGGGCTGGTTGGCCGGCAACGATGCTAAAACTCGGTATGACCATATTGGGAGGTATAACGGTACCTTCTAGGACACGGACGTAGTCTTTAATGATAGAAAATTCGCCGACGACGACGTTCTGGCCGATGTAGACGTGGCTGCCGACGGTTGCTGCTTGGACGACGGTGCCCTCGCCGATAAAAACGTGATCGCCCAATCGGAGAGGGAGGAAGGTGAAGGATCTGCGAGGTGAAAGATATAGATAGTTAGCACGTAAGATTCGAAAATACAGGGGGCTCGTGTAAGCTATGCTCTTCTAAATTATGCGCGACTGACCCTTTGTATATGCGACCCGGAGGGCGCAAACAGCATCCTTTGCTCAGATAACAGTAGCGACCGATAGCTACGGCCGTATTGCTACCAGGAGCGGTACCTGAGCCTGATACAGCTTGCCCGGTCCTCGCTAAATCGCCGCGAATCATGGCTTCGGCCTGGATGATCGTCTTGCCGCCTAACATTATGTGTTGGGTTCCGATTAGGATGGCCTTCCTCGAGACCTTGTTCCCCGTATCCTATCGTAGGTAGAAATGTTAATTAAGTATTATTATACTACTTATAATGGGGAGCTATCTTACGGTTTCGATGTACTCGCCTTTAACCGGTTTCCTAGACATCTTGATTGAGGTGGCGCGAGTAATAGCTAGATTGAGATGTCGAATTGAAAAGGCCGGAGCTGAAGTTGGAATGTGACGAGAAGGAGCTACGATAACAAAGCATACAATATGGATTTTAATTATGCACCTATCACGAAGTGGGGGTGTACAGATTGAAATTCATTTAGCGGGATTCATTCTGAAGTGAATCGCCCCTTGCAGATTCATACAAGCACCCGTACCCATATGTAACACCTTCAAGCTATGCTTCCTACCGTCTCTCCAGCAATAATTCCAGAATAAATGCAACGCGCCTCTACCAGCCAAGGTCCTGTACCGACAGCCGGCTTATCCTCATCGGCATAAACGAGATCAGATAAATATTTAGTCACCAAGCTACTAGGGGTCCCCCGTTATCCTATTTTATCAGATCAACTACCCATGTAATAGCTTGCCAATAATATTTCATCTCGGGCATATCGACATTGCAGGGCCTACTCAACCTTAGGGAAGCTATCTACCAAATTATCCCATCGATGAAGGGTAACACATACTATGACATGGGAACTTTGCATCCGCTATCGTTTGTATTACCTTAGGTAGGCTTATTATCTAGACTTTTATATTCCAAGCCTGGCTCTTTTCGGCTGAGTCTTGATTTCTAAAGGTCTTCCAAGTACCATTGTGTCTGACATTTAGTAGGTAGACTAGAGCTGCTATGTCAGAGGTGGGCGAGAAGATGTCCCCTAAAGCAAGCCTCAAGACTTCTGCTGACGTTCGAGCTCAGAAATCGTCACACTCGGCTGATGTAGACTAGATGAGCCGGCCGCGGCTCGGCCCGTCGAAGGTCGAGGTAGTGGTGACGTTGATGAGAAGCACGTTTCAGATTTGGAAGGCCAAGATGGCGTTCGAGGTATCGAAGCTGTCACTCAGGCCTAGTCTAAGAAATTAATGACAATGACATGGTACACTTATCTACCATTCTTATGCGTCAGTCCCGCGTTTTCCCACCAAAGCCCACTCGATTTACACAGCTCTTATAAAGCAAGAAAAATGTAAAGAATTATAGCTAAACAAGCAACAGCAATAGAATTGATTTAAATTTAATATATATATTATATTTCTTTAATTAGCCTTTATTTACTAGATTTTATGGTGGTATAAAATAAGTGAAGTTTGGTGGGGAAATAGGGGACTGACGCATAAGACTGAGAACTGATTGTAAGAAGCCGAGAATATCAAATAATCCACGTACTAATTCATCCCTGGGCTACTAATCGTCAATTTTATCATGGCTTTTAATTCTAGCCTATCCAACCCTCTCGTGGATACGTTAGGCACCCCCGAAAATCGATGCTACGGCTCGCGCTGTCATGAGTAGCGAATATCTCTGGAAGTCGCTCATAACGTAAGGAATATCGAAAATATCGAAAATATCTACCTAGAGTCGACCAGAAGGGTTTTCTTTGATGATCTGTTCCGCTACGATAGGGATTGTATTGATAGCTACGAGCAGAATGTCGAAACTTATACTGCAGCTCTCGTATACTTCTTACCTCTTCTCCCAACCTAATGTATCTTGAAATACCAATGATGGCCGGTTCAAAAGTATTATACCGCATTGATGAGAATGGCTGTAATGTATGTTCCGTTTTAGCAACCACGTTTGCAGGAGGCGCGCAAGTAGTTCCCCGCTGCTGTTCGTGACTCCTGTTGGACACGGTCACAAAGCATGCATTATGCAATTGAGTTCGACGGTATGCCTGGAGGCCTATTATATGGTGGTTTTCACTAATTATTTCAAGTTGTCGGTATGGTTCTTGTTGTAGCCGGATTCTCGTTCATCATATTACCCCTTAGTCTCGCCACGTATCAGACTGATAGGAAGTCAGCTACGATTAATACCATGACCGTGACTGGTGGCTAGTCGCTTGCCGATTTCTGTATTGAAGAAAAGTATATCATCAAAGTGATGTTCGTATCGTTCCATCTTCGGTGGGATCGTACAGTTATGTTCATCGCGTCGAGGTGTTGAGGCCCGTAGGTATGTGTGAACCCCTCTAATTACGCGAACTTTACTCAACGTCCTTTTCACAATAGTGGCTAACGAGTTAGTATCAAGTCGAATAGTCTTATAATCGCCTTGTTTCAAAAGGAGTCATCAAATGTTCTAGGTAGATATAACCGTGAGTTAACTCGACACCCTGATGCGTTACTTTCAAAGCCGTCTTCATGTAGTCTTCGGTTTATCTACCAAAGATTCTAACTGGATCGATAATATCTACAACTTAGGCTCATGCTCCTGGAGTTTGTTATCGGTTATCTAATACGTGTGACGAACCGGTATAAGTAGTTAACGCTGTTTTCAGTTCCCCTGCTAGTTACGAGCGCCGGGCTGATGATCGAGTCCGCATGCCAGGTATTCCACTCGGTTTAGTAGCCATGTGTCAAGTGCTTGAGACTATAGGCGCCTCAGCAAGCACAATACAGTTTTATTCCCAAGGGCACTGATTTGGAGTCCGATCATTGCGAGACGCTCGCCGTAACCGAAAAGATTGCTATTGTGGCCGCCGCCGAACATAAATTTAAGCAGATGAAAGGCAGAGTGGTATAATGCGTCGCCCGCGGTCTTGGATATTCCAAACCAAAATACGCAATGTAATTTTTATTAATAATAATTACATTACTTGCCCCACAGTTCTGGTAAGACACGAATGGTTCATGGGTTCCATTATCAATGCTATTATTCCAGTCCCAGGGATAGAATGCCAAAGTCTCCCTTTAAGAAAGTTATGTTGAGGTATAATATTCAGGGGATAATCGCGATTATGTTAGAAGGCAACAATTCTGGCTTAAATCAAATGGGTACTTAGGTATGTATGGGCTATTGATTCGTCTTCAAGGCTTTGTTATTGCTCAGTGAGTTGCAGTGAGTTGCTAGATTAGGTAGTCTAAGAAGATTAATGATGATTCGTTCAAGACAACAGGCTTATCCGGGTGGCCATTTTTATTTATTAGCAGATGTGGTGCTGTTGGACATTTAAATCGATTATGATAAGAATAAAGTGGATTCAAGGCATTCACTGATACCCATCACTTGGAGGAATGGGAAGTGAAAAGTATCATAGTAACTCGTCGAGACCGTAGCCTTTAGATAGCTTTATTTATTGCAATTATGGGCTGCTCAAGCCCGTGAGAATTATTCGCCATCATCAGAGTAGCGTATAATGCTTTACTGCCTGCCTGATATTCCCACGTTATTTATGCGAGAGTCCTAACGATAGCATCATATGCAGGTTTGGGCTGGTAGCTAGTATCAAAAAAGAGGGGAACTCTTTGCTTGCCACGAATCCTAAAAGAAGTTAGTTATGACACCGGATATCTTGGAATAGGAGACTCACAGCATCGCTCACACCCCATATAGTGATTCCAACACATTTTTCGACAGCAAGGCAAGCATTGGCGACCTTAACATACTCATCGACCGGCGCATTCACGATATCCAACTCGGTAATGGTAAGTTCCTTTACGCCAGTCGTAGCGAACTTCTCCAACCCAACCTGCATTCCGCTAGCGCTAGGGTTGCCACCGAGGTGACATTAAATACCAATACCGTTGATCGGGATGCCAGTAGCGAGCTACTTCTTTACGTATTCAAACATGCCAGTGGTAGTCTTGGCGGACGTTCCGCTCCCGAGATGGAAATCGTCAATGTAAAGCTTCGCATCTGGGCCCGCCTTGTGCGCCGCCTCGAAAGCGATACGGACAAAGTCTTTACCTAGGACTTGGGTAAATACACCATCACTGGGAGTACATTCTCATCGAAGATCTCATTTACAACATCCTAAACCAATCGAAACCAATAGTATTAGCATGTTTGGCCTTTCGTATTCAGAGTTGGCTGTTACGTACCCAAGAGCGATTTGTGCCCTTGTATCTTCCGACAATGGTGCTAACGTGGCTCTCAATGCCGCTGGTAAGCTCCTTTTTATCTGTGATGGCCTTGGCGTAGTCCGGTAGCTGTTGGTACCAGAAGAGCGTGTGGCCGCGAATGCTTTGGCCGTTCTGCAAGGCAAAATTAACAAGCGCGTCGGCACCACCGAAGTTGAAGCCGCCACGGGTTGGTTCGATAGCATCCTACTTCATGCTATTCTCAGGGGTTAGTTGCCCAAAGTCCTTCCTAATGATGGCGGCATTTTGGGATTTGGAGTAAAGCTTGCCCTTCGCCTTGAAGAGTTCGCCAATGCTGTCAGACGAGGAACCGCCATCTTGAGTAGATGTTGAGGCAGCAGAGGTCGTCGTGGAAGTGATAGAAGCAATTGAAGTTTCTTTATTGGATCTAACTTGTATCATACTAGCTTGTCGATCACATAATATCCCCGTCAGCTATGACGTGTAGGTATGCCCCCGATCACATTTTTAACCAGTGAGAAATAACATAATGATTCCTCAAATGAACTATAGAACATTATGTTAAAATTTCCAAATTACAATCGAGTATAATCAGGATCTCCAATATAATCCATCAGATGTAACCGTGTTAAATCCCGAATAACGTATAACCATTCTATGTCTAGAGTTGTGATCGCCGATGCGTACTAATATGACCTCACTTCCCCAAAGAGGAAAATAGCTGTCATTATGAATATGGCCCAAGCTCCCCGTACGTCTTTGAAATAAAACAGCCTTTAAATCAGATTAATGACATCAAAGTGATCCAAGTTACTGGCAAGACTTGTCAAGCTATATCTAACATTCAAGCACACTAATTCCTTATTTATATAATCGCCAACCTATCTTACAGTCAATTAGATCATCGTCGAGACCAAGGTCCAAGCTCCTCACATTCTCTCCGTACCATTTTCAATTCCTAACAGCAATCACGAATTTTCAATATGACCACCACTAGATCCGGTGCCAAAGTTGAGCCGACTTCGAAGAACAAAAACGGAGCTGGGGTTGGCTCCAAGCACCAACTAAATACGAAGGCATTGCCAGGATCTAAACGCACTAAAAATGTTGGCGACAAGAAACAGCAAACCATAGAGATACCATTCCAAGGTACTTCTATAGCACAGTCTTGTATGCTATTGATAATTAACTAACCTAGTCAGTCCCGCTGAAGCGTACGGCGGCGGTACAAGCCAGCCACCAGCTAATGAGAATAATATAGATGGTAAAAATGAGGCCATCCAAGAAGAAATGGGTCAAAGGGGCTCGGCCGAGCAAGTAGGGGCGAGAGAAGGAGTCGTCCCGTCCAACATCTTGGAGAAGGGTATCGTATACTTCTTCATCCGCGGCAGGGTAGGTATCGACGAGCCTAGCAGCATTGGTGACATTCGCCGCAGTTACATCATCCTGCGCCCTCTAGCTAAGGACGCCAAGCTTGGCGAAGGCACGATCGACGACGCTGGGAATAGTCGCTTGATCGCTATTCCAAAGAAGGTATTGCCCTTGAGCGGTAAGGATAGGTGGATCGCGTTCGTCGAGAAGTCACATACCTCTTTTGAGACGTTAAAGGATGAATTCATATCTGCGTCGGACTACAACACTAAGACGGCCGGTGTTCGACACACGCCTGCAGCTACCCCCGTAGCGGAAGGCATATACGCAATTACGAGTACCGGCCGGGAATCCCATCTCGCTTACATGGTAACTTTACCGGATGATCTTGGTGAGGTGCAGAAGGAAATTGGACTAATGGAGAAAGGAAGCTTCATTATAAGCACCAGAAATCCTCAGTATGAGCCTCCGAAGGGCACTGCCCTCCCCCGAGCTTCCGAATACTCAAAGGAGTAAGTCCTCATAAAATTTTGTTAACTTAGATTGGCTGTCAGCTAAAATTTTGCGCCATAGGTTGCAAGATCGATTCCGCGCCCTACGATGGATCGCTACGCAGCCTAAGCATCTCGACTATGTAGACACTCAAGTTTTGCTAATTGGCGAATCGAGCGGTATTCAAAAGGCCACTGAGCCGCAGAAGGGTCGGAAAGACGGTCAAGAGGACCCCGTAGAGGAACTAGAAAAGCTAGAAGATGAAGACACACACACCGCATGGAGAGCCTACCGGGCGACGACTCGGCGGCCATCTTCGGGGACTTGCACGTTCGTGCTCAGGATTATCCCAAACTCCAAACTACGTTTTAATACCTGAAAGCTAATCGTATAAAACGTGGCTTAGATGTATGTGATACAAAAAAAAAAAAAAGGAACGACTCATTGCGAAAAGGAGGAAAAAAGACTTCGTTGGTAATATTCCTACTACCGAAGTCAATTGCTGCCGTATCGCACGAGCAGTAAAGCACTCAGAATAGCTTAGCGTTGTATACAATGGACCCACAAATAATACATTCTTATCGTATAAATCATTCTACCGCAGGCGACTCTCATCTCGTCTCGATTCGTCTAGTGGTTAGGATACCTGCTTGTCATTAAATTCGCAGGTGGCCGGGGTTCAATTCCCCGATCGAGAGATTCAATGAACGCTGTTCTGTTTTTCTCTTCCTTTTTTATATTTTTCTATACAACTCTCCCACCCAACATGTGTAATTAACATGAGGCCTAAACCCATGTTTTAATCTTAGTTAGGTGGTTATACGTTTGCATGAGAATTTTAATCAAGTCCATCAAGTCCACAGCTACCTCTCCTAATGCAATTCATTATTTTTGACATCGTTATCTTATTTTGTCGATATCGGACTCCTCTCAGATATTCCTCGCGTAAACTATATAAGAAATGGGCTATCTTGAAGTCGATGTATTTGTCTTCGCTAGTGGTAGGACTGTGACCTTTGGCGTCTGCCAAATATCCCAATCATACGATACTTGAGGATCACCAAATGGTCTCAGGGTAGCGATGCGGAATGTGTAAGATCCAGCCTGAATACTCGACCCGTTGGCAAATCGCCCCAGCCAGTAGTATATTCCCCGTTTGCTGCGCGGCTGATCGTATAGCGGGAAAGAAAAGATATCATCCTCGCTGTCTTGGCCTGGCGTGAACCACTGAGAGTTCCCCGTGCCGTTCCAACTTGTGGCCGATCCGACATACTTATTCTTGCCGATTTGAGGTGGGTACGTCCAGTCGGATTCGGTATAATCTTCGTCGAAGATCTAGGTTGACGGAGAGTCAGTTGAACGATATTTATGTAATGTGCAGGGTGTAAACTTACATCCCAACGTAACTCTTCCGTACCCCAGGCGAACTGAGTATTAAGCTTAGGGAAGTCTTGCGCATCACGGGATAGGTTGAAGGTAAAGCTAATTGGCAGATTAATATTTTTATACTAAAAATATCCAGCACAAAGGGTTGGGAGCTTACTTGGACTTCTGTTGGATTCTATTTTCTGTGACCCCAGATGTCAGCAAGGGGAAGTTACTACCGTAGTCCCAAATATTGGTAATGGTTTGGTTGAGGTCGCAAGCAACACCTGCCTTGATAGTTAGATAAAACAGTATCCCAGGCCAATGTTGATATGAGCTGCGCATAAATACTTACCAAAGTAAGGAACGCCAAGTTGCTCGCCATTATCGCCGCTTATTAAGACCTTGCCGCTGTAAACGGGTAGGCTGCTAGCGTTGAGTCCTTCCGGGGCAGTGAAAATAAACCTACAAGAATATTAGCATGATAATGTCCATTTTTATCGCCTTGGGGACGTGAGAGGAGAGTTCGTACTCGGCTGTTTTCTTCTCGCCAGGAGCAACAGTGAAGTCCCCCTCAGGGAACGAAACCTTAGGGGTCATCTTTACTGGGTTTACCTCCGGGTAGAGTTTCATCCCAGGAATAAACGACTGTGGGTGGCCCGGTACAATCGTGTTCCACGAATCGTAACCGCCGGCATCCTGTAGCGAGAAAGTGTACGTGATAGGCTTGTCCCCGTAGTTGGTGATGTCGACCGAGTGCGTACCGGCAAAGTAAGCTGTATCGTTAAGCTCGAATTTGCGGCCCTCGAACCCGAGCTCTGTAGAATATCCCAACACGCGCTCGGCGTCAACAAACCCAGCGCCGACTTGTGCAGTAGGCGCCCAGAACCCGTAGTCGGTAGTACTTGTAGACCAGTCGGCCCAGGGCACAGCGCGTGCGGTGCCCATGATTCTGGCGGTAAGTCGCTTGGCCCATGTAGGATCATCTGCATGAGCAGCTCGTCCACCAAATTTGCCTACCCACAGCGCGGCTACGCCAGCAATGTATGGAGTGGCCATGCTTGAGCCGCTTAGTACTTGGTACTTATCGGTTGGATAAGTAGAAAGGATCTTGGTACCCGGGGCGACAACATCTGGCTTGAGCGCAAGATCGTATGTTCCTCCCCAGGACGTGTATCGCGCTGGACGGCCACCACCTGAATTGTAAAGGCCGACGTAGTGGGCGGTATCGACGTCAAACGACGCCGTAACCTCGACACCTGCGGCGACTGCTTCGACGATTGCCTGACCCGAGCGGGCCTCTATGGCTGCTATGAGGCCGGTGGTATTGTTGGTATATAACGTTTGGGAGGGTCTGTCATCATTATAGAATAAGATGTATTGTGCACCGAAGGCTGCAATGTTGGTATGCTTGACGGAAATGTCGCACCCTCCAACTCTGGCTAGGACGATAGTTCCATTGAAGCTGGTGGTGTTAGCCGGCAGTGGGCTACAAGCATCGTTCTCTACGGACGAGTTAAGCGACACCGGTTTGATAGGCCAGCCGAGGATGGTATTAGGGAAAAAGTCGGACGAGGGTATGTAAGCAATTTGGGTCTCGTTTGACTGGCCGTCCGCTTTAAAGTCCGCCGAAAAAGCCTGGGCGGGGAATGCCCCGGGTTCAGCAGCTCCTACGGTAAGGACGTTTTTTCCCGACGCGCCATTGCTGGCATCAAATGGGCCATTTTCGCCGTCATTTCCTGTAGCAATAGAAATAACTACGCCTTGCTCGACCATCCTCGAAGCCAGTACGGCCCAAGCGTTAGAGGTGAAGCCGCTATTCTCTCCGAGACTTGCGCTAATGATATCAGCCTAGAGTACAATTAGCGGTGGGTTGAACATAAGCAGCCTTTCGACGTCTTAATAGGGGATGAAGGTCCAATCCACTTACCCCCGAGTCGAAGGCTTTGAGAAACCCTTCGATAACTGTCTCTTCGTTTGAATAGCCACTGCTTCCGAATACCTTGAAGGAGAGCAATTTGGCACCTGGAGCAACACCAACAAATCTATCTCGTGTCAGTATTTATACGGGGGCGATGCAACCATATCAGAAGAGCGGCTTACTGGTCACTCTTCCCCGCGATGATTCCTGCGACGTGCGTGCCATGACCATATTGGTCCATCGGATCGTTGTCGGGTTCGGCTGGTGCATCAGGCCATGCTGATAAAACGAATACAAGTCAGCCTCACATGCGTGGCTATATAACAATAAATTAGGAGTAGAGACAAACCGCTGCCGACAAGGTCATAACCGCCAATTACTGTATAGTTGGGGCCAATACCTCCACCGAGCTATAAACGCGTCCTTATTAGCGAATGTGGAAACTTGTCTATTTGACTGAGTAGGCAAATTTCGGGCGGGTAACTTTACCGCAGGATGGGTATATTGGACGCCGCTATCAACTAGGGCAATTATCGCACCCTCGCCAATGATTCCGGCTTGATGTAGCTTCTCGACACCTGTCGAGCCATGTACAGAGTAATTGGCAGCGGCCGCATCGTTGCTGAACGACTCGCCTTCGATCGCCTGTGGCAAGAGACGCACGATGGTTGATCTGTAAACCGATGCTACGACAGAGCCATCCTCATCTGCGTCAAGAGCGCCTGTGAGCGACTCGGCGCTGCAGTGGCTCTCGCACTCGATGCTTAGGCCCGGGAAGAGATCCGAATCGAACTCCTTCACGACGCGGAGCCCGGGGAGTCCCGTAACCTTAGCCGAGATGTGGGCTCTATGCGCACGCGACTTCAATTCGACGATGAACCGCCTCGGAGTAGCACTTTCGCCGATCTTCGAAGTGCCATTGAGGTCACGGCGTGAGATGAATTCAGCGCTCTGCGCGCCGCCGGAAGCGGCGAACAGCAACGGTAGTAGGGAGTGTCCTACACGCATATTGTCGTCGGCGGGTTTACACACGAAAAGATGTGTGCCTCAAACTCGAGGTGCGGTGTTATGGGGGTGAAAAACGCGACTTTATATCCATCGCCATTCAATAAGTACAATAGCATTTTGCCAAGCTATAACGATCTCGTATTCGAGGTTACATCGACAATAGGTCTAGGAGCCCAAGCAATTATCAGCCCGTATTTTATGGATTACTTTGGATGTGGGTTATGCTTCGTGAGAGACTTGCCCGAGCAGCCCTGTCGATGGACTGTCACGACGATAAACTTCCTTGCTTGACCCCGGGGTATTGCTACATGTAGTCTAGGCGAGAAATCCCAGGCGCGACGGATTATCCATGCCATGATGTGTTGAGTACGAGTATCTAACCCAAGGCTAGTTACGGAGCTATATAAACAATGATTTGATAAAATATATCGAAAAGAGAACATAGCCGAGTACTGGAAAACGATGGGGAGAAGCCATCGTTGAATTAGGTATGCACACTAGCCACTTGGCTACAAGAGGTATGTCGGTACCTAAAGTTACGTGAACAGGGATTAGTAGCGGAGCCAATAGTTCCATCGCTTCTTTTCCAACTATTAAAGTTAAGATCAATCTTCTATAGCCTATCTGCGAATTGGTTAAACTGGTAGGAATATAGAATACTTCGGAGACAAATATAATAAAAGGTAAATAGTACACTTATCTACTATTCTTATTATGCGTCAGTCCTACGTTTTCCCACTAAGACCCATTAAGTTTACACAGTTTCTACAAAGCGAAAAAAATAAAAAAATAAAAAATAAAAAGTTCTTGACAATTTCAATTAACTTTCATTTCCCCGATTTTATGGCCGTATGAAGCAGGTGAGATTTAGTAGAGAAATAAAGGACCGACGCATAGGACTGAGAGGTGATTGATTCACTCCTGCCCCGCCCCGGTCGGGTGGACCAAACCTGTAGCAAGAATACCGTATTAAAACCCCGGGATGCGGCATTTTGCAAACCATTTCGACCCGATGATATTCGGGCTTATTGTCCGAGTCCGTGACCTACTATGCCATATTGCGCGGCCCTCATAATTCGCTATGGGCAGCCGGAAACTAACGACGGACAAGATGTGGCGCTCCTTCTCATCCCACATATCGTACGATAAGTTATCGTCAGCTATCATACGACGATGTCAGTCATCCGCGCCAGCGCTGACTTAGTAGTCCTACTCGAATACCTGATGCAATAAAAATGACCCATCGATCAATGGTCTAATCCTAAACTTGGTTTCATCTAAACATGCCCATACGAGTAAGACGAAGCCGTTGTTGTCTACTATTAATATATTTCCTCATTGGCTTTCTCACTGCCATCTTATGTATGGTCTTCTTTCGACCTAATTCCGGAGTTGTTTTCTACAGATTATCTAAATACCCATTCACGACAATGCCGGCCGTAGCAGGGAAGCCCGTAATTGTCGTTGGCTCCGGCCTTGCGGGCCTGTCCGCTGCTCATGAAGCGCTTCGGGCGGGTGTCGCTGTCCGCTTGCTTGACCGCGCACCTAGGCCGGGCGGGAATAGTATCAAGGCCTCGTCGGGTATCAACGGCGCAGGTACGAGGTTTCAGCGAGAACTGAATATTCTCACAGACGACAGTTTCTACGCAGATACAGTGCGTTCTGCTGGGAGTAGATTTGCCGAGAACAACCCTCCGGGCATAGATCGTAAGGCTTTAGTCGAGACACTAATTAGCCAGTCCGAGAGTGCAGTGAACTGGCTTGCGGACGAATTGAAGGTCGATTTAAGTGTCGTGGCACAGCTTGGGGGCCACTCAGTCCCGAGAACTCACCGTGGTGGCGGAGAACTACCCCCGGGTGCAGCCATCGTTTCCGCGCTATTGAACAAAATGAAGGCCAACGCCGACTTTACGTTAGAGAACTCCGCAGAAGTGGACGAATTGCTCACTGATGATGGTGGCGCGGTTAAGGGGGTGAGCTATCATACGTCCGACGGCCAGAAACACAAGCTTGAAGGCCCGGTCGTCTTCGCAGCGGGCGGATTTGCTGGTGATGCACACGGCCTGTTGGCCAAATATCGTCCCGACCTAGCGGGCATGCCGTCCACAAACGAGGAACGACCCGCCTCGCACGACTTGCTCTCCTCAATCGGAGCCGCACTCGTGGACATGGACAGCGTACAGATTCATCCAACAGGCTTCGTTTTTCCAAAGGGCACGGGTATTTCGTACAGTGTCGTCCCTCCTAAGAATGATGGTCCTTCTCATAAGCCCGCAGACCCTAAACCCACTAGTACATCACAACTATTCTTAGCCGCTGAAGCTCTTCGAGGCGAAGGCGGTATTCTGCTTTCTAGTTATGGAGAACGGTTCGTTGACGAGCTAAATACCCGTGATATCGTTAGCAGCGCAATCATGGCTCTTCCGCAATCAACGGACAAGTCGATGAGACACTGGGAAGTAATTCTCCTTCTAGATCCAGGGGCGTGCGAGGCTGCAGCATCTCACATTAAGTTTTACCTTTGGAAGGGCCTGGTACAGAAAATCAAAGTCAAAGACCTCGCGCCGGAAATCGTCGCGTCGATAGACAAGTACGCAACCATGGTCTCAAAACATCAAGAGGATCCATTTGGGAGGAAGTCGTTTGGACGTTGGAAATTGCCTCCTGGTGAAGCTAATCGCGAAGAAGAGGTATGCGTCGGGACAGTGACGCCTGTGGTTCACTTCACGATGGGTGGAGTGGCGTTTGATACGAAGTCCAGAGTTCTCCGGTTGGCAGATGAAGGCAAATCAGCGCCAATACCGGGAATCTGGGCCGCGGGCGAGATTACTGGAGGCATCCACGGAGCTAATAGGCTTGGTGGCTCATCACTGCTCGAGTGTGCCGTATTCGGCAGGATTGCAGGAACTGAAGCTGCGCGAAGTTTAACTGTGACCTAATAATAACTTTACAAAAAATTAATCTTCTCTGTAATCAATTTTAAAATCGAGAGAAAACTACCTTTATTCCTTAAATATTTATAAGATGGTGGGAGTTTGAGGATCTTAGGTTAAGAATAGGTTGTTGAGGGTTGTGAATAAAAACTGAATATGATTTTACTACCTAGGTACCTGTTGGATTGACTATGTATTACGTAATAATATGAAAGGGAATGCAAATAACGATCGTGTTCTGATTGGTTGTACTAAGGTAAGAGAGGAGGGGTTCCCCCGAGTGGGGAAAGATATCTATTGTACAGATGCGTGGGCTGTGCGTGGGCGGTGTGTGTGGGCATAACCCTGGTCATGTGACGAGGTCACGTGACCGTTATCCCAACAGTACCTATATCATAGAGGGAAAGGATAACGGAAGTAAACCACACCATATGTATATCTCTCTATTTTTAGAATCGAATAGATGGTAAAGTAAGTTAAATAATATTTGGTCTATCCTCTTAGCCAAACAAGACTTTAATCTTTGATAGGCATTTTTAATTCGACTTTATAGCTACTTAGGTACCTACATAGATAGGTAATTAGGTACTGTACTGTCGCATAAAAACCGCTCAAAGAGTTGCAAATAATATTTGCCTACGTCGCTAGATGAATCCTTCCTAATCCATGGACGTCAACACTTAAAAAGTTGCTAAATTATAAATTTGTTGGAACTCTGGCAACTCTAGGCTTCTTTCGACCTATCACATTTGGAGAAATCCGGAGATTAAATCTCAAATCGTAGTTGCGGATGGAAATATCGTAGGGGAAAGATCATCCTGTTTATGCCATATTAATCGTGATTTTCCTGTTACATTAGAAAAGGTACATCCGGTTCTCAATTCTAGATAAGAACGTTTACTGTTGGCTTGGTCTCCAATTTGCAAACCGTAAATGTGAGGGTAGCCGGCCATAATGCTGCCCTACTCAAATAACATACATCATGGCCCTAACCAGTCCCGTTGCCAGGTGACCAACCAGGTGGCATATATCACCTGCCAGCAGTTGGAGATCAAACAAAACCTACTAGATATTTCTATTCGATACCTGTATTCTTCTTCGGGTTCGATTTGATCATCTAAATACCCAAGTACCTCTTATCTGATTTATGACTACGCCCACTTATACAATATTAAACATCTCTTCCCTCCTTCCACACCTAGGAATACCACAAAAGTCCAGATCAATGTCTTCCACGCATTCCGATTTTTGCTCCGCTCCCGAATCTGAATACTATCAATCCACGTTAGATTTTGGCATGGTAACACCAACACATACAATGTCCAGTACCGATCAAACAGAGCATTCCTACTCATGCTCAATACAAAAAATAGAGGCAAAAGACACCCCGCCATTCCCTGGCCAAACGTTCGCCATCCGAGAGCGAGGTACTGGTCGATACATTACTCTCGTGGAAGGAAATATTTGCCTGCGAGAGAATGTTGGCGAGCAGGGCGGATGGCACTGGATATGCGTCGAAACCAAGGGTTGGCTGGGATTCCGAAGCCCGGTGTCTGCGACATATATGGGACACGATACAAAGAAGAATATCTGGGCGGAATACAAGCATCACATAACACATGAATACTTCTGTGTTAGAAAGCACCCCCAGGGCGGTTACATGTTACTCACGAAACATGACAATGAGCTCCGGAAAATCACTGTCAGCAATGATCTTAGGCTAATCGAAACTACTGGGGATGGTACGCTATGGGACTTTGTGAAAGTTTCGGCTTAGATGGGGTTATCGTTATGAAATTGTAGCCTAGTTGAGTGTTGATTATGTTTTTACTGCTCGTTTAACTTTTAACCAACATCGGTTCTAGTTATGAGATCTTGTCACTAAGCAATGAGACCTCGTCATACATGTCCGTATGCTGGGGAGCATTTGGTACCTAGTAGTTTTGATTTTCAGGGAAACAATCGTTAGGTAGGTACCTTTCGACCGAAATCATCTTCGTTTGTATGATAGTGTTTGTAGGATATTGATATACTACAAATCATGTGCATCTGACGGCGAGACTCAATGTCAGAAGCCAAACCTACAGTGTGAATAACTGTGCGTTAGGCTAGACGTAAAACTACCTAACCTGACAAGTTCCGCCTAAGCGGCCGATTAAGCGACCTTTCTGCATCACCGAGGCGGTGACAAACGCCACTAAGCTATCCTAAGCCTATAGGTTCTCTGGCACGGTTGCGTGTAGTCAGGACTGCATCCGTTTTTCAGGTAGAACTGGGAGGTCTCGGGTATAGCGGGCTCATGGTCGCATCTCAAGCGCGGCCAACTCGCGTATCTGCAGCAAATGATTATCCATACTCGTACCGCCGTTACGGACTAAGCTGTGTCTCTCCGCATAAGGGAAAACACACCCGATGGCTCTTAAAATGGCAAGAAAAGTAACGCCATATGCATGATATCGATACGGGATCCGTACCTAGTTGAATGGATGCGAAGTCCGCCTAGTTCAGCTTGCATCAGTTGCCACGCTTGCGCTTAATCAGGGATGTCATCTTCAGATTAACCTACTGGGAGGGGAGTTCGTCAGCTATCTAATATGCTAAAGTACCTACCTTGCCGAATTTGTCCCATAGGTGAAAGACGGCGGGTTAAGAATTATTTGAGGTATGGTACTATGTAATTCGGCAAGATGGGTTAAACCAGGTATAATCATAGTGAATCATCGGCTTAGCCTATTCTAAGGAGATAGAGCTACAGCATTACAAATCCAAAAGTGTTGAAAACGATGCGAGATGTAATTAAACAAAATGTAGGTGCTAGTTAAAGGGGAATCGTGATGCTCGTCGGTATTCTAAACGCTAGGTTACGGAGTATTTAGGTAGAGTAAGGCTTCGAGGCTGAAGTTGGCCTATGCCTATGTTGTTGTTTAAATGTACATACTCCCTGTCAATACCAACCGGCATTAACCACCTACTAGGTATCTGAATTGTTGGATCCGAAGCGTCGGTAACCTCACTCCGTAAATTTCCTTCTAGTGAAGGGAGATTGGATTAATCGAGAATAGCAACCTCCGATCCGAAGATGATCAGAGCGTGTTTCATCATACTGGGTTTACTTAAGGTTAGTAACTAGCCCTACATACGGCAGCAAGGGTTTTTCTTTCCCCGGGTAACATCGAAGGATTCGATTAATTATTTGTATCGCTATCGAGTTAAAGAAGTTCGCTATACGAAGGTTACGATGTGAGGCACTATGTATTTAGCCGTTTAACCAGTTTAGGAATTAAAGAATTGAAGATGTTGGATTGACCAATGGAGAAAGACGTAGTAAATACATGAGGAATCTATCCCATGTCGCGCTAGATCAAAACGTCAAACCTAGCGAACAAGCTTGAAACGAAACATCCTTTCGAATACGTGCCGGACTAACTTAGCTTCGTTTAAGTCCGATGCATAAGACGAAGCAAATACTATGGATCTCTGAAAAGAGGTTGGTTATCGATGTGAATTAAAATATGCAATGTGTGATGCAATGTGAGGTGTTTATTGTATCTTGAGGATTTTGAGGTGAAACGGTACGATCGTGACTGATGCATCGGTAGAATATCTCAACTGCCAGTAAACCTTTGTAGATATCCGAGCTTCTGCAATTCGAATCACTATCCTGAGATACTATACCTATGGGATATTGCGGTAGTTAGGGCTAGGCATGTCTGAGATTATCCCGACTACCAGGGCGTACGCTTGGACATAGCCATATGAAGGATTCATCATCGCATCGGGCGCAGTCTTTATAATAGTATATGTGCTTTTCTTTCTTTTCATCTCAGGACCGATTTGATGCAGTTAGGTGGCACAAGAATGCAGGGGGTATCAGATTCGATTATGCTGTTATAACATGGTGTGGACTACTTTCTTTTTTTCTTTTCTTTTCTTTTTTCCTCCTGTAACAGCATTCAGCCCTGATAAAATTCGGGACGCTAATGTATGTAGAGGCAAGCCGAAACCCCGAGCCTATGTGACGCAGATTATATCGTGGCTATAGGATACAAGTCCCTTAAATATGATAGATGCTAGAGAAGGTTCAGAAGGTATACCGACAGAAATGATTCCTAACGACTTTGTAAGCTTTTACATTACGTTTTTATTTTGATATCGTACATGGCCCTTATACAGCATAGATTTCGCGTCAGGATTATAGACCCATGCTATCAGATCTGGTAATTTTGTGGAATCTTTCCGACTTCTTCGAAAAATCTGGACAAACTGCTCGTTAACACCCTTCCTTCTTTCCTGATCAATTCTGTGGAGAATTGCTTCACAAGCAACTTCGCTCCCGTTTCGATTGATTGACTGGGGTTGGGCTAAAAGTGGGTAGTAGAGCAGCGGGAGGTCGCCTATTCAGCCAGTCAGAGGTTATATCGAAATGAAATCCCAACCACCCCCCTGCGGCTCGTTACTCTAAATTCAATATGTACTTGTACCTTTTAATGGTGCTATCAATATTGGCCACTGAGCAAATCACAACACAGTAACCTAGTAGTAACTACCTACCTAGGAAAAGACGCTTTTAGATAGCCGCGCCCCCGGTCGGAAACGTGCTGATGCTCAATCAATTTGACGGCAGCCAACATAGCCTAGACATGCTTCCCCTCCAATAGTTTTGATCTTCTTGTTCTGGTTATTCACCCTGCATCACTTCGTGAGCAGCAGCTTTTTGTAGCATGTGCAGGGTTCAGCGTCACTCATCATTTTGAAATATTATGAAATATCAGCCACCCCGTCAAGGTACTAGACTGACTACCAAGATTACAAACGTCAACCGAACCCAGGTTTAGCCCTGTTAGCAGTCGTCGTCGTGTTTTGAACGGGCTGAGGCTAAAAGCAGGAGGATTTAATGTCAATCTAGCCACCCGAGCTAGTTCGCCATATCTCCTAGGGATTGCCTAGAGACATTCATTGTTGACCCCTCCTCCTTTATTGACATCGGGTGCGAACCCTCTGTGCTGCTATTGCGTCTTCGCGGAGAACGCAGCACTGCCACCTTGACTAACAAGTGTACATACGACGGTACAAGTCCTAAGGGCCTCCAGCGAAGCAGAGGATTGCAGCCTGCCTACATAAATATATGCGATAATCTGTACCACCTTACGAAAGCGGATGGATGACCGGAACAAGACTGATAGCTAGCAGGCATCCGACAGCCCGAATATGCAAGGCGTGAGGCCCCAGCTCTTTGGGAGATCCTCGCCCGGCGGGACCAGTCCCCATATAATAGACATAATAAGTTAGACCCTGGACAATCCTTAAGGGTCTAGACAACCAGACGAAGAGCTCGTTTCCAAGGATGGGTAACATTTTTACAAAAAGCCACCTGCTTTCCGTCCAACGTACCTACTCCCGCTGTGTGGGGATATACCCTTTCCCGTCAGCCGCCACGCCGTTTCTAGCGTCGACACTACGGACGCCATCCCGTGTCAAGCAATATCTACCCTTGACCATGGCGTCAACATACACATCTCGTTCAGCTGGGGTTTTGCTGCACGACAGGAAAAGACAAAGTACATACTTCATCCTGCATTGCAACCTAGGAAGATCTCCTAGCATAGGAAGAAAGTCCATACTTGATATGTGAGACAAGTTGCTGGATATAAACTCTAGTTAGTAGATCCCTTGATCTAAGTTTACGATTACCAACATCATTCTCGTCGGTATTTTCCCTACCTATCTTTATTCCTATCTTTATTCTTGTTTTTTTTTCTGTGAAAAAAGTATCCTTTCTAAGTTCCTACGTCCGGGCTATCTCTTCTCTTTCAGGCTCGTATTCTACCTTCAATTTCCTCAACCGACCACGTCAAATCTCGGCTCGGGAAGCCATTCTCTCGCATCTTGCATTGCATACCCTTGGAAATACCACCGTACCCGTATACAACTCGCATAGTGCTATTTCTATCCCTAAGCGCTGGTAGGCCATTCGCCCGCTACCCACACGACACACGGCCACGGCCAGCCAAGAAACATTACACCGTCCTCAGCTACCGCTTGCACTACCCTTTTTACTATTGAAAAGTACTTTTGTGCTGTCGTTCTCGTTCTGTCTTGCCTGGTTATCTTATAATACCTACTTTCTTTAAGGCCTTTTTTCTCAATCGTACATACATCTTTCTACTCAAATTTAGAACTATCAAAATGCAGCCCAAAAGCTTGTTCATCATATTATCGGCCCTAGCTCTCACCTCCGCTTCCCCTTTACGGCGTAGATGTGGTAGTAGTGTTAGCAACAGCACTATCCCGACCCCTACCGACCCTGCTCCTGCACCCCCAGTAGCAGTTGTCCCTACTTTGCCCACCACCGGTTGTAAGTAGCTTATGCAGACCATATAGTTCATATAAGAGGACGACAGAACTAACATTCCCGTAGCTGGTACCCAGCTCGCCGGTCCCGACGCCGCTATACTGAAGCACATCCTCGTTGGCCACGGAATTCAGAACTACACATGCAGCGCAGAAGGGGCCACAGCCGCATCTTTTGGTGCTCTAGCAGTAGTATGGGAGATCACAAACCTGTACCCCGGAGCCTCCCCGTCTTCTCTCTCCACAGATGATTTCGATGCCTTCGCTTCTACGGTACTGCGCAAGACAGATATGCCAGTTAACTTGGCGGCTGAAGGAGGCTCTCCATTTCCGGCACCTGCGGACCTGACAGTAGAGGGTATACCTAGTCCTCTAAAGTTCCTAGGACATCATTTCTTCGATGCGACGAACACCCCCACGTTTGATCTATCGGGTGCAGGCGATGGTGAACTGTTCAAGGGGAAAAAGGACGCGGGGGTACCAGCACCAAGCGACGCTGATAAGGGCGCCGACCCGGCCACCGGCGCCGTAGACTGGCTACGTCTAAGCGATAAGGGAACGAGCACCGGCGTAAGCCTTGTGTATCGTGTACTCACTGCCGGTGGAAACCCCGAGCCATGTAGCGGTGCCGGTCAGACGCAGAGCATACCGTACGCTGCGCAATACTGGATCTACGAAAATTGAGCGTACCTGGCAGGTTTTAGAAAAAGCAAACTAAGAAATAGAAAGCAACAACAAGGAAAAGTTTGGGCGGTAAATCTGATTTGCTATTGGGCTGGACCAGGGATTCCTGGTGGGCTGGGGCTGGATCACGGCGTTTTGGTTTGGGTTGGGACATGAGGAGCATGGGACGAGGGCCGCGTGGGCGACAATAAGTTCTTAAGCTGGACTGGTATCCCTTACCGTTATGTTTATTTTTCATTGGGAGTTTCTGTGACTTCGATGTGTAGTCTATGTCCTTACATCGTAATACTCTCATAAGCAAGGCAGGATACCCTTTTTTGATTTTCTGTAACTTATTCCCCGGTACGAGAGCTAGTGTACATATGGATATAATATGACAGAAAAATATTGGATAATACTTGTCCTTAATAATTATTTACACCCTGACGCGAATTTTATTAAGCTTAAAGTCAACTCCGTACCCTAAGCTTAAAGGTATTCGAGGATAGCGAATAGGGCTTTTCTACAAGAATACTCAATATCCTCAAGTATTACGGCGGCTCGAGATGTATGTGCAACGGCTCACCAACCATGGGTAACGCTGATACAAGAGATACAGTTATTAGCGATGTCCAACGGTCACTCATAATTCATATAGAAGGTCAGCTGATATTAGCAAACTACGAGGCATATCATATGTCTAAAGAGGGACCCAGTCTCCCATAGGAGAACTACAAGTGGCACATAAGCCTGTTCTACTTCCAAGACAGCTTCAATTCAGTCCAACTGATAGGAATAAACAATTGCATGGGTTATAATAGAGCGCATAGCCTTGCTCTGCACGTGTCAAGGTATAGGTATAGGTACGCACAGATGGCAACATCTGGGCTCGTCGGCTCAATATTTATGCGCTCGGTCGACCCATTCCCAGACGTGGTATCAATGCACAATTATATACTTCAACGTTGTAAAGAGCTTGCTTTTTTAAGATTCGTCGTAACCCATGACCGTAAAATTACTAATTTAAAGCTCCTTCTTGGCTGACAAGAAAAAGTGAAACCCCATTTTCTTTCATCGTGAAGTTATCATTCGCTGAGGGGTGCTGGGCGTGTCGCCCAATTTACCTTCTCATCCGTTCCAAAAATAGACAATGCCTGGGTAAACACGCTCTCAGGCGCGATTCGAGGATCCTTCGCCATATTACCACTGTAGATACTCTTTATTTCTAATTTTTTGGTTGTAGCGGCTAAATCGTCTTGGGAAACTCTGGCATCTCTCCTTTGTTCTGGAGGCGTTGATGCCTCCCCCTGCCCAAGGGCGCTGGGAGAAGAGATTCTATCTTCTAACGCCAGCGTCGAGACCACCCTGCAGTTCCCCTTCTAACCCCATCTGGTTTGTGTATTCTTGGGGTCGAGGATCTTCGGCGCTCCATTGCGAATTTCCACCACTAGGCATCGGCACTTGACCAGCCGCCACCTGGGGTCCACCGGTCTGCCCGACGCTTCCTGGTGCGGTGCGCACTAGTTGTCGGAATCGGAATACCTCATCCTTGATCATTTCGCGCATGTGACCTACATCGTCAACAACCTCGAAGTCGAAGTTGAAGGTAGTGGGGCAGTCGGGCTCGTCAGAGGCGTCATGCCAGATGTGGAGATAAGGATGCTCCAAGGCCTGTTCGACGCTGATACGTGAAGATGGATCGAACGCTAGCATACGATCAAGGAGGTCCAGCGCATCAGGGTTAGCATTGGGAAATAGGGTTGGGAAAGGCTTCTTAGCCATGTACGGCAAGTTTCGGACATATTCCTGGGCGCGAGAGGAACCAATACGCAGCAGGGTCTCCTCGTTAGGTGTTCCGAGGATGTGGAGGATCTGGTTGAGTTGATCGACGTAGTCGCGTCCCTTAAAAAAGGGTCGTCCACCAAGGAGTTCGGCGAGAATACACCCCACGGACCAAACGTCAACTAAAAGAGGTTAATAACTGGTATCACAATCAAGACAAGGTATCCACGCACTAGCTTTGGTATAACTCTGGAAGCTTAACATAATCTCGGGCGCACGGTACCATCGTGTGGCAACATATTCAGTCATATAACCGGCATTTTCCTCAGGGTCAACCGAGAAACCGCGGGCCAAACCAAAGTCGCAAATCTTCAGTTCGCAATCGGCATTGACAAGCAGGTTTCCTGGCTTCAGATCGCGGTGTAGGACGTTTGCTGAGTGAATGTATTTCAAGCCGCAAAGGATCTGGTAGATGAATGATTGGAAGTGGGCATCGGTAAGGGGCTGGCCGGAACGAATGATAGCAGCCAAGTCGCATTCCATTAGTTCTGCGCAACGAGCTAGTGAGCAGGAGGACTGTTAGTGGTGTAGGTTGGATCCGTACCTTCGTATAGATATGTCTCGTTAAAGTTCTCCGGTCGAGGAATGTCCATATCGTAAAGACATGTGATCTGAGCATCCAAATAAAATCAGCAATCCCATTCCGTAATATCAATAGCTGCTGCATCTAGCATCACGCGACAAAGCACAGCAGTGTCTTACATTTCGATGACCTCGGAAGTGTTGTAGGAGCTTGATCTCGCGCAGGGCGCGCTTAGCTAGGATCTTTTTGCTAAAGACATTGGTAACCTTCTTGATGGCCACACCTTCGTTTGTCTGGTTGTTTACTGCAGCGCTATTTGTCGTAAACGAGATATTAGCTACTCTGCGCAAAACTTGTGGCAAAGGGGGGCTGAATTAAACCGCGCACGAACCAAACAATACCGTAAGCTCCCTGTCCTAGTTCCTTGGTGACGGTATACCGTTCATCGACGATAAAGTCTTGGTTGAAAACCTTGAAGACTTTGCGTCCTTGTAGGTCGGACATGATGGAAGTCAAGCTTCAGGGTCACTTTGATTCAGGGGGATTATCTGCGGGTTTGCGCTTGAACCGGGCTTAATTACTCGAATCGGATTGCGACAAGAATCGGTTCGACTTTGTGTCTAGTTAAAGTAAAGGACGATGATAATCCTACCGAGAATGGATGGACCTCTTTAACCTCTTTAACAATGGAACCGATATCCAAGTATCAAAGAAGAGAGCCGATCGTGAATAGATACAATAACGACAAAGCTGACGGGAGACGACTGGGTGAGCGGATAGTAAGCGAGGCTTATGGACGATGTGATGGGACAGGATACTATTTTTTTAAAAAAAAAATAAAAAAAAACAGGAAAGGAAGACGACTTGCAAAACTACTAAGTCGACCAAATTTCTAACGAAATTAATGGGTTGGTGTAGCTCCAAGGGGTAACATAAAAAAGATCAAAATGACCCCCAAGGCAGAATAGCGACGGTGATGTGTCAAAGAAAGAAAATATGCGCTGTGTAACTCAAATGGGCAAGTCATCTTGAGGAGTCGAGGGGGAGGGGAAGTTGTTAGACCCAAAGGCTCCAGGGGATGGGTGGGGCGCGAGGGGTCCGCCGCCTAAAAAAGTACGTATCTAGTACTAGGTACGACAAATGGTTAAAAGTACCTAACCTAACGAACGAGGTGTTCCCCGCAAGATGGCAGCGGCTAGTTGATACCAACTGTGGTTGGTCACTTTTCGAGCCCTGTCCCGCTATTTTCGGATCCAATGAAAACAGCGCCAACGAGCCCCCTGCTCGCCTTATAAGCGCCTACATCATGAAAGAAAGAGGTAATTTCAAAAGTAAATTTCAACGTCAGCATAAGGCATATAAGTTCCCGGTAAATACATACCCAGGTACCTAAGGTAGTCATTAATCACAAGGCTGTGTGATATATCCATCCAACACTTTAATCTTAAATCAGAATAAGCTGGCAGAACCCATCTCAATGAAGACGCAAAGCTTGTCGATAAACATGTGATCCTCCTCGTCTGTATTCTACTGAGCTGAGGCTGAGGGAAGATTCCATTTTAGCCCCCAAAAATCTTACACCAATATGACTTAGATCCACACTATTCTAACGCGCATTCGTCAATTTTATTGGCTTACTTCATAAATATATCCAATCTCAAGGCTGCAGCTTGTAAGACGACAGCAACTCTCTGTTTCTGAGCACAGGTACTCAGTAGCTTGATCTATATTTGCCCAGCTGTTATTGTAATAGAACTACCTACGGAAAAGGCCTACAAGACATGATTATCGTTACTCGTCTCTACAAATCCTGCCATTATCCACAGATTCCGTCGTATGCTCGTAATGTCTATTAGCCCGTCTATGATCTAAACAGGAAACCAAATATTAGGTATTATCAGGCTTGTGCCGTCGTCTTACCGACATCGGGAAATGTTTGGTCTAGAAAGTTTGTCGAGAATCTCTTGCACTGTTCATATGCTTTCTCAAAAGCGTCCTGACCGACGTAGTAAGGATCTTGCACTACTTCCTTACGGCCCGTGCCGGAGAACTCGCCAAATAGCATGACCTGCGCCTTAGATATGGACGAATTTTTGCTTCTAGCTCTCCATCGATTGAGATCTTCCAGGTTCGCTTTGTCCATTGCAAATATATAGTCAAATTCTCGAAAGTCACTATCACGGAGCTGTAGAGCATTTACTAAATTAGCCACATTGCCGTATCTTACCGGTTGGACTAGATCCTAGATGCAGACTAACCTTACGCGCCGCGTGCGTGTAATTCGTAATGCCGTGGCTTTCGAGGGTTGACATCGTCCTAGAGTCGGGTTCGTCGCCAGTATGGTATCCACCTATTATAATAATATTAGCATATGACCTCCTAAGTCGCAAGGACTATATATAAGGCATAGTAGTTATTCGCACCTGTCCCGCAAGAATCCACTTTATCTACGAGATTGTAGTAGGGAGATGACCGATCCTTTACGATAGATCGAAAGACTCCTTCAGCCATGGTGGATCTACATATGTTGCCAAGGCAAACAAAAAGCACTGAAATCCTTTGCTGATCCATCGGGACGATAGAGGTCATACTCGCGCTCGATATAATATAATAGATCAGATGTAAGCGTTACAATGAAGTTGGTCTCAGGTCCAAAGCTTCGAGTTTTACGAGTCCTGAAAGGAAATATTTAGTAAGATAAGAGGCTTTATTACGTAAGACCGCTCCCCGCTTTGCACGCGATTATTACCCCATGCTAAGTTTATGCAATCAATGAATGCAATATATTTATCTTGGCAGAAGGTAAGCACAGAAGTAACCTAACCTAGGATGATGTACATCCATGGCAAATCATTTTGTATTGCTCAGATACATCTATCAACGAGATGCTGCATAGGTAGCTACCACACCTGCATCAATGAAAGTCAATCAACTGAGAAGTGACTAGACATCGTAATAAAACTACGAGTACCAAACAGCGTTGGCACAGCATCCACCGCCGCCGTCAATATCTAGATGAGCTACCACATTTGCCCCAGATTTGTCATCATTCATCTTCCATATCTCGACAAAGCCTGTCGAGTTATCAGTTGTGACAACAATTCCGTCGTCGAACGGGCTTGGGGCAATGGCATTGGCAGATCCACCGCTTGAGGTAGTATGGATGAGGAAGAGCTGGTCGCCGAGGAGACCTTCGTTGTCGACACTGATAGCTGAAATGTATCCCTTATGGTTCAGATTGGACGCACCATTGCTTGCCCAGAGGTACTTGTTATTGGCGGAAAGGGCAACCTCGTGAGCCCAGAAATCTGACGCCTTGTCACCGTCCTTGATAAGGGGATACGTTTGCTGCAGGACATATAGTTTGCCGAGGTCGCTGGTCATGAGCTGCGCGACTTCGCTCGTTCCCTCCCAGACGGTGTAGACGTATTGCCCTTTCGGGTGGGCGAACACATGACGAGGGTCTGCACCTTTCACAGGCATGTCAACTCGCCAGAGGAAGTTAAGGCTGCCGTCCTCTTCTGCAACGGTATGGACCCAGATGGAGTTACCACCGTCATCAGCCGAGTAGAGGTACTTCGAATCAGCACTGAATGAAGTTCCAGTTACAGCAGAATCGTCTGCGTACTCGTACTGTTGTAGTGCGGCGTGAAGAGTTCCATTTTCATGTACCGACATGACCATACCGCACTTCGCATCACCGTAGAAATAATTACCATACACACTGTAGGGATAGGGGTTAGCAATTTGATAAGACATATAAGGGTACGTAATAAGGCATATGCTACATACCTGTAGGGTGCTTTGGGATAAGCAGCGACGAAGATGCTTTTCTTGCCTCGGCATTCGGGGTCTCCGAACACTCTAGTCTCGTACTTAATAGACTTTGCATCTCTCAAGCTGTAGCTGACGAAAGAAGCTTTGTCTGCGTTCCAGTCGGTTCCGTACAAGTTCTTCTTGTCATGCTATGATTATTGCAAGTTAGCCCAAGAACGCATGACCGTCACTATTTAGTTTAATATTTCGAAGTTATATACTTACGCTTAGAGTGATCCAGGCGCTACCTGCGTTGGCGGTAGTATTCTTGACAAGTTTCAGGGTCTCAGCCGCGTCGTCATACTCGACAGTGTAAAGGAAGTTGGTGCTGAAGGTTCCGACGATAAGGTGATGCTTCGCAGTTTTAGCCAAGGCTATAAGGCCGATAGCAGTGAAAAGTGCTTGTAGGAAACGCATCTTGACACGTCTTAGTTGCGCAGATGTTGTGTTTATCGGCACTATTCAGTCTAGTAAGTTGTGAGATGTAGGAAATTATTGACACTTCATCCACTACATACATGTAAGGTGAAGATGTCTGCATATTCACCTACCTACCTACATGTAGGTAGCTAGCGAGTTGGTGATTGCCAATACAGTACTCAACTCTAAATAAGGAGAGGGAAAGAACTTTGAAGGAAGGGGCTTTAGAATTTGTCGTAGCAACTACTTGAGGTACCAGGTACCTGAGGAAGTTACTTTAGCCGCAAGTGCTTCAACTCGCCAAGATACATAGATGGAAGGTTATGTGCATACCTCCTACCTGCATTTGTATATACACTTACTAAGTGCTGGACATCTTACTTGAGGTACCTACGAAGCCACCAGTTGCTTACTTGGAATTGTCATTTCTTCGAAGTATTTGCTCCCAACATAAATTGTTTAGACACCAGGAAGAGAAGACAGTAAATAATCAAGCAAGAGAACAGATAACGCGTAAGCAGAGCTGCAGCATGGCTAAAGATTGCTAGTTTACTTCTTCAAAAGAGGTAGTTATACATCCTAAAATCCTCAATATACAATATATAAACTACTAAAATTGATATCCTCACATGCTAATTACCACATCAACTAGACTGCTGCTCTTAGGAAGCCATTCGTAAATCATCTAAACTATATCTCAGTCGACCCCAATCCACTCAAAGTTTCTAGAGATACGCAAGTATCTACGCCCAGATCTTGACGAAAGCCGTGGTCTCATTTGCATTCAAGGCATTACCGGTCACGGGATCCGCACTGTTCGGTCCCAAGATCCGTGCGTAATAGAAATCCTGGCGATATGATCCCGCGTTTGCCGGGTTGTACTTGAGTCCCCACCTAGTGCTGGTATTGTAGGCACCTAGGAACACGCCGTCCTGCTTCTCGCCGTCGATGTAGTGCTCGAAGATCTGGGGCGCGACACCGTCGGTCAATTTCCATAGCAAGGGAGCGTCATACGGCTCATCCTTGGGGAATAACAATTCTGACCATTGGGTATTTGTGGGAGCCCCTGCGTCTGTCAGATCGGTAGATACCCAAGCTTTGAGGACACCCCCGTCACACTTCATGGCGGTCTTGGCGATTTGGTTGTTTGTTGGGAAGGTGATCTGTGCCTCCCGATTAGAGTCCTCGTAGATCAAGATTTATAATTAAGCTACTCACGTAACCCCATCGCATAGTTGGCTTATGATCAACGTCAGGGTTGAAGGAGATCGAGTACGCAGAAGTGTCACCAAATCCCTCGATAGCAGTGTTGTCGCTATCAACTAATTGAAGGATCCAGGGCCCGGCTGTGTTAGATGCGGCATCATAACCCGGATAAGATGAGCAATCTTCAGTCGGTAGCGCCTTGACAGTTACGTTCTGAGCTGCCTGAGCCAACGGAGCGGCGGCGAGGAGAGAGGCGAGAGCGAGTTGGGCAAACATCTTTAGAAATGGTATAAACTTAAGGCGAACAACTGGTTCTGTGAATAAATGCGCGCTTAGCAAGCTGGTGAAAACATGGGAACATGAAGGGCAGCAGTAGATATTTATTTTCCGTTGCCCCTGAACTCATGCCCTGTACGGTAGGATGCGAAGCGATTGACCTCACAAATCTTTCTAGTAGGCGGATGAGAGTCTAGACCAAAAGAATAGCTCGGAGCTGAAGAAAAGGCATAATGAAGTGGGACGACTGGGCGAAATTGAGATTAGTTTAAACATAAAAGGATCGTAAAGGAACCAATTTAAATACGCGCTGTCTTAGTCCGATTGGCTACCGCTATAGATGCCTGTTATGAAATTCGACAGATTGGGAATGAGCTAAGAATTCTGTAGGCAGTAATACAGGGAGCAATTGAGGCTCAGCCTGCGCTGTGTAGTATCGTCGTCAAATATACAGAGTATCGACGCCCTACTAGTGAAAGACTTCTACCTACCAGCAAACAGTCGTCCTTGTGACATGTCATTAGGCACCGCACCGGGGTTGAGAATTCCCATGGATAATTATACTAGGTAACCACTGAGATGAGATACACGCTACAAGGTCTAGTGCCCAGGACTTAACAACTGCCAGCGCATCGCGAAGTTGAAAAACTACGTTACATCCCACCTATGAGGCTTGATCGAATATGTACTTTGTAGTACCAGGTCACAAGTACATAGTAGGGGAGAAAAAACAAAGGTCCATCTGAACCCCAGAACATCTAACCCTGAGCTGCAAGGGTAAGGCCTTTCGGTTCTTAAAAGCCGATAGTTATCACGCATCAAAGTAGACACGGCTTTTAAGCTGGGTGGGGCTTCTGTACTTGGAGCTTTCAAAATCCGAGCATATACATAGATTTACCTAGGTACCTATTAATTAATATGGACGTTATATGTAGCTGAATCTATTAGGTAGTTCTTGCTGAATATTTTACAGTTTACGAAGCCTTCGTCTTGGAAATTGTTAAAAGGGATAGAGGCATGTCAATTCCTATACCTATTATAGAAGAACGATTATAGAAGAATGATAATCGTATTACTATGAGGAGCTGCTAGCAGTTGTTATCTAGGTACTCTCAATATTAAGGTTTACGGGACAAGTCTCACATTACCAGAAACGACTATATATACGAACAACTCATGATAGGGTCAATTTTGACGTTAATCAGAGGATCATATATGAAAGGGGTATGAAAGGGGGCATGCCTTAGCGCAGAAGACCTAGGCAGTAGGAGTGATACCTGTGCTGTCTACGCAAGCTCGATTACCGCACCCTAACTGGCGAACTTGCGTACACTACACAAGTACTGCGTTAATTACGTAGTTAAGGGCGTATGGAATAATCAGTCCTCACATAGCATCGTACATTGAGCGGTTGATCCTCGATCCAGCAAATTTTTGGGTTATTAGAATTCCTTGCGGAACGACAAAGCTGTTTCCATGCCTTCTTACTGGCGTCTTCACACCGCCCATGACGTAGATTTCCTACTACGATGTCAGACTTGGGTAGCTCTACTTGTATGACGTGGGCTACGCATAATAGATAATAATTTAAAATCTAGACCTGGTTACTATATATTATGCAGGAAGAGACTTACATTAATTAATCCTGCTTTAAACATCCCAGCACAAATAGCTAACCTAGTCATTTCCATCATTTGCTAGATTTCCGGGGACGAAGATAGTGTCTGGACTATGTATATGGGGATATTCCTCGGGATTTCCAGCGCGAAAATCTTTAGGTCGTTTGCACAATATACATTTTCCTCATATATGTAGTAGTGTAACCCCCTCTCCTACTACTTTTTCTCTATGTGTATCCCCTTGGAGTCGAAATCCGTTCTGAGGACCATGGCGCGTGGTCTGATAGGTGAGAAATGTCAGAGATACCCTTTGATTGATGTCATACGTAGAGTAAATATTAGAAGCAGCAGCTTCGCTGCTGTATAATAGCTATAATAGCCGTATAGTAGTATGAATCTATTAACGCTTGATCTTCTATCCTCTTTCGAGGGAGCGCAGCGCCCCTTATATATCTATTCTGCGTAGATCTATACCTAATTCATACTAGCCTCACTTGTCCCTTGACAAGAAATAGAATTGATCTGCGTAGGGGATTGTTATCTGGGTCACGATTACTATGACGGCAGATTTTCCTGCGGACTGAGCCAAGCATATTGGAGATCTCGTCCAGGGAGCCTGAGTTAGCTATTTCTTAAGAATAGCAGAAGAAACAAAGCTTGTGTCAGAAATCATCTGTTGCTGAAGTATGCTTCTTGACGAACGTGGGCTTAATAGAAGGGAGGCTGTGGTTGCGACCGGGGAGACGAAGTAAATGATCTGTTTATGTTAAGAGGTACCTATCTCCTAATGCTTGACATCAAGTATTATGCGACGTTTAGGTACCTTCTATAGTTTGATGTCCTATAAATAGGTACCTGGGGCTTATTAAAGTTTTGGTGGGTTAGGTGAGTCAGTCGGCAAGTCCCGGTTAGGTATTGTACTTTGGAGCATTAGGCTAGGTACCTAGGTACATACGTGTAGAAAAGAAAGAGACCCACTTAGGTACAATTAATACTTCATGGTCCGATGCGACTGTCGATTTGACCAGTCTATTCTTGTTCGAAGTATCGAATCAATGTCGCTGCAGTCTTAATAGAAAGTCGCTTAGCATAGTTTATCAAGCATTTTTCATCTTAACTGTGTATTTAAGTCTAACGCTTATTACCAAATATATATCAATAGATACCCGGTTTCCTATTTTAGTTTTCATCGCCGTGTTCGGTATTTAGCCATCTGGCAGTTTAAGCCATGGCAATGGAAACTTATCAGTTTCTTGGGAATTGTAGCTCAGCATAATCGATTTTCCATTACATATTCAACCCATCATTGTCACGATTAGACGTCGTAGTTGAAACTGCCTAAGCACTAAAGAATATTTGAGATCGTTGTTCCATAGACTAAGGTAAACAATATTGTAAAGACACAGATACTAGATAACGACCGCGCGAGTAAGGTGTCAGCTTAATGTTAATTGGAAGCAATCTAGTAACCAAATACACCATCAGCTATTTATATCGCGTGCTCATTGAAGTCGAGAGAGTATCTAATATATTATATGAAATGTCAGTGGTAAGACTAAATACCAGTCAAGGTGGTTTATTGAATATTTAATCATATGTACCTATACTATAACCCGTGTGACGAAAAAAAGGGAATGTGACAAGATCTTATATGATCTAGTTACCTAGTAACCTACCTACATAGGTACCTAAGGTAATAAATAAACTCTGGGTAACCCTAAAAATAAATCGGCCTCGTCACAGGACATGTATAAATGCGAGGGAATCGTATATATTACGACCAACACCAACCTAAGTCACGGATTATGGTTCACGAACAGATATCCGTGAAGGTTACACGCAGCTACGGGACTATCATGGCCCCCAAACTGTCTCTAATAAATTCGATCTCTTCCCCTCCTTTGCACTACCTATCGACATATTTACTGCTATGATTTTTCAGCATCTCTACCACAAGTCCACGATAACAAGGCCTTCAGTATGAAACCATACTTATTGGGTTGTTTCTGCTTGATGGCTACAGGCCTTCGGGTCGATCTGACAGTAGCGCCACTAATCATAGAAGGGGTGGTGGATTCGGATGGTATTAAGAAGACCTTCAATGGTACTATTCAGGTGAGTAAATTTTATCCGGCATGGGGTAGCGGCTGTTGAATCTATGGCATATCCCTAATCGAGAGATCCAGGAAATCGATATGCAAATACGCAATCTTAACCCCGACTTCTCATGGGAACACTTCCAATCTATGACACGACGTCAGGATAAACCACCGAGGAAGCGTATAACGGTGAGCTGGATTTAAATACGCGATTTTACGTTTATAGCCATTGGATTAAGTTAGGCCTGACATCATAGATAACAGGAGAAGGTTTTATGCCATGTGCAGAATCTACCACCCGCCTCGAGAGTTGCTATAGAGAAAAGCCGCGACTGGTTGAACTCACTCGCTACAGGATTATCCGTTGATGCCCAGCGTTGCACCAAATTCTCCTGTATGGAGAATGCAGCAGTCTGGTTCTGTAATGACAATCTGTGGTGGATCCAGCAAAATAGTATTACCCTCGCTGATCATATTAATGATATACTGGACGAGCCGGATTGCGCGATATCGGGGAACGATAACTTGATTCAAGGTCAAGCATTTGATGGAGGTGATTACAACATCATTGTTAATGCCGACCAGTGCCCTTAGTCCAGAATTAAAGGATAGCCTCGTGTTTCTCGTGTGACTTTTATTATCCTCATAATGGTAGATAGGGAGATGGGGGATTATAACACATTATTACAGTCTGAATCTTCAGTTTACCTATTAACTCTGGTTTATTCAATATGATATTCTTCCCTGGTTGGAAATGCCACGGCGCATATACAATGAAGTACAATAATCTTGAAATCTATTAAGATGAGGCAGTATGTCCAAGACGCTCTTATAATGATTGGCTCTTCTTTAGCTATCATCTGCTTGTTCTAGGATGATATATCTATGATTTTGCCTTTATTCTCCGCTGGTTTAGCAGTTATTTGGTTAGGTCATGAAATCACATCGCCAAATAATTACATAACTTGTAGATGTCAGCCACATAGGTATATACCTAGTAGGTAGCCAATGGCAGAAATATCTAGGTAAACTGAGAATTTCTGTACCTCGCAGTGTGATATTCAAGGTCCGGATCAACTAAATATATCCACGAAGAGACCCCCACGTGTATTAGTGTAACACACTCACGAAAAATCGCCGTGTGCGTGTACACGCGTGGGTTAGCGTGTAGTTGTTCCGGACCTCGGTGATATTTCACTATGAAGCCCAAGCATATTAGGTTGCCGGTACAGAGCTGTTAAGACGACCTTAAGATGTTCAATTCTGATTTGGATTATCCGACTGCCTTGGATTATTCATATTATCCTCAAAGCTACATAATCCATCAGGTTAAGCTCATTTTCCAGCACACTACATGTCAAATGACTATAAATGTACCTATATACACTGCTCACCAACTTAAGATTCTTAATAGCTACCTATCAAAGCAAGTGTGCGATTAAAAAGCTGCCACAAGAAGACTAGGGATGAGGTGTGTAATTGATGAAAGGGGTACGGGTGCAAGTGTAAGGGGCACTGTGGACATGAAGGGAAAATAAGGAGAATTAGATGTGATCCTATAATCACCCAAATCTTCTTAACCGCTTTAACCAACTTTTTATTGGGACGTTGTTACCTCTCTCAGAGATTCGTATCTGAGTGCATTAAACCTATTCCCAGCCATCAACCAATGTGTCCATGTACCTGGCTCTTATGGTTACCTCTATTGCGAATGTATGCTTAAAATCGATCGATTATCTACCTTGATAAGGGAGGTAACTATGGACTAAGCTATACGAGGCCTATGTTGTCCCAAGGAACTGGCCGCAAAACGAAAATCCTACATGCATAGACGATTGCTTCCCAGCTTCTCTAAGTTTTTTTTGGGGAGCAAGGAGAGAAGCGATATATACCATTTTTTAACTCCGACCCTTAATATCATCTATGTTTCCGTTGACCCTTACACATTAATTGGAAGCTCTCTTAGTTTACAGCAGGGTTGCATTCCTAATGCATGAAGCCGCAGCTCGCCGAACGAGGAAACGAGGCTCTAATATACAGATCTATGCGCTCAGATGCACTACGACGAAAATGTAAGCTATCAACCAGGGAATAAGGTTTGAATCATGGCCTGTTTCTCAGCCTCTAGGACTCGCTTGATTGCCTCGATTTGTAAATACGTATCCGAATTAGGCAACTCTCATGAAAGCAGAGGCGCCGGCTTAGCCTCTAGTGGCGTTGGTGTCAATCATGCGTTACGTTACCCGGAAACATGGATACCTATCTAGGTAGGTATATTGAGAATTTAAGATATCCGGGATATCTCTTGAATTTTAGTGTTGATAACATGTAGTCACCCGCTCGGCGGCTACGCTATTCTGCAGGCCTTAGGCTTGTTTGACTGACTCAATTCCCATGCGCCGACCTGTGATTTGTCAATAGATCCTGCGCCTTAATAACGGCCTCGGCTTGAACAGGTTAAACCGTTGAGATGATGTTGGCCGTCGAAGCTAAATCGATGAGGCTACAGGTTGTACAGGCTTTTACTCGACGAGCTTCCTTAATTGGATAAGTTGATAATGTGAATGGCATGGCGTCAATGAGAAGGGCGAATGTGCAATACCGCCGTTGGCCGAATAATATCTACCTCCTTAAGTAAGTTACCGATACGATATATCTATGTTTTAGTTACCTACCTACCTTGCCAAGAAGTAGTGTAGATCCCTGAAGATAAATTCCGATTACAGCAACTCGAGGTCATCCCGAAGGGAATGGCGTGAACAGTTGATTGTACGAACTCGGCGTGATCCAATAGGCGCACGGTGCGACGATGGCCCATATGTTGTAAAACTGGGGAATAAAACAGTAATGCGCAGAGAGAGATATGGTTGGACAAACCCCAAACTGGATAGCTTCTACCCGATAATTGTAGGGGTCTGATTAAGCATGTTCTCTGCCCTATCACCATCTCGAAGTGCCATTCTCTTCTGTCATCCCCTGAACCTTTCGGTCCAGAAAACGCACTTCCATCCTAATCATTTTTTGGAATTCTCCTCGCCGGGATATTAACGCTAGTATGCCAATGCTAATTACCTAGGTTACCTAGGTTAGGTACTGTAGGAAAGCTAATAGGCCAGCCTAGCAAGAGGATCTGCACATGCTTAGATGGCTTGAACTCCTTTGTAAATTACAGCAAAGAGAAATATTACGTAGTAAAAGCGGACGAACATCTACCGTGACGTACATTTCATAGAGTGTCAACCAAAGAAGCTTTCGTACGTCATGTGTTCCTGGTGATAGCATCTAGCCAAGGTGGCCAAGATCCGGGGAAAGGCTTGTTTTCTTTAGTCCTGGTCCGAGGTCTCACCCTGACGAGCAGGAAGGTCACCGGCGTTGGTCGAATGCAGTTGATGATTCACTAGGTAAGAAACAAAATGACGGCAGTGACCTGCCAAAAAGCGCCAAGTTCCAATTAGTATCGAAGCCAATCATACAAGCGCAAGCCAAGAGAACCCCCACCCCGCGAGCGGCATGGGTGTGGTGAAAAGCGAAGAAAAGCCTTGCCCCTATCTGAAACAACACTACAAGCCGGCACATATAGCACAGGGAATAATACGTTATTACGCAGATCTTCAATGCTGTACGGCATGTCCAGCCGCGCTAGAGCACGTACGAGTCAGCCAAGCCCATCTGCGTAGCAACGTGGCCCGCACTCTAATCTACATACTACTGTGGTTGGTTTAAGATCCAAAGAAGCTTAAAGCCTGTCTTGTTTGTAAGACACTGACGACAACGTGATCCATGCGCTCTATCCCCTTTCATCTCTTTATCAGCTGGTAACTGTCAAATCACCGCCTCCTCCAGCCCGGCTTCCGAATGTATATATCACATGCTCCCAGATGTGGGTTCCAAACACACCATGGCCGTAGCCGGAAAGGAAAATACGAACCAGCGATCCGCGCCAGGTGAAGACGGGGGCTTCTGGGCTGCTAGGCTGTTGGGAGGGGGGCAGCCAAAGAGAATTGCATGTAAACGGCGCGGAGACTGGAGAAACTGGAGAAACTGGAAAACGTACCAGAAAGGGGCAATAAGCCGGCCGGCCGTTAGGCAATGAATTAAACATATCAAAACGGCCGACCAATCAGTGTGAAACTTAGAACTTGTTTGTCCCAAGTCCGCCGGTTCAGATCTACCTGCCAAGCCGCCGTGTTCCACAAACCAGAAGCGCTGCCGGCCTCCCCCCCCCCCCCCAGAGTGCCTGAGTGCCCCCCTCGCACAACCTGAGCCGATCACGATAGCTAAACGTTGACCCAAAAGACGTGATTGACTTCTCTTTGTATTACTCGGTACAGCTCCTTACCCGTAACGGCAGCTGTGGCTCCAAAAAGCCCACTCACATGGAATAGCTCTGGTATACATACGGCTAATACCTGCATCTAACTGAGTCTGGCTTCCTCGGTCGTAGATTGGAAGAGGGAGATCTGCAGTCCCCTTGACTAGTCCCTGTCCCATCCAACCTACCTACCGTTTCCGTTAATTCACGATCACAACCTGCTCAGCTCTGGTATTTTATAAATACCTACCCTTCTGCTCAGCCTGTTTGGAATATTTGTTTGCTCACCATCCTCGGGCTGCAAGGAGGTTTCTAGTTATAGTAACAGCTTCTCCCTTTTGAACATATATCATACATACTCACTCTCTCGCTATCTCCATTCACTCTTTTTTACAGCATTCTTTAGCACTGTATATTCTATCCCGATCAAAACACTTCCAAGACATATATTCAATATGGTTGGCACAGTTAGCACTATTGCCCTTGCGGCTGCGGTCGCCGGCATTGCGACGGCGTCTCCCGCGCGTCCACCTAAGGTTGGGACTTTCTCTGTCCCTCAAGTTAAGAACCCGGGCTTCAAGCCCCATGGCCCGGCACAGTTAGCTAGAGCGTACCTTAAGTATGGTGTCAAGCTTCCGGACGGGCTGTCTAGGATTATGGCCGATTTGAAGGTCTTCCGACGCGATAGCGGAAGTGTCAAGGCTACTCCAGAGCAGTACGATATTCAGTATCTAACTCCTGTCTCGATTGGAACCCCACCTCAGGAGCTTAACCTAGACTTCGATTCCGGCTCATCGGATCTCTGGGTATTCAGCACTGAACAATCCAAAAGCAGCATCAACGGCCAGACTCCGTATAACCCAAGCGGTAGCAGTACTGCTAAGAAAGTCAGCGGCGCCAGCTGGGACATCTCATACGGTGACGGCAGCTCATCAAGCGGCGACGTCTACACTGACGTCGTTACCGTCGGTGGTGTTACATTCAAGAACCAGGCTGTTGAGGCTGCAAAGAAGGTCTCCTCCCAATTTACGAGCGACAGCAACAACGACGGCCTGCTAGGCCTCGCCTTCAGCAGCATCAACACGGTGACGCCTAAGCCGCAGAAGACTTTCTTCGATAACGTTGCATCCAGCCTAGATACCGCGGCTTGGACCGCTGATCTCAAGTACCACGACGGTAAGCTAACTCACAGTTTGGAATGCGAAATTTGAAATTGAGTTGCTAATCTACATAATTAGCCGGTACTTACGACTTTGGAGTCGTTGATAAGTCCAAGTACACTGGTGACATCACCTACACAGACGTTGATAACAGCCAAGGATTCTGGTCTTTCACTAGCTCCGGATACGGCATCGGTAACACCAGCTTCAAGTCAAGCCCGTTCGCGGGTATCGCTGACACCGGCACTACTCTTGCTCTGTTGCCCGACTCTATCGTGACTGCGTACTACCGCCAGGTGTCGGGTGCGAAGCTAGACAATCAACAGGGTGGCTACGTATTCCCCTGCTCCGCCAGCCTACCTGACTTCGTCTTCGGCGTCGAAAATGCCAAGTTCAGCATCCCCGGTCAGTACATCAACTACGCCCCTGTTGACGACTCCACCTGCTTCGGCGGCATCCAGTCCGACGACGGCATCGGCTTCTCTATCTTCGGTGACGTTGCCTTGAAGGCGGCCTTCGTCGTCTTCGACAATTCCGAGGGAAGCCCAAGACTGGGTTTCGCCAAGAAGAACTTGTAAATGGCGGGGGTGTTCCCTCCCTGGTCAGGTGCTAGGGTGTACACAACATCTAAGAGCGCACTCAAACGCAGTGCATGTTATGAACGGATAGTTTGACGGGGGCTGGATTTGAAACGACTCTTATACTTGTATATGATTGATGCAACTCGAGTGCATGGGCATTCTTGTTAAAATGCGACGCCCTGTATATCACTTCTCTATAATGAATTTAACCTGAGCATTTCGAATTACCGAAATTGAATATCTTCTTGTACCAAGTGCAAGCAATAACATCGCCCAAGCCTTCCTTGTTGCAACGTAGAATTATGCTGATATTAATTTACCTAGGTACCTATGTACGAATCTCCTATCCCGATTATCTGTACTTAACAGTTCATCTTAGACCCCACTAGAGAGATTGTGATTTTCTACCCTACAGGATACCGACCGATCGCCCTAGCAATCACCATTTTTGCACTGAAAGAGCAATAAATGGGGTCGTTTTAGGGGCTAAATTGTGACGCTCAACGGCTCAGAAATAATATGTACCTTTTAAGGCTCTTATTATCTTATAATTCGAAATACATAACTATCGTAGTAACCACAAAGCTAATCCCGAATTAGACGGTATCACTTCAGTGGGTAATGGTTTTTAAAGTAACGAGTATAAGATACCTCATACTAAATAACTAGTTCAGCTCCATTTCAAGTAAAAGTGCTCCGTCGCCTGTTATAGCTACTACTAAGGCGACGTTGATGATATAATAAATTAACATAAAATGTAGACAAGGCATTCCTATACCGCCGTCAGCTAGGATACACTAGGCTTTAATGTTGTGGATGACGACGTGTTAGTAGCCATGAAGAATACAGGCCGAGAGAAAGACTTTTAAGAGGTACGTAGTCCACCATTTTTCATATGAGTCCGTAGTTGCAGAATCAGTACTCATTAGCGCTACACGAAACTGCATTCCTGAAGCAAGTATTCCTCGTTCGTAAACGAGGAGGGGATCGAAGACTATGACATTAGCCAGTACCAGAAGCTTAGTGTAACTTGGCCAGGTAGTTTGATAAACCATATCCAAGGCTTAGGTTGGTTACGCCTTGATGTTTAGACCAAACACCGTTTGAGTCAAGCTCTTAAGAGCACTACGAATGAATTTGTTCGAAACGACCAGCCCGGAGAACGTATCCAGCTATAGACTACCTATAATCTACGGCCGTCTTGCACCTAATCACAGTCGCGTTGTTCCAAATTCCCGCCTTACCCCATAAAATAGGAGTTATAAACAGACTGTGCCATAGCACCGTAGGGGAAATTCAAGAATGAAATTGCAATCCCGGTTTAACAGTCAGATCACAGTCTTGCGACTTTTGTCAAGCGTTGAAGTGAATCCTTTCTACAACTCGGTATTTTAACATTTTGTCTGAATATCATAACGTCGTTACAATCATAGCCATCAAGTCATTGCACAATCCCGTTTCCATCCCTTCAAGCCAAGAGGGTTGCTAACTCCCTATTTCTGCTCGCCCCCGACGCAGATGATACGCCCCTCAACCCGTGGCGCAATCGCTTTAGTCCAATCGACCTCGAACTCCCCCTCTCTAAGTTCCTCGCCGACGCGACTCTCGACCTTAGCGATCCGCGCCCATTTGGCGAATACCCGGCGCATGATCTGCATCTCTTTATCAATCGTCTCGATATCGCCGACGTATCCTCTATCCAAGCCATCGTTGTCCTCGTCGGACTCAGAGTCGACAGGAAGCTGACACGTCTTCCGCTCTCGAATCTTCTCCGCTGTCCAATTGTCCCAACCGGAGATATCTGTTCTCGCTGTTGGACTAACTGGAGTCGCGGCTGCTGTTGAAAGGTGATGAATGTGGTTTGCGTTAACCTTGCTCGCAACATGGTCCCAATATTGACCGACTGGGAAATGTGTTAGTTTATGCAACCTTCTAGATTAAGTACCTAGATACTTTCAGGGGGGCAGAGATGACGAAGACATTGATGGATATAGGCAGCATACTATTCTTTCCCCAATACTTCCACTGTCCCATCACGCGGAGTGACATGAAATATTGTCGTAGCATCATCGAAATTAATATTCCGTTCTCTTCGGAGACAATCTCCTCAGCTTTGCCCCCTTCCTCCTCTATCAAGAGGCTATCGTAACCATCCTTACCGCGAGCCATGTAGCCTCGGGTTACTAGTACGTACTTCCTGGCCATATCTATCGGCTCCCCGCCGATCGTCGCTGTCACTATGCGCGAGCCTGTGGGTTTTTGGCCATCGAATTTGAAAGTAATGTTAGAGACCTGCGGGAAACGGCCCTCGAGAGCCGGGTATTGTGATAAACCGTTCTCCAAAGCGTCCCAAATAGCTTGGCCTGTAACCTTAATTACCACGACAGGATCCTCGAATGGGAAACAATTCATCTATTGCAGCATGTGTTAGCTATTTGCCGAACGTCCAGATGGAAAATAGATCAAGTTTGAGTTTCAGGAGTTGCGTACAATATCTTTTAGTAGTAATGGTCCTGGGGGGTAGACTTGGTCGCCACGGACAGTCCCCGACGCCATAATGCTACAATCGCCTGAGTAGTAATGGCGCATGATGTCGCACACCCAATTAGCGATATTGCTCTCCCTTAACCTCACCGTCCGGAATCTAGCATCGAGGGGCGCAGCAGTGTAGCCGATAGGCTTCTGAAGTGTCGCCTTGAGACTTGCAGTCAGCTTTTCGACGAGCTCAACAGTCGGCTGATGCTCGGGGATCGCAGACGTGATGTCTCGCCGTACGATATCGAAGTCCCATCTACCCGAGTCGTCAGTCCGTCGCCTGGCTTCGATATAGCTCATCTGCTTAAAATCGGTTCCTGAACGTAAGACATGCGTTCCCTTTATGAGGCTATGACTATAGTAGTGGTCATGGCCTCCAAGAATAATATCAATGATTCCATCGGTCTGCTCGGCTAATTTGTTATCATTCGGCTCTCGCATGTGCGTTATGGCGATGACGATGTCGACCCCCTCGGCTCGCAATCGTGGGACAAGCTCCTTTGCGGTTTGGGTGGCGGATTTGTAGATGAGGTTAGGAGGTAGACTGTTAATTGTAGCCAACCATTCGCGTTCGCCTAGCCCGATCAACCCAATCTTGATACCATTCGATGAGGTGATTATATGAGTCTTTTTGCAATTTCCGATAGGAACCGAGTCTCCCAGCGCGGGATCCAATACGTTCGCGATGAGCCATGGAAACTTGCACTTGGAGGAAAGGTGCTTGAATTGAGAGACTCCAAAGTCAAGATCGTGATTCTACTCATCACATAAGCAGCTGATGCTATGAGAGGAAGTATTGGCTTTGATACATACTCCTATTGCTGCAGCATTTGTCCCTATGTTGTTTAATAAAGGCACCATGTGATCACCTACCAAATTTCATATATTAGCCTATGATCTTCAAAGTACATAGCAACTAAACTCAAAGTGGAAAACTTCTTAATCCATGAAAGTCGGCGCATTGGTTTCAAAAGGACAGAGTTCATTATGAGAAATGAGATATGCGTCCGCATTCACTCGAGCTTGTAAGCTCGGTAAGCTCATCGTATGTAAGGCATACCTTTCGTAACGGAACTCTCTAGACTCGGATTGAAGGCGTCACCGGAGAATAGTGTTACCAACTCTGGCTGCTCCTTGAATTTCTCATTCTCCTCATAATGTTTTATGAGCGACATGAATCGAGCGGCACCTCCTACCGGTTCGCTACTGGATTGGTCGACGTGGTAGACATCATTGTAATGGAGAAGTCTCAAGTCCGGAGGTCCATCGTGAACCCCGGAGCTAAAAGTAATGGACTCATTAGGGGGTACTTCTGCCTTCTTTTCCGGCATGGTGATAGAGAGCGTGCGAAAGGATGAAGGTATATTTTGGTGGAAGCGAAAAAAACAAAAATGAATTAGGAACAGTAATATCGACTATGGAGATCTCAAGGCGGTAAGCCGACAAGCTTCATAATTCCATTTGATGATGTTTTAGTGGGCATTACGGTGCATTCGACGCACAATTCGCTGGCCCTTTCAGCTAGGCAAACCCCTGCTATGTACCCCTAAAGACCAGCTCAGCCCCATTTGCCAAGGACGGGGACCAACATATCAAGTCTGACGAATAGAGGCGTCTACGTTGGTAATCCTGTAGAAATTAGACAAGCCCACAACTTCAAGTTTCACGCAATTTTTTTTACCTATCATCGGACTCCCTAAATTCGTATCACCACGCCGTGGGTCGTTTTCTATTCATATTGTGTCCCTTCCGAAGCATAAAGGCGCCAGTCTATCATATTTCATTACAGCACTCATGCTTCGTGGCACGTTGCATGTATACAAATTAATCACGCCTATCAAGTTATAAGAAACCCGATGTCGGGGTTTTTTTTTGTTCTTTTGTGGTGTTTGTTCTAGTTCTCAACTGCTCGCTGTCAAACTTCCCTTTCCCGCTCCAAATCTGCATGTTGAATACATAATTTCGACTCTACTCGACTCTATTCAAGCATCATCACCGTATATATAATATGCATACCATTTCTCTCTATGGCTCACCCGGCCAGATCGTATCAGCGAGCTTTCTGACTAGCTTTAGTTTTGCAATCATGTCGTCTCGCGTCACGGCGTTGCCAAGGTGGTGGCTAGCGAACCCGCATTGAGGACTGACGCCGATTCTCTTAAGCGCTTCCTCACGCGTCTGACCAGCGCCGCTCGCGATGATATCAGCTGCTTGGAATACCCTACTGCGTGTCTCATCAATGTCCTCGAGCTCGGGGAACTTGCTAGTGATGACGCCTAGAACGACATTTTTATGCGGTGGCAGCTCCTTCAAAGGCTCAAAATTACCTGCCCGCTCCGTGTCGTATTCTAAGAAGTAAGTGTCGGCGTCGATGTTGTTAAAGAGCTTCGTTGCAATTCGATCGTATCCTCCCTCTGAGAAGTGTTTACTGTATGCGAAGTTACCCCTACAGAGGTGGATGCCCAGGTGCATGTCAGCCGGGCGAGACGATACACAGTCATTGTATAATTTGATATACGAGTCGAGGAGAACATCAGAATCCTCCCCATCCGCCTTGAAGCCAGCCAGCATCTTCTCGTCGCAAAAGTCTGCAATTCCAGCTCTTGTCAACGTTTCCTTGTCGGTATAATAAGCATTGAAGGTCTCACTCACAAGCCAAATTCGGGTCGTCAATGGTCACGTTTCGGCAACCGTTGTCATATAGAAGCTGCAACTCCTGTAGCATTCAGGATCAACATCAACTCATGTAATATGTGACGAAGCCGTCATAAATATCAAAGAGGCAAATGCATAATATAACAGAATAAGAATAAGAGCGCGTTAAGGCGAGGAACTTGGGGAATTGACTTACAGTTTGGTAGGCTTTGGCAATATCGGCAAAGTACTCCTCGTCGTTAGCGTACACTTCCTTTGGATACGCTCTGCCCTTCTTGTATCTCAGATGATACCTACGAAGAGTTAACCTAACAATGTGCCACGGATGTTGGATAGAAAGGCCTACCATTCGGGGGCGGCGAGCGTTATCTTCAAATCCTTCACTCTGTCGACAGGGACTAATTTCTTAAGATAGTTCCAGTCGGACAGGTATGCACTTCCGACATGCTTAATTTTGCCAACGCAAACAATTGTTTCGCCGGGCTTATGGCCCTTTTCAGCTAAACGATGTAAGGGATTAGCTTGCATGTCCAATGATTATAACAAATATTACCATCAGCTACAACAGGGAGACTCACTAAACGCGGCAGTGTCAGGGACGTACAGCCGGAACATATCCCACTCCGGTTCCATGATCTCCTCAAATCCCTCAAGGTTAGGGAAGAAGGTTCCCCAGAATTGATGTCGTCGATACTCGCCATCGTTGATAGCATGGAACCCGAGGTCTAGCTGCAGTTTGACAATCTCATCAATGGCTTTATCCTCGATGGCGTGCAACTCCCCGTCCTTAGCAACATCGATAGCCTTTACGTCGGAGAGCTTAAGACGCTTCTCGGTGAGCTCTTGCGGGCGGAGTAGTGAGCCCAGATGCTCTGCACGGAACGGCGGTGGCTGCTTGTTGGCCGGCATATCGGTTGATGGTGGTCAAGGTCGAGATATTTATTCAACGTCCTACTAGATTCTGTGTGGCAGAGGGGAGGTGGAAGATGAGGGTAGCTTTCCTTTTTACCTACTATCTACGTCGGAAGTTTACAAGGATAACTACCAGAAACAATAGAAAAGAGAAACAACTAAGGAAGAAGCTAGACGTCATCCCATTTATCTATACCTCTTTCCCATTGCCACATTGCCAAGTTCGAGCGGGGGATGGTTCAATCCCTCCCTAGCATACCCAGGTCAACTAGAGGGTGAGTGCGGAGTGAATAAGGGGTATCGTGGTAGGATCCAAGTCAAAACTACATCAAAACTACATAAGAGGGGTTCGTTTCTGAGGGGTATAAGGCTAAGGACCCATTGATGCTAAAAAGTATCGACATAATGTGCGTCTTAATAGCAACATTGCGGCTTGATTTACTGCATCCGGGTTAGTGGAATTGAAAATGTTCGGCTGATAGAGAAGAAGCCACGGCAGGTCTATTGTAAAAGGCGCTACGAGAAGGCCCATCACCGCATTCTGATTCGGTTTTCGCATTGCCGTCCTTTAGATATCCATAATTTCCCCGATTCTCCACGATTTGATATTCAACAATCGTATAACCCCTGCACTCCCCCGCCTTTGTCAATGCTGACTTTACGCGTACGTCCTAGGTACACATGAGCATGCTACGCCGGTGGGTAAACGTTGAGGCTTCTCAGCTAAAGCGCACGGGGTGTTTTATGTAAATAATACAACGTGATGGCTCGTGTGATCATGAACTACATAATATATATTCTACCTCACTAGGTTAGTAACCTATACCAGGAAATATTAAGGTATAAAAGCGATATATAATTTGCTTCGGTCCCGATAATATGAAATGATCTAGGATAAAAGAGCCTGGCATATGTGGTAGTGGTAGTGGTAGTGGTAGTGTAGGATGCTAGGGTCACCTTGAACCTCCCATATGACCTTTCCAAATATTATTATTTAAACGTTCGGATAATTTTCTCAGGCCAGCTCCCGGAGTATGGGAAGGCTGGATACACCATGTTAGAACTTAATCATTGCCCTTCATAATAAAATGAATATACCGGGCCTTGAGAGAGCAGCAGTTTATCTTTTCAAAATCCAATTCGAGCTGCTTAACCTACCCAGTAGAATATAAAGTATTGGTTAATCTCAGGACTTGCAATATGACGTTTTGTTGGCATTAGAGCTACGAAGTAGTTGCTACAATTTTAAGAACTAACGCTATATATAACTAGTAAGCTTGTTATATGTAGTTAAGTCTTCTTATTTCGTCAGCAAGTTACCTCCCTCCAGAAACTAAGGAACACATGCCATTAAACTCTTTTTTTAGCCCAATGCCCTAAAATGCAACTTTGAGATATAGCTATGTAGTTATCCATAGCAATTATATTCTCGAGTATAGCCCCTCCCCCTTATCTGCCCCCCCAACTGACTTGACTTGGCCCGAATCCCGACGACTATATCCGTAACTTAGACATCATCAAATGAGAAGAGTTATTCAGCCTCAACGAGACTTCAGCTTACTATCTCCATCCTGTTTACATGTCAGCATCAACACAAATACCAAGAGTCTTTATATGATATCCGTTAGAGGCCAAAGGTATGCTATTAGTAGCGCTCAATTGGCTATTCCTATAGAAGCAGCTTGAGACAGTCCAACTGTTTAGGAGGAAGGAAAAGGATAATTATCCCGTTTGGAAGTATAACTTGGAGTTTTCTGTCAATCGAGATGGATCGTATACCACCAGAGATCCTTTTACATGTCTTCGAGTTCCTCGATGACTTGGCTCCGTCGCAAGTGCGGCTTCGCGAGCAACCGAGCGACGACATGCTGGATACTATGTCTTTATATTCGCAATCGCTCAAGACTGTGTCCTTCGTTTGCAGGACTTGGCGATCTCTTGTGCTTCCTAGCCTATTCCGTCATATCTTATGGAGACCCAAGATATCCTCGCTCAGCGCTTTCACATTGAACCCGATACCACTTCTACGCTTTCTGGAAGATAATCGGCTGGACCGCAGCGTTGCGACTTTTACTATGATCGTCGACTTCGTAGATAGAGATGCTAGTGCCAAGCAAATCACTCCTGAGATACGCTCTGTTGATCTGGAATGGTTATGGGACCAGTTGTTCTCCGTCATCGACCCTCTAAGGTTCACCATCATTACTCCTCCTAATACTCTCGCTTCGTTCTTATCCCGTATGCTCTTCTTAGACGACGCCTGGTCGTTTAGCATTCCGTATCATATTCTTTCACTTGCCCGAACTACTAGAGATTCACGTGGCAAGTCGAGTACGCATACAGAATCATCTAACTCGGATACTCATCCCTCTTCGTCACAGCACCATCCTTCTACGTCAACGACCCAGGTAGCTTCAGCAGGCCCCCCCGCCACCTCGTGTTCGATCCGCTATAGAAGACCACCGCCGTGTCCGCTTTTCACCGTTCGTCCTTGGACCTCGCTACTCCTGAATGAAGGATCGTCTACTAGGGTTTATCGAACATATGAGTTCTTTCTGCGGCGACCACCGTCCATGCTTGGGGCCCTCCTTGGATGCGAGGAACACCCTAACGACACCCCGCTTATACCGCCTACTATCGTTGACTTCAATTACATCGCCATATTTCCGTTATCATCTCACTTTGAGATCCTACTCCAGAACCTACCCAAGCTTGACCGTCTCTTTGTGCAGTTGACCCCCGGGCCTGAAAACCGGATCTTAGAGGCAGAAGATGAAATGAAGCACATAGACCCGGCAGACCTCTGGATGGAGCGCAATACAGCATACAGCTCCCTGATGCGCGAGCTTACCTTTGCCGCCGACCCCGTAGTGTACCCAAGAAACTGGGCATCGCTACGAGTTTTCGAGAGCGGCGACGCGGCAGACCACGAAGCCTGGGATATGGCGGTACAATTCATCGAGCGCAGTGGCGCTAAAGGCTGGAAGGTAGAACGGCCAGGCGTTTTTGTCAAGGAGGACGAAGAGGGAAATTGCCCCAATACAGACCGGGAGGTTGATGGTCATGTCGGACCACCAACTTCCTTGGGAGAACCAGTTTTGTCAGTATAATTGTTTTCCTTCATCTCTTATGATTTTCATCCTTGAGTACATAGCGTATCTGCCAAGAGACAATCAGGCTTCGTAGACACAAATAAGTATGGATATATATAGTCTGCTGACGAGACACAAGTCAGGGATCGCTAAGGCGGTTCGCCTTTAATGGTGTCGCTCACCTGCCGTTCTCCAGCCTATGGTTGTATATGCACAACACCCAGCCGCCCATCATCCACGACGGAAACCAATAACCATATCCTTCAATAGCTTGATCTCGGATAATAAATGGGAACCCCTCTTTTACAACGGGTGCGTGTTCTATGCATAAAACTTTTTAGAATAGTGCCTTTCAAATACTTAAATACACATGTACTATACTCCTACAACAAAGATACAGCTTAGAACGATACAGGATCGCCAGTAGACACGAGGTTACAAGGAAAGAACTATTAAACTTGTATAAAAGCAAAGATGGCAATGTTTTTTTAAACAAAAAAAACTCGCGCTTGAAAAGCCTCAGGATGTTTTATTTTCGTATTCAAGTATACCATCCTCTAATATGATATGACAATAAGTCGATAAGCGCCTTTTTAAGCCGCCTTCTATATAGGTATTCTATAGGTGCCTATTTATCCGCATAACCGAGCCAGTGCACCGGGCTCCTATGCAATAGATGTGATAGATACATTAACCGTGCGCACGAGACTTATATATTTACCCAGGTAAGGTACCTAATGTAGGCGTCGTTCCACCACCTCTATAACCGGTCATGACTATTCATCCTTACCCAGCCTAAAACACCAACCGAGATCAAGACCGAGACCAAGGTGCCACCAAACGCCGAAACAGCAGACACGTTTATATATGCGCGGTAACGGCACCGATAAATCCACATCTTCCATCGTCTAGAATAGCCAAATTGCTCTAGGTAATCCCCAAATCCTCATAGACATAGTGGGAAAGATGCAAAGTGCTATGTCTAATATCGCTCTAATCCGATTGTTCCCCCCTCCAGGATACAGCCTATGAGTTTGTTCCATCCGGGACAATGTAACCCCTATATTCCGATGGATATGCCATAATACAGTACAACCTGAACCAGAGAGAAGATGGAACGATGTTGGAAGAAATCTTTTAAACAAAAAATCCAGACTAAACATCAATAAGAACAAGAATAAGAATAATACGAATAAACTTGCGAACAAAAGTAACGCACAGCCGTCTACGTGAGCTGGGAATTCTCATCCTAATCCAACCGGCTAGCATCCTTATCGCTGTCCTCACTACTCCAGTCGATCGGACCGGCAACATCCACAGCCGCCTTGCGCTCTGCGTCTTCTGTCATTTCGCGCCAGGTGCTCCAGCTTAGCATCACGAATGCTACCACGATCAGGCACCCACCGCTTAGAGCTGATGGACTCATACCCTCTCCCGTGATAATCCAGTCAGCCAGTGCCACGATGAAAATTGTCAGCAGCGCAGCAACACTACTCAACACGGGACTCGTTAATGAGATTAGCACTAGGAAGCTGCCTGCAAATGTCGCATTCATGATCACCGACACGAAGAGATAGAATGCCGCCGCGCCAGTGGGCAGCTCAAAGGTTTCCCAGCCGAGAATATGGAGAATCGGCAAAGGAATCCATAGCACCAAAAGTGTGAAGGCCCCGATACAACTTCCAAACGCATTGGCGAAGATCATGCCCCGCGTTGCCGACGTACCCTCGGGTGGGCAAGCGTATCGCTTATATAACACCTCATAGAGCCCGTACAGCACGCTCCCCACGCCGATGATCATGTTGCCGAGTAATCGCGTGCCAGCCTCAGTTTCTGCTTCTTTATCAACTCCCGCGCCAGATTTAGAGTCGCCATAGGCAACAACCATGACGCCAACAATGGCGATCAGCACCGCAACCGACTTGTCGAGGCGCAACTTCTCCTTCAGTAGGGGTACGCTGAAAGCGTAGGCGAAGAATGCAGAACAGTTATAGATGGCAGTTAAGTCGCTGGGGGTAGTCATGCTGACGGCAACGTACCAAGTTAGGCCTGCGACTGTTAAAGAAGTGGTAACAAACGCAGTGGTGCGCAAGATGTAGGGTATTGGACTGCGCTGGACAACATGCCGGGGGATGTCGAGTTCCTGATGTGCGACCATATGCGCTGTTGAGCGCAACAAGTAGACGTGCCGTCTCCAGAAGGTTGGCCACGGCACGTTCCACTTTTGCACCCGTAGGATAAGTAGTTGGGCGGGCCAAAGTAAGGCCCACGACCCGTGTGTAAGATATAACATGCAGTAAGCCTTGTCCCAACCAAGCTCGTGCTGCACGTACCGTCCCAGCTCCGTCTGCACGCAGAAGGATACTAACGAGACGGCCAGGAAGATGGCTGCATACGTGTACTTCTTGCGCACTGCCATCCGCGCTTGGGTATCCGGAGACCGAGATCTCATGGTGGAGCGGCGGCTAAAGGTTGGTCGGTCGGAGGCTGGTGTAGAAACAGCGGGTATCGGGAGAGGTGATGTCGGCCGCGAGTTGTTATATCGTGTCCTACCGCGATCATCGTCGTCTGATTTCTTTAGAAGCGGTGTAGCAGATCGACCGTCAGACGGACGGAGGAATGCTGGTCGTTTGGCGCTGTCGGGCATGGTACCGTCGTCGTCGTCCGAGTATTCAGAGTAGTCTATATCGAATCTATGAGGGCTACGAAGATGTGTGATATCCGAGGCCTCGTCGTCTTCCTGGACGAAAGATAATCGCCTGCCGAAGACCGGGGTTCTACCTCCTACGGTGTCGGTGCCACTTCCGATGTAATCTTCAACGCTGGACCCGAAGGAACTGGCGGATAACAGCGGTGATGGTTCGGCTTTCGAATATTGCGACGTCGGTTTTAAGCGAGCCGGTATGCTGGACAAGCGAATATTGCTTGGCTTCGAAGACATTAAAGAATAAAAAATAATTTAAAAAAAGAACGCGAGGGTGATTAGGTGAGAATTGAAGGTTACCTCTTACGGCACGGTACGGAGAGAGGATTAGGTACTTGGTAAGTAAAGAAATATAGGTACAATGTAGCTAATCCTATTCTTTACGTAGGTTATGCAGCTGCTGCAGAAGAGAGACTTAAGGTCAGGATCCTGATTCGTCAAAGTAAAAAAATTCCCGTATGCATTACATAGGTAGGTAGGTAGGTATCAAATGGGACAAATAGACAAATGTTAGTTGCAGATAGAAATCATCAAGTGACACACCCAAAAGTGCGGAATTCAGTAGCGGTTGGGTCGCTAAGGGCAGTAAGCGGTCAGGGGGGCACGCTAACACATGTATCCCCTGCTGCTCTCGTCGTTGTCTTTTATGAAGATCCGTTGCGGTAATCTTGGCCCTTATTGGCCCGGGTACTTTAGGTGCCGTTAGGTATTTAGATACCTAAGGTACATATCCCGGCGGCAGGGCTGAACCAGCCTGTCGTGTTACCTTGCTACATTCAATGTTACTTTAGGTAGGTACATAACCTAGGTACATTAGGTACATATGTAGGTAATTCCCGTCACTGGAAAATGTCGCACTACCTACATATATACACATATAAACATACGATATTCAATATACCTATGCACATAATCACATGTGCCTTCGTGCGGTAACACTACCTTATCAAGTATCAAGTTTCGGAATTCAGGCATGCTACGTGTACCTCTTTAGACCTACATTTGCATATAAGAATCAACCTGTCATGCCTCTCTTTTATGCACTTACTTCGCATCGGCTCCGAACAGCGCCTCTCGTGTATCGTACGTGTACACGAGGTCCTTATGCCAGTAGTTGGGCGCGTCCGCTTTTGCAATCATCCATGCCTCATCTAGCGCCACCACCACATCCTCTGGAAGCGGACCTTTCTCCAAGTTATCCAGATTGCTCACGAGCTGGTCGTGAGAGCTGATTCCGATCAGGATACCGTCGTTGCCGCCGTTAATCTTGAGCTGACTGTGGTGCACTACCCACCGCAGCGCCACCTCGATCAGCGTTAATCCAGCGTGTTTCTCGATTGCTTTCTCTATCGTCTGCAGGGCCTTGAACGTGCTCTCCTTGAAGTATCGTTGACGGTAGTTGGCACCCGTGCTGGCTTTTGTGCTGAAACGGCTGAAATCGGCTGGGTCGATATCTACGCTCTTAATTTTACCGCTGAACAAGCCGCCGGCGATCGGGTTGTATACTACGATGTCTAGCCCGTACCGCCGACATGCCGGAATCAGCTCCGGCTCAATACCCCGCGTGATAGCGTTGTACATGCCCTGGTAGACGGTCGGCCGTACCCAATTATTGTACTTGCAAGTCAGAACCACCTCGGCCACCTCCGCAGCTGTAAAGTTAGAAATGCCGAATCGTACGAATTTGCCCGCCTTGTGTAGCTTGTCTACTGCTTCAAGCGTCTCAGCGAAGGGTGTCGCACGATCGGCTGCGTGGAGGTAGATGATCTATATAGCCTTTAGTGTCAGCTTAAAGAAACAGACGTACAACAAGATAACTTATAAGATTTATAAGGGTTATAAGTCGAGCTAGAATAGGAGACAGACTCCAGACTTACATCTACGCTATCAGTCCCCAGCTCTTTGAGACTCGTCTCCAAACTCTCGACTACCTTAGCAGCCTGATTAGCGCCGGCCTCAGAAGGATACTTGAACTTGGTAGCCAGCGTGAGACCGCGCTCCTTCCACTTTGTTTGTCGGGTGAAGGCCTCCTGCTGGCTGGCAATGTAGACTCGAGCCGTGTCAACCTCATTGTAGCCACGGGACTGGAAGGTATCGAGTACCCTGTTGAACTCGTTGATGTCGGTAATCCGAGCACCAGCTTTCTCATCGGGTCCAAAGGTCATCAGACCTAGGATGATGCGGCCTCGTGGTGCAGAGGCGATTAAAGGCATATTGAACTTTTCCTGTTACCGTCTAAGCAGTACAAATAAATCTCAAGCTGTTATAATATACCGAATTGTTCGGCCTATGCCAATCTTTATACAATAACCTCGGGAGAAAAGCAGTCTATATTTATACGGAGCGTATTCTCGTAAAGTGCTGAACCTAGGAATGCCGATTCGGAGTAAGGAGATAAAGAGCGGGGAAGACAATAACAGGATAAGAAAAAAAAATGATAGATCTATTATATTGACGTGCTTTCGCTTGCGTCGCCGGTCTTGTATATCGCGCCACCAAAACTGAAGAACGAGCGGGGTAGCTATAGCTGCCATTAACGTGCATGCAAGGTAAAGTTTACTAATAGGTACATATACCTAAACTATAAGATACCTCATAACCATGTACTAACTATATATGTAACTCTAGTAGAATGTGAGTAGGTGCATAACCTGGCTAAGGTACATATATAGAAGCGTAGACTGACAGGTATATGGTAGGAGGTAAGCATATGCAATTCTGATATATATTCATACTGCTGCTAGATTGCTATAAAAGCCCCCTAATATTACCGCAATACAATACCGTATAACAGAGGTCATTCAGATTATCACGGAGATAATTCCAGTCTTATGCCCGAATAATTAGGTACCAAGCCAAATAGTAAATAATTTACGTCATAGTCCGTCCGAACATGTAGATATTCCCAATCGGGACCATCTGACTCTTGTGATTGGCTTACCATTAAGTGTGATCTGAATTATAACATCCGGTACGCACCCAGATAATGTTAGATCAAACCTCCAAAAGAGAAGCCTTGCAGCTAGACACAAAAATATCTAGGTCTACAACTTACGTGCTATTTATAACGTTATAGAAGGAAAGTCACTTTACTGCCCCCTTGCTCATCAGAAAATGCACCGACTCATTCTTTCCGCCGTCCATTGTCAACCTTAATGGCGTGCGGCACTCGTCGTCCACGGCATTAATCAGGGATCCTGCCCCTAGGAGAGCTTCAGTAATAGCCACATCTCTCCCCATAGCAGCAACGTGTACTGGCAGAGCACCGTAATAGCCAGGTGATGCCAGATTAACGTCGGCACCATATGCTAGAAGGAGTTTAACAAGTAACAGGTTTGACTTGGACGCTGCTCGACAGAGCGGAGTTTCACCTTTGGAGATGATCTAGCAAAACCTTAGAGATTTCCTCGGGTCCTAGGGAGATGGCGTAGTGAAGGGCAGTGTGTCCATTTTTATCTTTCTTGTCAACAATAGCGCCCCGGTCACATATGTAGAAGCTTTGTCAATACCGAATTCCCTTTGGTGACTGCACAAAGTAAGGGGGTCCACCCATTATTATCCGTTATTTCTAAGTCGGCTCCGTAATCCAAGAGCTCCCGAGCGCGTTCGAAGTACTTAAACAAGACGGCTCTATGTAAAGGGGCGCGCCCCCTCTTGTTCCTAAGGCTTTAGTCGGCGCCATGGGCTAGCAAGGCCCTGATAGTATTAATATTGCCCATTTCTTCTGAAGGAGCCTTCATCGCCGCATGGCGAAGAGCTATGTTCCTTTACCTGTCTTTGGTCTGGACAGAAGCTCCGAATTCCAACATCAGCGATATTATAGGGTCGGTCAATTCGTTCGTAGCAGCTCGTATGAGGGGAGTCCGACCGTTTTCGTCTCGCACGTTGAGGCTAGCGCCCGCGATAATTAAGGCCATCACGATCGAATTCGACGCCCTTGTGCCTGTCTTATTTTCCGAAACAAGCGACGCTTCGATTTGGTCTAGGTCTCGGTGAATTGGTACAACCCCCGATTCTTCTAGAGGAGTATCCGGGATTGTGTTCGCCAAAAGACATCTATGTACGGCACTATAGTCGCACCTGATGATTTCACGATGTAGCATGCGAATGAGGCTGTAATCATTCTTGCGGGAGCGTAGGCTCTCGGGTCGATACTTAGTCAGAAGCGACCGTACATCTACTTGTCTCGATATCTTATGCAGCTCAATCGCTACCAAAGGCTGTAACCTTGAAGATTCTGCTGCTTTCGCGAACGAAGGGTGTGGCGGAAATGTTTGGTCTACGAGTTGAATAGTCGCCCGTGATAAATTTCCTCTGTATATCATGTTAATCAACTCTTCTACGATAGCCAAAACTTGAGAGCTTGGTTCTATTACCTCTGAAGACAGTCGACCGTGAGACACAGGGAGGACCGGCTTCTTCGTATGTAAGCAAAACCTAGCATCTATAAAGAAGTCTTGTATAGCCGGGTCCACTTTAGAAGATACAAGAGGACCCCCCCCCAAGTATTATAGCGGCGTAAACGTGTAGTTTGGTAATCGATGTCGACGAGTATTTCCGATATAACGTGAAGAACGACCTCAAAACAGGGCTCGAGGTCTTCGACTTGCTCGTTGTAACTTCTATATGCCGCATAAGAGCCCGTAGTTCCTCTTGGAACTAATAGTACTCCCAGCTTTCTAACAACCTCATTTGCGGTTAATCATTCTGCGACCACAGGCAGCAGGCTAGCCCTAGCCAAAGGGACCAGCTTTCTCAGGTTGACGAGAAGATCCACAATAGTTCCATAGGCATATTTGACGCTGCCCGCAAGCGTCTGAAGCGAAATAGATTTGACCATTGCCGTTCCTAGCCAGTACGATTGAGATCCTTATAAGTCTGCAGGGAAGACAGAGAAGACGTGGAAAAGAGAATATCAGAGAAGCTCTGTAGGGATACTAGAATAGGAACAGTACGCATATAGCTAAGCCTAGTAGATATATAGGTAGACTTGTAAATAATTACCTGGTTTCGATTCTATGCCTAGGTAGGTAGATATCACACTAGAATTGTGAAAAAGATTCTAACAAGGGAAAAGACAGGTTGGATGGGGACCAACTGAAATATCAAATTAAAAAATGCATTTGGGGGTGATCAACACTATTTGCATTTGAACAATGTGTTTTATACGAAACAATGGTAAGTGATTAACAAGAGAGGGGAGCATTGGATACCAATATACCGGTAAGAGCAGACGAATGAGTGGACGTCTTGAAGATTGAAAAAGCAATCCATATTTACTCGAAGAAATAAAAGTGACCATTCCAATCAAGAGTAGCGACACACACATTGATGTATGTAGGGATTCCCGACAGTTTAAAAGTTTAACAGAAATGCACAGTCAAGTACCGAGGTACTTCATACGTCACTTGAGATACATATAGACCGCTTACATAAGGGCTTACCGGATCTAAGGTACATGGCCAGCACTACATGTATGTACCTAATTTCGTACCCGTTTAAACTGTCAGGTGACCTTCTATCCAATTTACGCGTGTAGGGTACACCCGTACCGCGTCGTTCCCCCCCCCCATGCTCTTTTACTTGATTTCGCGTCTCCGCGTCCAAAAGTTGCAGCAACTTTCACAAAATCATCACCCACCATCAGCCTAACCCTGGCTGCCAATCACCTCTGCAGATCCAACTACCCAAACTACCTCTCTCTCTCATGACTGCGCAGTATATCATTGTAAATTGTGTCCTTGTCTTCCTAATTTGTTTGCGCACCGGTAATTTTATATTCACCTCCATACCCTCGTCATATCATATTCTTCATATCCCTTTCTATCGCTATCGCTATCGCCACTTTACTCATACCCTTCGTTCGACCCTAATTGGGTCCAAGCAGCAAACATGGTAAAAGATGCTCCCAGTGCTGTCGCTGGCACTATTGCTGCTGCTGGTATTTACAGTGCCACATATAGTGGTGTAAGTAGCTTTCTCTTGAGTCGCATTGCTAATCTACAACATAATAAAACATACCCTTTCATACGACTACACAGCTTTCTTAGTTCGGGTATCTTACTTACAAGTCTGATAACAGGTGCCCGTATACGAGTTCCAGTTTGGTGGTGATAATAAGGAGCATGTAATGCGCCGGCGGCAAGATGACTGGGTCAATGCGACACACATCCTCAAAGCAGCAGGATTCGACAAGCCCGCCCGTACGAGAATCCTCGAGCGCGAGGTACAAAAAGACGTCCACGAGAAGATCCAGGGTGGATATGGAAAATATCAGGGCACATGGATTCCTTTAGAAGCCGGAGAACAACTTGCGCAACGAAACAACATCTTCGAGCGCCTTCGACCCATCTTCGAGTTCGTTCCCGGAAATCAGAGCCCACCCCCAGCGCCTCGGCATGCAAGCAAGCCAAAGGCCCCTAGAAAGCCGGCAGTGCCAAAATGGGGTATGATGCTTCAACTACTTTATCGCCGAACAACTACTAATATGTCATAGGTGCCCCGCCGCCCCAAGAACTTGAGACTGCCAGCCAACAGCTAAACGAAGATGATACGCCGGACAACGTCACTGTTGCTTCAGTTTCATACATAGCAGAAGACGATCGCCATGATTTATCACATTATTCGACCGGACACCGGAAGAGAAAACGAGAAGATAATATACAAGACCTCACTGAGCAGCAACATTCGGTCTATGGTGATGAACTATTGGATTACTTCCTCCTATCTCGTAACGAGGCACCCAATTTCCGTCCCGAGCCTCCTCCTAATTTCCAACCCGACTGGCCGATCGATACAGAGAAGCATACTGCCCTCCATTGGGCCAGCGCTATGGGCGATGTGGATGTCATCAAGCAGCTAAAGCGATTCGGGGCTACTTTGGGAGTTCAAAATTGCAAGGGCGAGACTCCGTTCATGCGATCCGTGAACTTTACCAATTGTTACGAGAAGCAAACTTTCCCTCAAGTTATGAAGGAACTGTGGGATACTGTTGACGCGCGCGACGATTCGGGTTGTACAGTGATTCATCACGCGGCAATAATGAAGAGTGGTCGGATCACGAGTACTTCGTGCTGCCGTTACTATCTCGATAATATTCTAAACAAGCTCCAGGAAACTCATGAGCCCAACTTCGTTCAGCACCTTATCGACACCCAAGATCATGGCGGTAATACCGCTCTCCATTTGGCGGCAAAGACGAACGCTCGTAAATGTATACGAGCCCTTCTTGGCCGGGGCGCCTCCACGGACATTCCCAACGCAGAAGGAATTCGCGCAGAGGATCTGATCAAGGAATTAAATGCTACGAAGAATCCAAAGGAGCGCGTGCCTCAGCGATCCTCATCCCCCTTTGCACCTGACTCTCAACGACATGTCTCCTTCCGCGACGCCATCACAGAATCCGTTTCTAAGCTAGCTGTCACTTATAACTCGGAAGCAGCAAATACAGTCCAGAATAAGATAACACCGCTTGTCCTGGAGAAATTCCAGGATCTCGCCCATAGTTACGATGAGGAATGGAAGGAAAAGAACGAGGCCGAAATGGAGGCTCGTCGTATTCTCGCAAATACACAAAACGAGCTTGCTGTCGTCAGAGCGCAAATTGCCGAACTAGACAGTCAGTTGGAATCTCCCGAGGCGGCGTCAAAGGTCGTTGGCGAAGCTACTATCCTACAGCAACAAGTCACATCGTTATTGGCAGGCCAGAGCCGATATTATGTGCATTCTTCCGTCGAACAAGCCATATCGATGATGAATGGTGACACCGGTGACAATTCGTACGAAGAGCGAGTTAAACTTGCCCAGGAGCTAAGGGAGCTCGTCGCAGAGCAGCGACGCGCAGAGAAAGAGTACGTCGACGCTTTAGGGGTGTCCGGCACCGGCGAGAAGATTGACAAGTACCGACGACTACTCAAGGAATGTCTGGATCAGGAGGCTGCAGAGAACTTGGATTCCAACTTGGATGACCTCATCGACATGATGGAAGAAGAGCGAAGCGAGGGGGCTCCGGCTATACCCGGGCAAGGAGAGCCTATGATGATCTGTTAATCTGTTATATGTTGTGTTGGTTGCATTCGTTTCCGCGTTATCTTATGTTATGGTTGATACCAAGCCCGAGTTCATGATCTGACTCGGCTCGCGGTTAAGTTGGTGGCGTTTACTGGTGGACTGGAAAGAGATAATGTGCCTCACGTCTCACGCGCTTTTGCGAATGTTGTTTTACTTTGGGAATAACGCTAATTGGAATTTGCCTTCGTACCCGATCTGCGTTTCGATTAATTATGACGGGTACCCTTCTCGCTTCTGTGTTTTTTCACGGCCGCGCCACCTTACCGATTAATATCTGTGTAGAGCTGAAATGACCAGAATGGGTAAGCCGATGGTAGACTATCGTCTACTAGGAAGGATCCAATGTGACCTTCAGCTGATCACCCGTGCTTGTTGCATATATTCCGATATCCTCGACAGAACGAAATGATTAAAGGAAAATTTTAAATATTCTATTACCTCATCTACCTAGGCCCATCGGTCGCAGACGGCGCTTCCGAACCTGCACAAGTGCCAGACAGTTACTAATCTGACGTATACCAGATAGACTGAGCTGAAGCTGCTATATTCGACTTCTTAAGAATCTTCTTTTGTCCGATGCTCTCGATCTACTGTCACGAAGTGCTACCGCTCGCCACGCATCCACCTTACGGTTGCAACACACCATGCATCGTATCCCTCCTCCCCCACGTCCCTATCATGCGAGTCATCCCAGCAGCAAATGACCAACATAATGTAACTTTGTCTAACACCAGTAACGTGTTTCCCGGTGCCGTGTAACCTATCTCCCCGTCCAGAACACCCAAAGAAGCCAGCTAGCCAGCTCCAAGAAAGTAACCTTACCTGTTACACAACTTCTTCAGCCTGCTCATAAAGCACAGACGTACATCCATCGCACCGGTAGATAGGTAGTATGATTCATTCGGACCTGTCCAGAGCTTATTGAATAGTGGATACTCTAGACCAGAGTAGCCCACGAGCGCCGCACAACCTCCCGAGTACAGGGTTCCGCAGCCACCACATATCCAACACGTATGACATGGTAACGTACAATGACGACTCCCATGTATTGGGTATATAGGGGCAGCTGCATGTAGGAATACAGAGTTAGGAGACCGTATTAGAATCTAGTTGGGCTAGATGAGAGAAGAGAAGAGAATGTACCCGACACTATACTCTTACTCAAAAAGTATTCGGTAAAACACCATAAGCGGAAACGTCACATGGATGGTCTATTGGCACAAGTTAAATGGCCTTTTTCTCGCCGTTTGATACAACACTGCCGCAGTGTTGGTACTGGCCTTATAAAAATTTCAGCCGTGTGGATAGGTAATGGACTTAGTCAGGGGTACTAGACCAGAGAAGAATTGATGCCAAAATCATTAACTTATTCCAATTAATTCAGTCTAATAGACTCTTATTATATACTACTAGCTTAGTCCATATCTTCGATAAGACTGTCCCTGCCAGTGACGAGGTTCTTTGGCCCCTGAAAAACGAGTTAGTTTGTAGCCTTTGATACCTAAGATAGCTGGCTTCTGATCACCGGCTACATGCCCTCCAGGCAGGAGGTTACGGCCATATACGATACCTCTCGGTGGAAGTAAGCAAAATCATTTCATGCTCCTTCAACCAAGAGCGTATAGCCCACGATCAGGATACATCAGTGCATGTTCTTCACATGCTGAATATCCCTACTAATCAAACCTCGAGGATCCAAGAAAGTCAATTCATGGCTAGTAATTTTGTTAATTTACAATTAGGCGTCATGATATTCATAGGCACCCTTGGATAGCTACCTATATATCCAGTACCAGTAAATTCTCCACGGCTAGGAAAACGTCGTGGTGAAGGATTGTAAGTTCAGCCTTTTAGAGCTCACTCTTTCTTCTCATGTCATACTTGTTCCCACACCAAAGGGTTATCCGGCATGACTTATCTACCAAGGTACTTCGTCTTAATTCACTTCAAGGGGAAGCAAGGTTTAAACAAGAGTTCGTAGGTAGGTAAATAATGTCACTGCATGTACCTAAATCTCAATTCAAGTATCTTCATTGTCGCTTCTGGTACACAGTGAAGTATCGTGATCGTACTTCAACCCATAGAGTCTACGTGGTATGGCTGAGGCAAACTAACACTTTACCTCCGATTTCTAATATCGACAACTCGCACCTGTTTGAAACCCACCAAGATAAAGACAACGTGGTTTATCGCTGTTAGTAAATGATAAAGAGAAGTATATTTTATTTAGCTAGGTACCTACCTAAGATAGCTATCCACTCTTCTTAGCATAGCCACCTAACCCTTTGTTAGACTGACCCCGGAGGAGCCATGACGGCGTTGCGGCCCTAGGACCACCAGGGGCTCCGGGACTGTGTATTTTCGGACTTCCTCAGAGTTACCCAGGTTGTCGTGGCCTTAAATCCGGGGGCCGAACTACAGCAAAGCGACAAAGTCTCTCAGCGGTGGTGGGTATAAGGATGACCATCAGGTTGCATAACAACCGTCAGCACATACGTGGTCTACCTCAGGCGATTTCGCCAGTATAAGACGCATCTGACTTTGAAGTACAATAATCCCGCTGCGTCAGACGGTGTTTGAATCCAGATACCGCAGTAGGGGAAATAAACATGTTTTCCGGGTGTTGGACTCGCGCCGTACAGGTGTGGGTCGTCCAGATGCCGAATTATCGGTCAACAAGTTCGGATATATCACGTCCTAAATTCAGGCCATCTCCAGAGACTTGGTTAAAGCTCTTAGAAGTATTCCTGGTGCCCAAAGATATGCGAGCTGTCACGTCCTTTTTGAATTGCGCCGCAACTGGTCCACGTCATCTAGCCCCCAAATATAAGGTCGTAAATAAGGCAACATAAGACGTCACTTTACGAGCGTTAAATGTAGAAAACACAATATGTAGAGTGTAAAGAGGCATGACTATGGTAATACATGTATGTTGGTGTTGCACCAGCTATACGAACGAACATTACCAACAGCTGTTTCGCATGTTCATACTATCTGTATAACTTGCGTGTAAACTGTTTAGTGGGCACACGAAGGATCATCGTTGGATTTGTCAGCTGTTATACCAATCTGAACGAGTGTTTTTCGATGTTATAGGTGGTGTACCTAAATGCTAATTCAGCTAATGTTAAGCCTCTAACCTACTAATGTCCTATTGAAGGGACTAAGGAGTTCGGGACCTTGGTCCTAAAAGTAGAATTTGTCCAAAAGTGATAAAATGACTACCACTTATTCGGGTCTATCAGATCTACGATGTTATCCTGATAAAACTTCGGACTCACTCGGCGACGGAAAGGTCATTCACTATGGTAATATCACAGGAACATGAGTCAGATAGGAACAATACCCTAACCAAAAACCCAAAAACTCACAACACACAGACCGCGAATTATGAATCATCTCTAAACAGAACAAGCTTAGGAATATGATAATAAGTCAGCAGAGTAGGGCGTAAAGATAAGTGGATTTGATCGAGCTGGAGGGCCCTTCAATGGTTCGCTCCGTGCCTTTGGGATCGGATTCGGATGTAAAGCCCCTTCAACTAATCATCGCCGCTATGTAGAGATCCAGAATTCGAGACCACTCAATTATAGCCGGCACGTAGTGCCTAAAACTCGCATGGTCTCTAAAGCAGATAAGCTGACGGGACTGAGGTGGTAGAGAATGCTGTGGCCGTAATGTAGCTGTGAGGCTCAGGTGGCCTAAGGCCGAATAATCGACAAGTTCCTTATTTTTTTTCCTTTTAAAAACACATAAGTGTCAAAACACCAACGTAGACGTCATGTACTAAATAACCGAGTGGATGGCTAGGTCGTAGGTTGTGTTTGCAACCCAACCGTAAATGAGCCAGTAAGACAACCAAGTTCAACGAATTCGCCCGACCCGGGTAGAGCGGGCCAAAAGGAGGCCTCTGTCTGGGTCGTATAGCTTAAGTCGCGCATTGCGTCTGCCATGTGGAAAGCGGAAAGCCAGAAGGGCCAAGAATTGGGTCCTAAAGAATAGCGTCAGCGTAAACGTAGGCATAGGGCAGACTGATAGTCACGTGTCTGGCATTCAGTCTGAACATCGAAGCTATCCTTGGCGGAGAGATTCGGGCTGTGTTGGTGATCGTTTATCAGTTGCGACACCAGAGCATGGTTATTCGGATTCGGGTTGCAACGCGGGCGTCACTTGTGACCAACGGGATGGCATGGGCAACATGGGGTAGCAGAACTACATTGTGACTAATCGGAATCAGGGCTGTTCAGCATCCAATGATACGCGTGGATCGAAAATGCAGTGTGGTGGATCGACTACAGGATCTCCGGGCCTAAATCTCGTAGGGCTGAGAGACGCTTGCTGCAACACGCAAGAGGATGCCGAGTGATTATTGGTGGCCAGGGGACTGCCTGTGGAGCAGTCAAGGAAATCGACGGGTTACCGAGCTATTGTATGTACCTCTTAATAAGCAACCATGTGTGATTAATAATTGGATATTTCAGCCGCCGATGTGACAGTTGAAGCACTGTAAAAGAGTATAAATAAATAAAAAAGGGAAGGGGGGGGGATTTAAGCGCCGACTCACATATCATTTGCCGCGACTATCTCTCGTACACTACGTAGCTATTATGTAGTAAGCAGCAAAAACAAGGATCCTAGACGTACGACTTTTGAGTAGTGCATATATTAAACTATATTGTCTGAGAGCTGGGCTATTTTTGTCTTAAATCAGCCAATCACGTAAATCGAGACTTCTCGAAAGGCCCCAGGCTGAGATAAAAATATGTAATAGATGATGTGATGTTTGATGTAGTAGGACTTAATAAACTATATCGACGTAATGGAAGAGATCGAACACAGTATTTCTACTATATTGATCAAGCGGTCAAGAACTAAAGAGTGAGCGGCCCGGGGATAGAGTAGTACACTGTAACATGGCTGCAGTGGCAGTGTTTCTTCACTCTCATAAAGAGCATCCACTGGATAGGACGAGCTGGCGTTGTTTTGATTCGCCTTTTGCCTCCACGAACCTCGTACCGGAGATCAACATTTCCCCCCTTGTTCGTCGCCTAAGCTTGCGCGTCCTTACGACGTAGTAGATTGCGACTTCGCTAGAATCGGAAATAACAAAATAAGAAGGAAAAGAACGAGAGAGATTGTGAGCCAAGCACTGGCCGCGTAGTAGAGAGGCGGTGTAGTAGTCTATTTCAGGTGAGAAGAGGGGGAAAAAAGTAAGTGGTCATGAAGACAGGAAAACTCTGCTCTTTAGGACGACGCTATAGCAAGATTATAGTTAATAGTGATAGTTGATACGAAGAGACAAGGATTCGACGACGAGCAAGCCTCGCTGAAGTTATGAAGTTGGTGGCAAGGCTGACTGATAGGAAACTGTTACTAATCGGTCAGACAAAGTCGCAAAATAGAGAGCGATAATTCGGCCGACTGTCATCTAAGATAACGCCGAGGAATTGGAGAGTGGCCAGGCAGCCAGGTAATTATTGCCACGTTATAATAATATAGACGGGTGAATTCGGCTTGTTATACAGTCGTACGAAGAAAAGAAAATAGAAAGATGTCAAAGAGGAAAGAGAAAGTTCAATGTTTACCATGTATGTATGAGATAATCACTATTGTAAGGAAAACAGGTGAAGAATAACACATGCAAGATGGAGGATAGTAAGATCAATTGGTAAGATGGATGGATGAATAGAGTTGTGGGGTTTGGTGGTATTTGATGGTAGAGCAAATTACATTAGGTTAGGTACATTAGGTCAGGTACCTAGGTACCCAAGGTACAGGGGAGTTATAGTTGCATTGCGCCTACCTTATGTACATCGGAATAAGGAGAAAGTAGGTACCTATGTACCTCCTAACCTGACATGTCTGTACCTAGTACCAAAATAGGGTCTACTGGCCGGCTTGTTTTCAGCTGAAAAGGACTTGCTCTGTCCCCGCTGCACCTCTTTGCATCCACCACGCCCACACTGTTGGACAACATTAACAAGACCCTGATAGGTCCTATTACACTATCCTATCGACCTATCCTAATACCTGTTTCTTACTACAAAGTTTCGCCCCCAAGCACCAAATGGCCTAAATGGCCGCTTATTCGATGGTCTCTATTTTTCGCGTCCGTCAACTTTTCAAGATTCTTTCATACCTGGTACCTACACCTAAAGCACGGATGTAACCAAGATCCAGCATCGATGCCAGCGGCACTTGTATTATGCATCATTACATATGCCGCCTACCTTGTTTGTTTATCCACAAGGCATCACTGCGCCGCTTTATTACATGATGATATCTCGCTTACTATTCGTCTGCTCGTCTTCTCGTCAAGGAATAGTCAAGGAGTATTCAAGGAGCAGTAACTCGTACATATGTAGATCTCCACTTATAAGCTAAGGTATGCAAGGCATGTAAGGTATGTCGGCGTCTCAAGGAGGAAGAAAAGACGACGTGCCATTGGATATCTTTACCATGCTTTCCCGCGGCATTTCTAAATGCCCATTTCAAAAGGCACCCTCGGCCTGCGAGAGTAAACTTTGTGCACTATAACGCCTCGGCCCCCTTGTGTATATTGCCGCTCTACGAGTCTCGTGTTCTGCTTCACCATCGTCTAATAACCGAGAGCAAGGGGAACAAGGGGAGCAAGGGGCTGTGCTTGAAGTCTTTCGCGGGTCGTCTTCTCCACATACCACATCGTCCGTCCGTCTTCTTGTCCAGCTTTCCCATCAAGACATGTTTCTCTTTTTTCAACGCCAGCGGCTTTGGTTTTTGCTACCCCCGGCCATCGCTCCGCCGGGGATCAACTTAAACCAGGTTTGCTAACGCGGCGTAGGGCTCACCTCAGCTGAACCCCGTTCACCACCCCGACCACCTCCGTACAAGATAGGGCTAGTGGTGCGAGGCTAACTCGCTCCAGAAGTAGTCTCGCCATAAATCCCTGGTGGTTCGACCGTCGATCAAGCAAAGGAGAAGAAAAAACCCCGCCTAGGTCCCGTTTAGACCCTATCAACTAACAAGCTCATACTTCTTCCTAGATTAAGTATGCTAACTGTCTTTTAGTATAACATTTTAGAATATACCTCCCTCGACGCTTCTAGGGTTCGGTCTTTCTACCTATGTAGTGCCGTATCAAAAACTTCGCAAATACGGCGCTCTTATAAGCAAGTCTCGACCATTATACTGTGCATTAGGTACTTTAGTGTCTGCGTAGCACATGTCAGCTATCCACAGCCCTGTGCCTCCAGGATTATAAGAGAACTAGTATGCTCACATGCCGTGCATATTTAGGGCATAGACCCTGAATTCATGATTCTCAGCCCTCCTATTGGGCCCCGATTCAGCTGCGTCGACTAGAACGGATATGCGTACAATTCGTTATCTATTTACCTACTTAAGTACCTACCTAAGGTATTTAGGAATAGTTTGTGCCACGGGCCATCACTTACTCCCTATGTAAGTATTGTACCTAAGCCTAGTAAAATAGTTGCCGTCCCTGGTTACCGTCTCAGGAGCATTATTAGAGTCTAGCGCCTACAGAGACTGACGCTTAAGCCCGAGCGTCACGATGCATGCGTCACGAAAGGGCCACAACCACCTTATGAGCCACCTACTATTGTACCTGTGTAACAAGGACCGAGTCGAGGGCGCTCCAATCCTACCAATAACCAACCCCTTGTTATCTTCATGTCAACGCGGCTTAAAGAGTACGCGCAAGAGGGCAACTCCTAATAACAGCTTCAAAGCTCCCAATAGCTCCACAACACTCCACATAGAAAAATACAAAAGTCCGTACTCTCGGGAGTCTTATTGGAGCTTGCTGAAGGATAGCAGGGATCTCCATCTTAATTTGTTCGATTCCAGCTAACACGTTGATTTCTTTCGTCCCGCCTCATTCTTCACCTCATCCTAGATTACACTAATATTCTCACCTCGTCTCGTGCTCCCTTGTCCACCGAAGTGGCCGGACAGATCCCGACTAACGGCTAAGCTTACGGCGTAATTTCGTGCCTCATATAATTTCATCAACCACGGAATACGGCCTAGTCTTTTTGCCCCAGTCTCATATGCACGAAGAATCGTTTCGCTATCGTGCAGCATGACGGCATAAGAGGCGTTGGCTCCAATAACGTAGGTATTTCTCGACCTTAATCCACGAGGCTTCTCGCCCGAATAATCAGTCCCGTTTACATCGGGTGCACTCAGTGTTGATATACTCAAGCATGACGGCTGTCCTACACAGACCCGGCCCGCCGTTTTCGCGGGAATATGAGACGTAGGTCTAACGGCCACCCAATAACATATCCGACTTCTCTTACACGGGCCCGAAGAGGCAAGCCGCCAAGTCATCCACGTCTCCTCAATTGAGGCTGACTGACAAAGAGATGGCGGGGCCTTGAAAAGAAAAGTAACTAACTCTCACACATCCACTCCCTCTCCACTCACACTCACACCCTCCCCAGACGCTCGGGCTGTTTATTTTCATGATTGTACTTCCTCTGTAGATGGCCCTTGTCACTTAGTCCCGTCAAGTTGTGTCTTGGTAATGGGACCTTGACACGATGTAGTAGTACCAACTCTAAGTAACGCCCGTATAAATCTCTCCTCGTCTCCCGCCTCTCTAGCTTTTTTAGATCCTTCAACGGCATCAAGGGCGCTTTTATGTTACGTCTGTTTCCACGCCTGGACTGTCAACTAGGTAGCTCCGCAATAGTTTGGTTATGTCGTGCTTGTAAGCTCGAGATTGACTATAAAGACTTGCCTCCACCCGAGCGCTTTCTCTCTGCTGTATGCAGACGCGAGTGATCTTGTCTCCCCAACCCTCCTTTTAGGACCCCAACTTGTAAGCTGCCGGTCGAGCCTTGTTTATTGGGCATCTTGACCTACCGAGCGACCGCGATTTATCCATCATCTACTTACCAAGTCATCAAGTTCCTACATATCTGCACATACGCACACTCCCTCCTCCCCTGATCTGCGAGCCGGGCCGCTTTATGTCACCCGCGTATATTTCATAGTGTGTTTGATATATCGAGGCCAAACCCGCTGAGTAAAGCGAGAATCCTTGCTCAGTCCTTAGGTTTCCCGTTGTCTCGATCGACATCCCGGTCCACTCTCCGAGCTTCTACATGCTAGTACAAGATACATACATCGGTGAAGGCCCGACCCCAGACGGCACAGAAAACGCATCTAATTATTAGTTTCCCTAATAAGAAAACATGCCCGCTGTCAATCTCCCTCTGCAGCAGACCCACGGTACCTTATATATGGTACCGGGGACCCATCTGCGGCTCTTGTTCACCTTCTTGGGATTCACTTCCCTCGGTGTACTACTACTAGTGTTTAAGAAATATAAGTCACATTCCCCTTCCTACACTGGTCAGCTGGATGCCAGCCCTACTACTCTTCAGAAACTTTGGATTTCAGAGAAGTCACGCGGAATCGTCTTCCAGAACGAGATCATGTCAGTGAATCAGTCCCCAGGAGTCTCACAACTGTCCTCAGCTGGGAACTTAAGCGAAGGGGAAAAGAAACATCAGGATAGGTCCAAAAACCGAAAAAGCAGCGAGGGGCATCAGGAAAACATGACAGCTTCCGTGAGCATAGACGCAGGCATGCCACTGATCCTTAAATCTGGCCCACCGCCACCGCCGCCGCTAACACCACCTACTCTCTTGACAGGGGCTTTTAGTTTTCAGGACCGCCGGCTAAGCATTGCAGCTTCTAGCATGGGCGATCTAGATACGAGCTTCTTCCAGCAGCCGAACCCGGATTACACATTGTCACCCTCGCCAGAGTCTAGCACAACCGCGTTAGCCCACGGTCAAGATTCTCCCTATATTCCACGGAGAAGGTCTTACACAAAGATGTTGCCTCTCGGACCAGCGCATACAGACTCGGAACACGATGGGGCATCTTTCTCTCCTAGCTCATTCCCATCCTCAAGCCCAATCTTACCCCTTGCGCCACATGAATCGCTCGATTCTAGGGAGATCGATGTCAAGGGCGAGATTATCTCAGTAATGGACGATTCGGGCGCCGGTTGGAAGCGGCATACACGAGTATACGGCGGAGGTGTTTGCTTAGCTTGCCTGGCTTCTGGGAGCCAGGGAGGATTCTATGGCGATAATGTTCCCCTCGAGCATCGCCGTTAGCCATCGGGGCCCCCGGCGAGAAAATATGGTCGAGTTTGAGTTCCCAACAAAAAGGAACGCCAAAGACTCGACTCGTCCTAGAATATCAAGGCGTGAGCGGCGTCCCGGAGGAGCCGGAGGAGTTCCGACGGTTTTTTCTTTTCGGTCGTTGGCCACGCTAGGAACTACGACGCGTCTACCCCGAGCTAGGACCGAGATATTCATTCTCTAAAACTGTCTGGGCAGCATTTCTACATCCGAAGTGATTTTGGCATATCATTTTTCTCACTACTACTTTGGGCGGCTATACTTTTAGGGGAGAAAAGGATATACCTGCTTTGCGACACTGGTTACTGGGATTGGGGAGAACGGTATTATTTTACTCACGTCTGTTATGACCATTTCTTTGTTCTTTTCTTCCGTCCATGTATATACTTCCATGTCTCCCGACAAATAAACTCCGCAACTCCGCGTCGTTTAGAGTCATCAGCTTGCAACATCTCCCACGTCGATAAAAGTACCATTTTCCCCTTTCGTCTAGTTTTACTATTGCCTCCTCCACGCGTTGCCGAATTGTCAAGAAAATTATTTTTTAATCCCTCGCTTACTGCGTGGAGTGGCTTCGGTCATGCCGGGTGTCCTGAGCTTAGTGCCGCGGCGCATTATTTGTTCGCGAAGAGAACGGCTGTGTTGGTGTTCAAGATAGGACTCAGCCACCTTTGCATCAAGATCGAAACAATTTCATTTATGCGAAGTCTTCTAGGCTATTCAGTCAGTGTTAACAACGTTGGCGTCACTTATATTAGCTCTACGAAATGCAAAGGCCCTTTTTCATTTTTTCATTTTGGGGGGTGTTTTTTTTCATATCGGTCCGTCATGCGAACCCCTAATCTCTGGGCACTCATAAGAAGCCCGGTCGTCGTGCTAGGAGGTGCTTACTCTAGGCAGATACATTATTCACACGATTCTAATTTAGGGGAGGGTATTTTTCATTTTTCGGATGGCATCGTGCGCGTCGATTCTTCAGTACGAGACGATCGGCCCGTAAACATGTCGATAAGGAAAGCCGATTTGCCAGGAGGTACGCTGTGAAGCAATCCCATCTGTCCGAAATACGCAAATGACGAATAGGCCTGAGCTCTGCTTGACGAAAATGCGACCGCTCACCGATCGTCCAAATGAGGAATAGGGGAACAGGCGAACAGGCGAATAGACCAGCCCCATGTCCCCGCGTCATGCTTCCCAACGGGTTTAGGGCTGAATCTTAGGTACATATGTACATAGAGTATGCAACGTCTGCACAGGACCCGGGACCCCCTTGCATCACTGTGCTTGGAAATACATATCAGAAGCACGTAAAACCCTGCGTTGATCATGTTAGTCTCTTCCGGTCTCCTGTCACTCGAATAAGGAAATATGTTGACCATTCTGGCTAGGTACTATTAAACTCCATCGCCTGGTCTTGGCGGCGGGCCATTGCCCTGTCACGACCGAGGAGGATTTCGCCTGGTTGACCGAGGGATCTCACGTCATATTACATAGGTGTCTCCAGGATCCAAGCAAGGGTTTGCACAATGCGGTATCCGCCCACCTTCCATATGGGATGACTCCGGTCTTAGGAGGAGGATTGACCATACGGTTGTCACTCAAGATCTTAGATGAAAGCTTAGACCAGAGAGCCAGAGCTAAAGTAAGTGCCCAAAATCCTTTGCTACTGCGAAAAGTAAAGACATATTCCTTAGGATGGACACGGCCAAAGATTCATTATACCGCAACCTCGGTGTAAAATAGGTAATTATGTTATAATCGTTATAGTATAAGTTTTGAGTTGGTCATACAGGAGGGAGAGTTTACAACACAATGATCCCCAGAAAGTAATATGCAGAGTTCATGCAGGGTGCCGCAGCTCGGCATTGCGGCTCAAGAAAGTAAATTCATTTACATCGGTCCACTTGTAATACAGAACACGTACGGCCGTGCCATCAACCAACATGAATAGACTAACTCTCTAATATCTACCCCTATGGCTCAGCACCCCCGTAGGACTCCGACCAACTACCCTGAGATACAACAGGCGCGCGCGGGTTCATTCGATTACACTACCACACATCCCACGACAAGCCTTCGGTTTTTGTCTTTTCTATGAGGCCTAAAGCCGACTACATTGCCTATTCGGGCCCTTTTCAACAGGGTACTCACCGACTCGGTGTAAGAGGGATAACTCAGGAGGCGGCATCTTATCCAACAAATCTGAGATATGGCACTTCAACTCCATTATAGAAGGTAGTTTCTCCCCGTCGGTTAATATCTACAAAGAACCATCTCCATGAAGGATTCTAAAATTACATGATCATATATCATATCTTTTATCCCAAGTCCATATAAATGGAGGCCTACTACTATATAACCCCCAAGTTGGGAACCGAGGGGCGGTGATCATAAATAGATAGTATGCCATTTTGCCTATGATTCTCGCGAGGTATTGTTGAAATTGTATAACAAATAAGCATCTAACGGTCGAGGTAGTCAATGGGAACCGATCCGCCCATTCCTCCTCGGATCTGCCGTAAGCCTCGGGAGTCGGGTAGGGTTGTCAAATAAGATCCCTATCCTAGGGCTGGAACCAGGATCGTCCTACATACAGCAATGTCCTTAATCAGTAGGCTACCTAGATGTAACGTTCCGACAGTACGTATCTAAACGACATACGTAAAATTCGCATTGCAACAAGGGCAAGCGACCAGATGCATGTTAGTGGCGTGTCGATCAAAGTTAGAAGTCAAGACCGAGCATCCCAATATTTGACAGGACTTGGGACGAACTATTATATACGCTTACAGTGTCCTATTCAAGGCATGCGAAGGGACATCTGAGATGGCTGATAAGTCCTGTAATAAGAGATCGGAATCTGTTCCCGAAGAAGCATATGAGTTTACTACTATGGTTTTAGAGTACATATATGATTCATCCCTTGTCCATATAAAACTGTAGACTCTGAGAGCTACCTCTTAAGTATTCCACGCCACTTTAAGGCACCATTACCTCCATAAGGAATGAGGCAAACCCCATTAACCAGAGGGTAAATGCCTAATATGTGCCTGTCAGATATTTATGTGATGCTATAGCAACCCGTATAATGCTACACGTCGCCGTGAATGCGCAGTTTAGATAGGCTACCTACTTAGTTGCCGGAGTACTGCATCATGTATCCCAGAAGGTGAGTCACTTTAAATAGGATACGAACGCCCCCATCATGGATATCCTGGATTAAATAACAATTAGTACGATAATTTAGTGGCTTACTCCTATGACAGATTCTGTAATAAGATATGCGAACTACATACTAAACATAATCGCGCTACTATCATCCGCAGTTCAAATGCCATCTAGTAGCGGGGCTTTCTACAAGTGTAGTGGCAACTTGACTAGCTCAGATTAATAGATGATTTCTAGTTGACTTCGGGGCTATTCTAGCTCAATGTATTATTTTAGACTCTGTATGCTAAAGAGTAGTAATTGGATCGTGCCGTCATGTATCAAGCTATCCTCATTGATCGAAGCTACAGTAAAGAATATTGTTCGCCTGCTTTAGGTACTCATACGTTGTCACCTATAAAGACGAACCTATGGAGGCTACAATTTGGCGCCTGCGCTTGTCATGTCTTGCATTCCTATCCTAACTAGCCATACCTCCGTGTCTGGGTAGGTTCCATGAATTCAAGAGCCTTAAGCTCATCTCTCAGGCCTACTCCGGCGGACTCTAAATCAACGATTATCTTACAGGGGATATTTTAAGGATTTAACAACCGGGGATTATAGACACACTAGGTAAGAGGCAGTGGCTTAGCTTGTAGTGTATAGGTATGTTGACGACTGTTTTAACTCATGCCCCTTTTAAGGATAGGAAGATACCCTCCTTATATAGACTTGGCCTAATATCTAGTGGCTCCTCTACGATTATAACCCTATTGTCTCATGAAGCTAACATCAACTGCGATAATCTGACAATGCCTCGTCGCGTCATATAGGATAGACCAGTAAACCACCCACTGGGCTCCTTACAAGCCCCTGATAGGCGAACACTATGAATTGCGATTAATTTGGGCCTCTTTGTATGTTTATCGGAACCCTTAGCTAACGAAATGCTATACGAAATGCTATATAGATGCCTAGCAGACACAGGCAATAGTGTCGTACCCTGAAAGTGATAGCAAACTTCAGTCATCATTGGAATATTAAGTTAAGATTGATATACCGCGTGGACAATAGTCTCTTTAGTATTTTTTGAACCATTTCAAAAAACTTAAAGAATACTCGAAATGACTAGGTAGTTCATACTACCAGGCGAAGTTTGTAACTCAAGAACGGCCCTAGATGTTGCCTGTTAGAAAAATATATGATTCTTGAAAACCCATCCATGGTGTTGATGCATAAAGAGGGGGGTATATTCTCATTATATGTGCTATTATCAGAAAAAGCGCTGAGGCATATTAGTAGACACTTATTAAAGCCAGAGTAATACCTAAAGAGCACTTGGGCGCCTCTTGTACGTACTGGAATCGTTCAATTGGCCCGGTAACTGCTCAAAAAACCCGGGTCATTGGTAGTGTAACATACTTCTCCCCCAGTCATTTTCAGCATGTCCTGATTCAAGCCTAAGTTGACTCGAGGGCTTCATGTCTGTTGAGTCACACAGGGTCGCACTACCAGTGGGATTAGGTTACGATGGAATGGAAATAATTGGGCTAGATTCGATATGATTGAGTAGAGTCTTGAACTATAAGTACCTCAAAGGCGATGTTATAATCCCCGCTAATTATGATTCCGAATGCTCTATTTAGGGGCTTCTAAATACATGTTCTAGGTTATACTGTTTATGAAGTACAAGTTGCTCCATATCAAACGTAATTGTTTAGTTGATACCTTAGAAGTTGGCCCGCTCGTCCCATCGTGCTTCCGTTAGCCTTATACAACTGGCTCTTCTAATGGATATATCATTTTCTCCAACCTAGTGAATTCTGCGAATTAAGAAGCTGTTGTGGAGCATGGACATATCCGCCTGTCGTTGCCCTTCGGATATCACGTGTTGACCGTCTAATGCGAGAATATTCTGGGTATCAAGTGCTCCGAGCCGCTCTAAGTAAGCTATGTGGGACGACGGATATATTATCATTACATGGTCGGGTAGCACACAGCCTCGTTGGCTACCTATTTGTTAGCCAAGGGAATGGGATGTATTTGGGGTGCCAAGCACGTGGAATTGGCGGCTTATGAACGTATAGCTCGATTTGATCACTCGCAGAAGCCCCCAGGGCCAACCCTAAGATCAGGCTCTTGTCTCAAGCCACCGTCCACTGGCTGCTATATAGACGAACGAATAGGAGATATGAACACGGATTCGCCACGGCTAATGGAGCCACGTAGAGTTGTCTACAAATATAGTTGGGGTCCAAACGACTTATAGCCAGAAACTACTTTGCCGATGCCGTGCATGAGCGGACTCGGCGGGCGCTTGAACCCTTGAAGTCGGCATGCGTAGGTTGCAATTTTGGTTCAGTTCGTCATTTTCTAAGCGCCGCTCATGCGAAAGAGGGGGGGAGCGTAATTATATGTTGCATGCAGAGTAATATGGTACATACATACAGCCTTGTACACATAATCCGCTGCATATGTAGTCCCTGCAGCTTGCATTTCTTATTCAATTCTAGATGGAGTGACTGGCTCGTTAGCCGCGGCTACGTGCGTCCCTCTCTTATATTCGGCGTCAAAATAGACGATGCCTCACGAATATCTAAGGCTGAACTTAGACGCGCTCAGGGTAGATGCTGCTAAACGGTGTTGAGAAGCAGATGTGACCTTTCCCAAACCCGAGGGCTTGCTCCAAACGTCCGACGTCCGTGGGTCAATATTCATGGGCCTTGATTATGTATGAAGTTTACCATTCCCCCCACTGGGTAGTGGGACTGTGAGTGAACGTCTCAGATGGTTTTAACAACTGGACAGCTGGGGCACATTGACCCGGGCTCTGGGGCTGTGGCTCATGGCGAGCGGGCTGCATCGTGTTGTTCTTTATTCCTCATCCATCAGGAATACCTACGTGGTTTAATGTCGATCACCACTATTGAGCGAGTGACGCAATGCATTTACGTCTACATATAGTGTACTATGGGATGTCTAGTTCCAAGTTCCAGTTCACATACTTGCCGTGTTGTTGCTGAATTAGACCTTTCTGTTCAAGTTACGATTGTGGCTATAGTTGGAAATGCCTTAATATGCTATCGTCGTGATCAGACTTGGACCAAATACCCAGGTACGGATCTGTGATTGTGTTAGCTTAGTGAGATTTAGAGGAATCTTGTTTGCCTAGGTGAGCCGGTAAGTTACGAAGGTAATCTGTGTACTGTGTAAGGACACTACATTTACATACATGTAGTGAGTGTATAGGCATGTTCGGATGATCAATACTGCTGCAGCCATGTCTCCATGTCTCCATGATGGTGGGCTGGGTTTCAGGCACATGAAACAACCATGCAAGCATGGGCAGTGGTCGATCACAGGGGTTTAATTTCCCCATACAGACCATACAGGAACCATATGTACAGGGAAAAGATCCTTTCGAGTCCAAATCCGGATGATGACAGGGCTCAGTCACGCCCCGTTTGCCTGTTCATGAGATCCTTCTGGCATTCTCGTCTCTTCTTTTCCCCCCTGGCGTCTGCGTCTACGTATCTGCGCCTCTTCGTTACAGAAGTTGAATAGAATGAAGCATCGATGTTTGGAGGCGACAGAGAAGCTCAAGCATCTAGAACTGTCCCAACTTTGTAAAGGGTTGTACCTAATACATATTGCATAATACATCCAATTGCATGTAGATATTGTACCTAGAAGTAGCTAAACATAAAATATCAGCTGAAACCCCTTAAACATAATAAGGTGCCTAAGGTTAGGTTAGGTGCCTACTTATCGAATGATGGATCATTAATACATAAATGGTCGATGCGAATGCGATAAAAGGAATGCTTACCTACCTAGGAACCCCATCGGGAATACCTACAAGATGTACATGAGTAGTATGTACACCTATGATTCTGTGCACATCCATGTATGTTATATGTAATATAAAACCGGGCCCTGAAAGCTGCAAGAAACAGCTTGGGACTTTTAGACTGCTTGACTACCTAACCTACCTAACTTTTCACTTAGATCCCCCTTTTAGGAGGGATACTTTCTTCTAGTTGGTTAGTTCTTAATCCCCGCGACGAAAGACTAAAAATCCCTTTCAGCCACTAGTACATACATAGTGTAGCTCATCCATCCTGGTAGGTCTGAGTAGGGTGGTACCACTTTTAAACTGTGCTGGCTGTCACACCACACTCTTTTAGATCTACATACACATAATACTGTATATAGCACTGTACCTTCTGACCTGCCAAACCAATAAAATAATCGGTATAATCGGTATACATTCTTCTCAATTCGGAGTGCTACTTTTGTCTAAGAGATGTATATTTACAGATGTAGGTGTATTACCATCTTTTAATTACGAGAACAAGTCTCTTGCCCAACTATATACATATTGTCCAGCTACCTGTATACCTGGTACCTAGGTGCATACATTATTATCTTGATATAGGTACGTCAATGTAAATACATACCTACTGTCAGGTACCTAGCAGAAGGGGCAGTTTCCCCGGTATGGATACATGTATGTACATGGGTACCTTCCTAACTACCTACTTATGTACCTATGTACTCAACCTACTGTATGTATATCAGACGCGATGCTTGCTATCTTAAATCGGGCTCTGGATTAGTGGTCAATGGTCAATTTGATGCTTTGGACCCACCATCTTAACTCGCTAGCATCCACCACCGCGGCAAAATTGAGCCCCTGCGGCCAATCATCGATGTTCTTTTCGACTCGACGACCAATTCAGGTAGGTATACAGTGCAAATGGTTTCTTATTACTATACGAAGACGAATAGGATGTCCTAATATCCTCAGTAGGAACCCACAGTCCACAGCGTGCTTGCATTCGTTGGCCCGACCTGCCCACCCGCCAAAAACCCACTGCAGCAATTTTCACTTTTCCCACTCCTCCTGCAGACCAGGCACAAGTATCTTTCCCTTTCATCCACCACACTCAACTTTTTTGTCCATCTTCTCTTTCTTCCTCCCCTCCTTATCTCCCCCTATCGCATCTCGCCCTTCCTTTATTCTCTCTCTCTATCCTGTTGGTTCCTAATCCTCCTCGAGGTTTCCCATTTTTTGTGTTCGCGCGCAATCCAATTACTATCCGTCGTAGGCTTGTCCTTCGTCGTTGCGTCAAGAGGAGAGACAGTTCCTACATCGCGTTATCTCGAGAAGACGACAATTTGCCACCATCATCGCCAGCTTAGTATTTTTTTTTCACAGGATTAAGGGAAAAGAAAAGGACGAAAATTAAAAAAAGAAAGATAGAAGAGCCGGAAGACCCGATCGATTTATTCGACTCCTTAATCATTGTACAAATTACCGAAGTTTTTTTTCTCGCCGTTTTCGATTCGCATCGCCTTTACCGTATACCTTATACTTGACTGATCATAATATCGTCCTTCCCAACTACGTCAACCCGATAGCAAGAAACTGTGAACGGCACACGTTTAGGAGAAGTAAAAGTCGCCCGCAAGGTTAAGATTGCTTAGAGTGGTTGCATTAGACATCCCCTCAGTTCTTTCGTCGAGAGTCCCTAGAAACAAGGAACTCTTTCCCGCCCCAAGGTACTTCCGCAAAGATCAACGCCCAAGAACAAAGCCCCGAGTGCTACAAATCGACACTGTCAACCTTCAGGATTAGGATTCGGCCCGCCAGCATTACGCCGCTCTCGGACGAGTCAAGCCAACAAAGAAAGCCTCAGCCTTAGGCAGCCTTTTCTACCTTGTCCCTGCGTGATTTCGAGGCCGTAATTCCTCTATCCCGTCCTTTGCACCGACTTCTGTTCATTGCCTTGTCTCTGACCCGGATCAATTGGGAAACCTCATTCGGACTATCTGCAACCTTTCTCCTTCTTGGCTCAACTACGCAGCTTCCTGTCATTAGCATCGTCTGTCGCTCATTCGGACACGACCACGGATTAGTTTAATAATTATTCTCCAAAGAGACAAAAATAACTCCACGACAGCCGCATCTACTTGTATCCATCTTCTGCTTCTTGTCTACAGTTTTCCATCACCAGCGTCAGCACAATTGTCTTGGTTTTGTTGGATTCTGCTCGGCGAGCCGCGTTTGATACGACATCCTTCCCAATTGCTACATCATTAGCCATTGCGCCGATTGTCTGGCTACACACCACGCAATCACAATCGACATTATCGACAATTCCGCATCGCATTAATCAGCCCTGTCTGGATCACATTTATTCCCATCAATCTACTTTGTTGTAATATTATTTTGGACGCCCTGTTATTCCGGAGGCGATCATCCATTCCTTATTAGATTTCGCTTCTAATTACTCTCGCCGTCGCTTGGATTCAGATCTTGCATCTCGACTCCCTAAAACAGCTATTCCGTTGATAGATCATAGCGTTGTTTATAATTTGAGTATGGACACCGGCGGTCTTGCTCAAATGTCACACAACGGTTTTACTTCGCCAACCGGTTTGGGCATGCCCACCGGAGGGCTTGCTTCACGCCGCGGTGGCGGCCAGAATATTAAACCTTTATCTTTCGAGTCTATGAAGACTTCTACTGATCCCAAGGACAACGGAGTTCCCACTCCGCGAACCAGCCGATCTCACCTGCTTGCGGGTCTTAGGACGGCTCCAAAGTCGGCTACCGCAACTTCTTTTGCCGCTTCGCCAACTTCCACCGTTCCGCCTGCCCGTGTACATGGCAGGGATGGCGCCGGAAACATGTATGGTAGTCAGGACGGCATGTATGGTGGACCTAAGACGTCACTCCCCCGTCTTGCGACCCAGCAGCAGAGCTACAACCCGATGATGAGCTCTAGTCAGCAGCATTATACTGCCGAGCAGATCCTGGCACCTCCTGAGCTTCATCTTGATGAGCAAGTCCAAGACCAAATGGACCCTTCGCTCTACGCTCAGCTAGTAGCGACCAATATGTACCTAGCTCAGCAGCAGCAGCGATTGCAGCAACAGTTGCTTAGTGTCCAGGCTGCAGCTCAGCAGTTTCAGGCAATGAGCCTCAGCGGACAGTCAGTGTTGCAGCAGCAGATGGCACTGCAGAATTTGTACCAACAACAGCAGCAGCTTAAGAACTTGCAGCAGTCGATGGCTAACCCCATGCAAATTCAGCAGAGCCTCTTCCCCTATTATGACGCCACCGGCCAGCAAATGTTCTACGTTAATCAGAACGCCACTCAGATAAGGAACGTCGGCAATTACGTGGACCGCACTCCTGGTACTCCTCAGGGTTATGGCCACTCGCAGGCAAACAACGGCACGCCCCGTGTTCAAGTTTCGCCGCCTCCCATGGAGAGCGCCCCGCCTGTCTACCGAACTACCTCGCCCCCGAAAAAGGTAGAAATAATCGCGGAACCTACACCTCTACCACCTCCATCTGCCAATGCCTTCCGTCGAGGCCATAAGAAGTCATCCTCCCTCGCGAATGGAAATAAGGGTCTGTCACTGTCGATGGATGATAGCCCCAAGTCGGCTGGCCCCAAGACGGCCTCCTTCCCGCTTACTCCCATGACTAATGGTGGTTATGGCCCTGGCCAAGGTCGTGCTGGCGAGCACCCTATCCGTCAGCCTCGCGGTCCTCCCGCACTTGATGAGCTTAAAGCGAAGCCTACCGCCAAGCATGAGGGCAGCAAGAACTTCGCTCAGCGAACTCGCCGCTCTGCTGTCCACAATCTCGTGAAGGCCGGGATGGTTAGGCGCAAGGGTACGGGTAGTAGCTGCGGAAGCATGAGCCCCGTATCCGAGAGCGCAGAGGAAGTTTGCACGCCATTGACTGACAACGAGTCCGACTCTGGGCGTAGTGGCTCGGGCAGCCTCTCAGGCGATGCAGAGCCTAGTCTTGCTAGTTCCAGGACTTCCACAAGTGGCAGCTGGGGAGCTATTGGCTCCGACCGCCCTGGCTCGCGCCAGAAGTCGCGGAAGAGTGTTGATAGCCTCTCCAGTGGTGGTGATAGCGAGGGTAGCTTTGCGAGTGTGTTCAAAAATGGTTCTCAGCGCTCTAGTAAGACCGAGTCGATCGACGGTCAGCGAAAAGCGCCTATGCTCGTACTCACCAGCGCCGAGAAGCGCAAGGGTAGTGTTGTCGTAGCTTAGGGTGCAGCCGGCCTCAAATTTTCACGCAATAACGATCGCATGCTCCCAACGTCTTTGTCTTTTCATGAATGTCGCGACGGAGTGGTAGAGCCCTCCAAGCAGAGATTACGCACGAATGGACGGGACTAGGTTGGAGAACAGAATGGCCATTTCCTTTCGCGATTTGATTTTGGAGGGCGCTGGTAAACTGGGTTAAGGGATGGCAGCATTCTGAGCTGTTGATTTCTATTTGCAATACCGAGGATCCCTTGGCTGGCATCCAGTAGTACACTTCTTCGAGGGGGCAGAGCGGCTTGGAGAGAAACCCTTGTTAGTGGGATTCTTTTGCTGTTTATACTTCATGTCATTCTCTCACACGAACCACACGTTTATTCGCTTCTAAATACGTTGAGTTTGGAGGGGGGACCTCACGGAGGGAACATCTCACTTACGATTCTTGTGGATGCTTATTCCCTAGAAAGTTGTGTAGGCTGGAGCTTAGCTTTGTGGTCGGGACACCTATCGATAGACTCATGCCTGACTCTAGATAGTGATCAATGGCTCAATTATAATTATATGCCAAGCCTATTTGTTCGGTATCGTTTCTGACGTCTTACCTAGCTACGTAATACTTTATAGATCCTGAATATAACCCCTTTCCCTATACTGACTAATAGTTCCACCTGCTCAGATGACCTTATGATTTACATGTTCTGTCTGGGTTAAAGTGAGATAGCCAATTGGCCACTACCTTGACGTTCGATATCTCTAATCTCATATTGAATAGTAGTATCCTGTATCCTGTTATTAGTACCCAGAATCCTCTATATGTTTAGCACCTGAGAGTATCTTTACTTTCCCCAAGCCCGCTATTCGCTGGGATAGTACGATTCAGCCATTACTACATAAGAGGATAGGTGGCTCTCTCATTAGACGAGGTATTCTCGAATTACTAAGGAGGGCTCCAGTTCCCCTAGGGATAACGGCATAGTAGACGGCCAAGGAGTATGTCTAGAGCTAAGACTCTAAGTAATAAAACCCGAACCGTAGAGGCACGCGAGTGTAGAAAAATAGGACTACGTTGATGGTTTAATTTTACCTTATGGGGGAAATGGCGGAACGCTGCGCCCTAACTGAGCCAGCTAATAGTGAGGATAGGAGCCCAGTGGTCCCTGCTTTATATGACGTCGGTAATGTCGTGTTCTTAAGAGTTGTTTTAGCAACAATCTTGAGAGGTAGGATTTAAGTGTCCGATAGATAGGTACCCATCCGTTTTCAAGCATCATGTTATTGATCGTGGACTTCAGTCTAGGTTTCTAGTATTTGTTTATTTAGATAGGTACCTAGATGCTAACACGATACTGGCGGTTTTGAGATGCAGCTGGTATGAACCCCTTGGACATACCTAAGTACTAGGGTACCTAGACAATGTCTATAGTGTTATATCATCCAATGTTGATTGACTTGCTGTAAACTCCTGCTTGCATTACAAGAGGATTGATAACCACAAATCTTTGATTTGTAGAATTTACCCTTATTTTGTGTCTTACAAAGTCCCTTGACTGCTAAGCTGCGGTTCTTCCTGCTTCTACTTCCCTTCATTCTGTGTATTGGCTTCTAGGTCCTCTGATTTTATTCTGATCCGCCGCCCGCGATGGATCAAGAAGGCAACCAAGGCTAGTAGAAGAAAAATCCCACCAAGGGTTGAACCTATACTAACCCCTGTGGTGGCACTGGATGCTAATCCATCATCACCCTGGTTTACGGTAGAATTTTTGCTACTGGTATCTCTAGGGGTGTTATTCTGCCGACCATATTGTTAGGCGAAGGTAGTAAGAAGAGTTTGAAAACAGATCATTACCTGTAGAAAACCGCCAGGGAGTGGTAGCTTTGGCGATTCATCCGTACATCGGCCATCGTTAATGTACAAGATGTAATCACCCGGGGTAAGATCGATTCTGGGGGTCAACATAAATGTATTGTTGCCTGTATAGCCTATATTTCTGTGAGTATCTATAAACCTTTACAACTGCTGGGAGAAGCTCTGATACTTTTAGCGATCTCATTAGTCCTCATGAGTCCCCCAGTTGTAAACTTGGCTAGGTCGATATTGACCAAGCCGACAGTGCCTGTCCACGTGAGAATCAATGTCTTTCCATACTCGAAATCCCATTTATGTGTCGTGAAGCGGACTCCATCCCGGCATTCCATCACCGGTGTTGACAAGGCAAATGATTTTCTGAATAGCATTACTATTGGCTTACGCCAGGTGTATTTCACTGGTATATGAAACGGAGAGGGAAAAATGATAGAAGTAAGATATTCCACCAGGGGCCCGTCTGTCAAGCTGTATATTGAATGGCATATTTTCCTAGGACCTGCTTACCTCTGTAGTGTATGACAGTGCTTCATCCCGTGTTATGGTGTTTGTATGACGTTTACGTTGCACACGTGTTACGGACGGAAGCGGGCAGCCTTATCCAGGAGGTTTGGTGTCACTTCCCAAGAGATCACAAGGTGATTTAAAATCTTAATGGAAATGGGCATTGTTGCTGGTACTTGGACGTTTGCACCGATGGTAACTGAAGGTTTTTAATTATCGAAGTCTCACGAGAGTCCTCTTTAGCCCCTTCATCTATGTTGTTATCCTAGAACTCGATATATGTAGTATAATCAGGAAGTGTGGCTATCATAGCGTCGAGTTTCAAGAACTCAATAACTTTTGTATTCTGCATATCTTAATAGGCACTTGGTCGCTGTAAAATGGACCTCGCTGGTCGTGTCTGCATGGAAGCTTAAAGTCAACCTCTTCGACGTTGAAATATCTCCTTTGGCAGACATCAAGGAAGGCTTTGAACGTGTCTTGGTTCCTTTCGGTAGCGGCAATGAGAATTATAACACGTGGAAACATTCCCGTCAATTCTTCTAATGTTCCAACGAGAGCCGGGATGACGCCCTTGTCATAGGCTATATCCGCGCCAAGGACCACATCAATCGGCATGCCGCCGTTCCAGTATTGGTCTTCTGTTCCCACAAGAGCATGGCCCCATTTAATATCCATAGCCCGGATTTGCTTTGAGTCTTGGAGGCCGTTTAAAAAGAAGTTCTCGGGAAGGGTTGCCACAACCTCATCAGAGCCATCTGAGGCAATAGTTAAAGTAGAAGTAAGAAATCTAGCACACAGTACGGATAGGTATCCGGTCCCTGATCCTAACTCTAAAACTCGCTTCCCCCGAATAAGCGACGGGTTTGCGCAGAGAAATTGCCCTAAGTGAAGGGAAGCTTCCCAAGTACGCAAGCCGGTGGTCCCCGAGGCAGAGATGAGATTGCGCGACTCGAGTAGTGTGATCTGAGGTGGAATTTGGGTAACATTATCACGACTATCAAGTAGAGATAGATTGTACGTCACATATGATTTCTGCTGAGCAGCAGTGGTTTCGGAGGGTAATGGGTGTGCTAGAAGACAAGAGAGCGTATTCATCAAGTCGTCTGAAACCCCCTGGGAGATTGGGTTATCAGCCATGGCTATATGGCAAGAGATATGGACTATAGAGGGTATATATAATAGGTACAATAGAATAAATAAATGATATATGGTTTTCCTTACGTGACGATCCCAGTCCTCAATACTCGCTTCGATCCTCGACGTGAGCTCCTTAAGGACTCGTAGCTGGTACCTCCGAGGAGGGGCATAAGCAAGAGCGTCATCGGCAAAGATGCGGCGGTATATAGTGTCTTGAATATCTGCGTCTTGCAGGAGTGCAGGTGGAGGATAGTCAAGATCTTTTTCTAATTGAACGTACTGAGAACAGAAGCGGTTGATGGTATCAGCTTTCAGCTCGTGTTTTTTTGCTGGCATGTTGAAAGAGCCGACAGATTTTTAGTTCTTTGAATAGGGGTCAAATGTTTTACCTAGCCTCCATAGAGTTGAAGTTGGTGATGCGGCGATGCTACGATGCTGGAAATACATTATATGTACCTCGGTACCATACACCGTGTGGCTGAAATGGGAGGTATGGCTGTGCGAGAATTACCTAGGTACTTAGGTACCTACCTAATGGGTCAAAAATACTTTGGTACCTCAAATACCTACATACATGTACCTACCTAATCTTATCAGCCTCGAGATGGCTAATTTTTTAGGGTTTTAACCTCGCGTATGGGTCTTGCCCTGTGCACACTTAAAGCAAAAAAGAAAGCAGAAAGCAGAAAGCGCGGGTCGGGAATATATTCGGACCGGGTCTTAGCCCCAATCACACACAATCAACAATCCAACAATCCAACAATCCACCCACTTTCGGCTAACGAATTTTTGTGAAGGCCTTTCCACCCTGCACACCTCAATTTGAATACTAATCCAGTAGCAACATCAACGCCAACCTTCCCCTTTGGACAGATCGTTTCTTTGACTCTTCCCTTCGATCTGTCATTAGATCGTGAAGATGGCTGACTCCGAGACCCCCGTCACGTTGCGAACTCGCAAGTTCATCCGCAACCCTCTCCTCGGTCGCAAGCAGATGGTCGTGTACGTTGCATCCCGCTTCGATAATAATAAATAAATAAATAATACCGTCTATTGTCTATTCGATGGAAATAGCACGATCGAGGATGAGAGAACTAGTCAAACACGACCGAAACTAACAGAAGCTTTCTCATAGTGACATCCTGCACCCCGGCCGAGCCAACATCTCCAAGGACCAGCTCCGAGACAAGCTATCCACCATGTATAAGGCACAGAAGGACCAGATCTCCGTCTTTGGTCTGCGAACACAATTCGGTGGCGGAAAGACCACTGGATTCGCTCTAGTCTACGATTCCCCCGAGGCTATGAAGAAGTTTGAGCCCCAGTACCGGCTGGTTCGTGTCGGCCTGGCCACTAAGGCTGAGAGAGCGTCAAGACAGCAACGTACGTTTATATATCTGGAGGGCCGATGGAATGAATATACTCGATATTGATAGAAATGCTAACAACTATACAGGCAAGCAACGCAAGAACCGACAGAAGACCCTACGGGGTACCGCCAAGGTCAAGGGCGCCAAGGCGAAGAAGGAGAAATAGACGATGGGCTTCTAGGTGTTCTGGTCTGGTCTTTGCGGGGTGGGATTTGGCTCGGCTTCGGCACTGGCTCTGTGCATTATACGCGAAAATGCATCTCTGCATCCTACATACTAGTTCTCGACGCGGTACTAGTGAACTTTCCTCGAGGCGTGACGGAATGAATTTGATGATTTCCCCCACGATAGCATAAATCAAGGAGTTGTCATGGCAATACCCCCGTTTCTAGCTCATGTTTCTTGTTCATACGTGACATATTCGCACGGGATCGCACGGGATCCGTTGATGGTCATTTGGTAATAATGTCTCTTTACTATCACGGTAACTACTAACTCTATATCGATTCCCGAACGCCTCTGTTTTCCTAGGTATCTAATAATCGCAAAGCGTTCCAGGCTTATCATGATGATACTTCGTAAGTCATTAGGTTAAGAGGTATCTCTGCCCATACCCAAAAGGAAAAAAAAAACATGAAAGGGGCTTCACTTAGATATCAAAGCCCGAGTATCAATCCGCCAGCGACGATACCAGCGACAACGCCAGCACGTAAAGCTACCTGCCCACTACCTTCGCATCGAATCCCGCTCGCTCCGGCGTCTAATATAGGTTCATGCCAGCCGCAGTGCGTTTCTAAAGGAAATGTTACGCAGCTGTAGTATGTAGTCTGTACATACTTGACGCCTATTTCGTGGAAATTAGCCCCTGGTGGGGGTAACTCGGGCGAGGGCGTAATCTCAGGGTCGATTGCGGTCTGAGTTGAAATAGATGTGGACGTAGGCGCAGCGAGTAGTAAAGTAGTACACCTGCTCGTAGCAGCGCCAGCGCTTGTCAGCCGCGGTGTAGGACTTGACGTATTAAGCTGGGCCGAGGGTGTGCTACTTGGTACTATTGTCGTAACTGATGGCATTGTCGCCAACGTTGTCGTTGTCGAAGGCGAACCGAGGCTTGAAGGTATAGCGGTTCGCGGTGTTTTCCGGCTAGCCTCCGCGAAGCTCAGCAGGGCTATTAGAGTAACGATTGCCAGCATCTTGATAAATATGAATCTTCAGAACCGTCTATGCTCCTGCTAAGAGATTCTTGTTTCCACTAATAATAATAAGGGCTTAGTTTCAAAGGGCTTAGTTTCAAGGAATGGGATAGGTGAGATGGATTATATGCGCAGGATGAGAACAATACGCAAGGCTTGAGACCAGCTCAGTGTGTGAATAAAATGCACCTATAAACTAAAAGGTAGAATTAAGAAGAATGAAGAATGAAGAATGCCTATGTAAGAATTCGCTGCAGATCTAAGCAGTTGTTGTAGATATATAAACAAAGAAAGAAAGAACTGCAACGGATTGAATGAAACTAAATGCAGTCCATACTGCCTCGAACTTCTAGAATCATTAACTCGTACATCTACCCGTCATGCCCACCTCCATAATGCAAGTTTAACATGTTGGTGTTAGTCAGAGGCACGCATGCACGTTGACGAAAAATGGCAATGCAGTTAGGTCTGGTAGCTAGCTATTGGACGATGTGTCACTTCAGATCAGATCAAGCCTAAAGGGGATCACTCCGTTTATCCTGCATGTTTTGGAGAAGTTATTTGGCTATCTATCATCTGTAAGAAATAACTTTCCTCCTTGGCAGGGCAGAGAAAAGCTTACAGATGGCGAACACAGCACATCCTTCATCCTCGCGTGTTAGAGGCTGATGGACAAGCCTACAAACGGCTGGCTACTTGGCCATGACGAAGGAAGACCCCCTGACAGGTGGGGGCTTGTCACGGATGTGAACTGCATTGGATGGGATAAAGAGATATGATTGGCGCGTTGTGTTATTGTATATGCAGGGTCAAATAATACCCTTACCTTTCCCCTCCTTCGATAGAAATGCACCCTATTTCTATAAGTGATATCTTAGATCTATAAGCCCTGCATACCTATGTAGCTAACGATTTGGGATCATATCCTTGCCGTCCAACTCATTGGGTCCGACCTTTTTCAGCTCAGGGCTAGCTGTTACTTGGCGGGCTACTGAGTCGTCAGAAAGACACCAGACTATGGGGATCAGTTCAACCTGAATCGCCAAATTCATCCCTTACCCACCTGATGGGTTGGGTGTTATCATGGCCAAGAAGCGTTTCAAGTCTAACAATTTGAGTCATAGATCTGATTGTATGGTGTTGCGACTTACACCTAGTAAGCATGTATCATGACCCTGACAAGTCGAGGTTCAAATCATAAGCATCCGTCTCTTCAGCGGTAATATATTCTTCCAGTATGAGTACATTCTAAAAAGGCAGGGTATACAAAAGGGAATGGTCGTCAGAAGCTTAGGTATTAACTAGTTCAATAATATGTTTGATTATACGATGCCATTTAATCGTCCAAGTAAACATCAAGACAAAATCCGAATTCAACCCGCATACCCCATTCGTAGACTAACTACGAAATCATATAAAAGTTGAATTCCTGAAGAACCAATAACTCCAGATCGTGCCCCATCCGACCAGCCTGGACTCCTAATCTTAATCAATCAATCTAACAAGGCTCGCTCTTCTCAACCCCGATACTCCACAACGTGTCGACGGATGACGGCTTGCATTGTATTGCTGCTCTCCTCGCCCTCAAATTTCAAGTTAACCTTTCCGTCGCCATCCATCCCCATAACCTCGGCTTTATAGAATGTGGTAGTATTGGGATAAAGCGCTAGCACCGTCTTACCCGTCTCTAATGGCGGCAGCACAGTCCCTTCTCTAGGGATAAGGATCATGCTGCTAGCGTAAGTTCGGAAATCTTTTTGATGACCATTCTCGTCCACGTCGGCGTCGAGGACCCTGTACCGCCTCGTCTTTCCGTCGCCGCGCACATCTTGGACGATGCCTAGAATCCAGTCCGTCTGCTCGTTACTTACGGGCTTCGGCTTGAAAGCGACCTCGTCGTCTTTGGCGAATGTCTGCTTGGTACGGATGGAGTTAGAAGAAGGCCCGGCTTGCGGTTCGGCGCTGCCCGCCTTGGCTGCTGGAGTAGAACGATCCCTAGGGGGGACTGAGTCACGGTCACCCTTGTTATTATTATTTATACGGCGTATGGTGGGGTTTGGAGACGGGACGGACGACTCGCCAGATCCGTCAAAGTCATATAGAGAAGAGGCAGCAGCGGCTGACTCCTTAGCCCGCTGGACTCTCGAGGTGTTTACCTCTTGTTGCTCCTCCTTGGCCTTCTGCACGGCACGCAATACCTTGAGCTTTTCGATTGTTTCGACGATGGCCTGACTAGCAATTTCATTGGCCTTTACACCCTTACGGTAGAAGTCATCGAGTGTATTATAGTCTTCTACGGTGAGGACTAATGAGAAGTATCAGATTACTTTGGCTGTGCTTAATGAAACGAAGACTTTGATGGATGGAAGACGGGACGGAAATGGGACTCACCGCCTTTGGTCCTCTTCTCGGCCATGAGCTTCTCCTGGTCGCGAATCTTGTTGACGTTGGAACTGCTGTCATTGAAGGCATTGGTAATAACAGTGCCTTTGTCCTTGATGTCTTTCCACATGGGCAATTCCTCGCCGTGCTCACCGATCTCGCTGTTCCTATTTGGACCTCTTCGCTGATTCCCTCGCGAAGACATCTCGGTGATGTTTTTATCACCTTAGGTACCTAAGGTAGATCTTATGATAAATGGCTAATTATGACGAGAAATGAGCGATAGAGTGATAGAGTGATAGAGTGATGGAGTGCAAGGTACAAGTGCAAATCAAGATCGGATATAATATTTTAATCGCGATGAAAAGTTATAAGAAGCATTAAAATCATTAGAAGTGACCGGATACATTTGTTTCATGGCATGTCCGAGTATAGCCATCTTAACTTTGAATATGAAGAGTAAATGAAGCTGCGCCTCTGTAGACGAACCCCCAATTCCATCCATGGATGTTTAGTTTGTGGCTTGTGGCTTAGGTACATATACATAGGTACATAGAGGTAGGTCAGCCTTTAGGTAGTACATACCGTAACTACATAATCAATCACCTTTGGATGCATATTTTTTCAGGCACTCCCGCCCAATTAGGTACCTATGTAGTACAGGCTTCGCGGGGCAACTCCCCCGCACCTTAAGCTTTTACCTAATGTACATGTGTCAACCGCGTAGCTACCCTTACTTTAGGTAGGTACCTAGGTACCTAAAGTAAGGTACCTCTTACACTACCTCCTAACCTTATAATCATCTCATATTCCAAATCTACGCGAACTCAAGTAATTACCCGTGAACTGCCACCTACTACCTACTACCTATACCGCTTCAAAATTCGAGCCATCATCGACAATGGTGCTACCCGTCCCTCTTATACGACTCCAATGCGGAGTAAACTCCTACGATTGGGGCAAGATTGGATCTGAATCTGCCGCAGCTAAGTTCGCCGCCGCGACACCGTCCGATACCTTGAACATTCAGACAGATAAGCCATACGCTGAGGTGTGTCTTCTATCCGCTGCCAAACCTTGCGCAATCTAATAGCTAACACGGTGGACCTTGCGCCTGTAGCTATGGATGGGGACTCACCCTTCAAACCCATCTAAGGACCTCGAATCCGGCCGAACCTTGCTCGAGCTTGTCGAAGGGAACCAGATGCTCCTCGCCCCGTCCATTAAGGCGAGATATGGTTCCAAATTACCCTTCCTATTCAAGGTGCTCTCCATAAATAAGGCCCTCTCTATCCAAGCCCACCCCAACAAGAAACTTGCCGAGAAATTGCATCAAAAAGACCCTAAGAACTACCCAGACGACAATCACAAACCTGAAATGGCCATTGCGATAACTGATTTTGAGGGTTTGTGTGGATTCCGCCCGCTTGGCGAGATTGCTCACTTTCTATCCTCCGTACCAGCTCTACGACAGCTAGTCGGAGAAGATGCCGCAAAGGCATTTATCGCTACGGTCCGAGGACAGCAGAACGACGATTCATCCGAGTCTACTGCGCAGAACAAGAGAGCCCTCCAATCTGCCTTTGCCGCTCTTATGAAGTCTTCACAAGAAGATGTAGCGTCGGCTGCCAAGCTCCTTGTCTCGGACGCTGAGAGCAGAAGAGGCGAATTTGCAGATGGCGGACTCGAATCTACCAACGGAGCAGTTATGTCCGAGTTGGTGGTTCGACTGAATAAGCAGTTCCCTGATGATATCGGTCTCTTCGTCTTGTTCTTCCTCAATTATGTCAGGCTTTCCCCAGGCGAAGCCCTTTTCCTGAAAGCGGACGATATTCATGCGTATGTGTCGGGTGATATCATCGAGTGTATGGCAGCAAGCGACAATGTCGTGCGAGCTGGATTTACACCCAAGTTTAAGGACGTCCAGACGCTGGTTGATCTATTGACGTACAATTATGCTCCCATCGAGGAGCAGAAGATGTCGCCAACAGAGTACCCTTACGTAGTCCTTAACCGCGCTGCATACAGCTCGGGCTCAAGGGCAACCCTGTACGACCCGCCGATCGAAGAGTTTAGCGTCATCAGGTCGGTACTCAATGGTGAGGGATCCAAGGCAACCTTTGATCCTATCGATGGACCAAGCATTGTTATCTGCACGGGGGGCAAGGGCAAAATAACGGTTGGCCCAAAGACCGAAGAGATTAAGGAAGGGTATGTCTTCTTCGTTGGCGCTACGGCGGAGTTAATTCTAGAATCTCAAGGAGGTCAAGATGACTCGTTTACAACATTTAAGGCCTTTTGCGAAGTTGAAGACCACAGTAATGGGGCACAGCTATAGCTACCTACTTGATTGTTAATATAAGAGGCCGAGTTATTATTGCCAACTCTCATTTCATGCTCGGAGGCCTCTACTTCTCCATTTGTCCCATACCCACACTAGAGATATCCTAAAAGCAATTATTGAGTTTATACATATTACATGCTTCCCAGCTACTTTTTGTGCTTATATTCTTTAGACTTCTGTAAGCTGAATCTTTTATCGGTTGTAAAAACTGACCAGTTTTATTGTCCTATTTCTTAACACTGCCAGCTAAGGCTTATGTTAAAGACGAACCGAACCCCCTTTTGCCAACTCCTAAATATAGATAGCTACCCGGCATGTGCTCCTTTTTGACTTGCTTGCTATTACGAAGTACTTTAGATTTATTGATGTATTAATTATGTATTGTATTAATAGTATAACTACCTCCTATACTGCATTAGCATGCTCCATTAGGTAGTATACCTATGTACATGTACCTAATGCTATATAAGATTGGGCCAAGCTATTGATGTACAAATTCCCCGTACCTTTCCGCGGCTGCGCGATGAGCTCTTGCAGGGGTAACCAGACAGTGTGTATATATATATCCACTAACTACTGTATATCAAATTTCATCTAACCTGATTTGGAAGCTATCGCGCTTTTAGCGTGGCACGCTAGCTTATATAAAGTAACGAGTAACCTCTGATAATGGTATTTATTAGGGTAACTAGTGAGGTTCAGGTAGTGTAAGTTTCCCCCCTTAAAGTAGCGGAAATTGAACCATTTTGATAATGACCTGGACCCTGGCGCATTCTAATGTTTCATTACTCTTCCAATTTGGAAATCGACACGAACAACTATTTTTTTCTTTTCTTGCCAATGCTGTCTTTCTCTTAATTTTCTCATCCTCCACTAAACTCCCTCGTTGTGCATGTGTCAATCTCCAATCTCGGATGTGTAATTTTACCTATTTTTAATCATTCCTCATACGGTAACCTCTACCATCTATGACAACCCTCCCATCGGCATCTTTCACCTCACGGACCCCCCCTCCCCTTCTTTAGGCTCTTCATAGGTCCTTCATCGATAGGCTGAACTGTTACGAAATACTCTCGTGATTCGATCAATTGGATCTCCAAAAGAGTATAGGTAACCAATAGAGACGCGTCGCGCGCTACCAATCACCGTTCTACCTATTGTTCTCCTCCTTTTCCCTTTCGACTCTCACATTAACGAACTCGACAACGTAAAACGCCATCTCAATCCCAGTCGAGCGCGCCAAACGCAAATCGATTCTCCATACGGCTTCACACTCCCGCAAACAAGGCGACATATATATTATCGATAGTACTTGTTCTCTTCACTAGGATTGAACTGATATCTTGACCGCGATCGATAATACTCGAGATGGGGGGCCAACTTTCTAAGATGATGGGTAAGATCTTCGGATCTAAAGAGATGAGATTGTTGATGTTGGGGCTCGATGCTGCTGGAAAAACGACAATATTATACAAGCTCAAGTTGGGCCAGGACGTTACTACTATCCCTACCGTCGGCTTCAATGTCGAGACGGTCACGTACAAGAACGTCAAATTCAACGTCTGGGATGTTGGTGGTCAAGACAAGATCCGTCCCTTATGGAGACATTACTTCAGCGGTAAGTGATTTGTCAACTGTGAATTAGGGTCGTGTTTTGGATCTGGAATTCTCTCAGTATTCCTAGTATTATTTTAGTCCGCAAGGGCCACCGTGAAGGTTCCTTGCAGATGGTTTCGTAGATAATCGCGGATACAAACGTGATAATTCGAGCACATGCTAACGGTGCAATGCACGGATAGGAACCCAAGGTCTAATCTTCGTAATTGACTCTGCCGATCGCACGCGGATGGAAGAGGCGAGACAAGAATTACATCGCATTATCAACGACAGGGAGATGAAGGATAGCTTGCTGCTGGTATTCGCAAACAAGCAAGATATCAAAGATGGTGAGTAACTACCAATTCCCGTCTCACTCCCTAGACATTGGAGAAGAGTCTGCTAAGTGTTCCTACAGCAATGAAACCACAAGAAGTAACCGAGGCACTCCAGCTGTCCAAGCTTAAGGATAAGATCTGGTACGTAGTGCCTAGTTGTGCCACGACGGGCGAGGGTCTGCTCGAGGGGTTGGCGTGGCTGTCAAACAACGTCAAGGCGCCCCCTGCGCCGGCCAAGAAGTAGGGCTTCTAGTTCTAGTTCACTGTTCCTTTGATACCCTTGATTTTCTTTGATTTAGAACGACCACCTCCCTACAACTTGGCCAGAGATGGACATGACGAGCGAGCTCCAATGGTCTTATACGGCTCTAATAACTCGATGAAATTGGTTCGGGCTAGGATGTTTTTGGCGCGGTACAATGAAGATGCCTCGTATAGTTCAGGGTCTAGTGTGTGAATTCAGTTTTGGCCCTTTGGAATGCGATCCCAGCTCAAGTGTAGTCGAGTGAGAAGCATTTTTCTTACCGTGCCGTATATATATACAGCTCCGTCTGCAGTTCCAGTCAGTTGCGAGTGAGTGCGGGGGAGGAATGGAAAGAGGCGAGACCAAGCCCGTGCTGCGACAGGCCGTCATAACCCCTACTTTGTATGAAGCTCGAGTATGCAATGGTAAATACACACCGGAGCCGGACAAAGTGGATAATATATATATACCCAATCCCCTCGGCGTTGGAAGCACTTAGAGCGGCCCCTTTTCTGTCACCAAAATTTTTGGTTCTTTTAGTCTATCAATCATGTCACGAATCCATCCGTCACACATCAGAGTCTTTTCACGATACGAACAGGGGCGGTATACTAGGCGAACGCAGTCTAAAGGGATAGAGAGCAGAGTAAAGGAAAGGACAGGGGTATCCGCATCATCCCGCGTTAGTTAATTTGTAAAGGGCAGTAGGGGGGTTGGTGCTACTTGTGTCTTGTCGTATAGTAATATTGTAATACTGGCAGTTTCTGTTCCTAACTGTTTGAGGAGCGGACGGGGTTGTCTATTACTTTCGCTTCAGAATCGAGCAATGAAAATATATTAGATTGACAAAACCCGTGTTAATCACTCAAGTGTATTAAGATTTTGCAGCCCAGGTCGTTTTGCTAAGATGGAATGTAGATTGATCTACTTGTATTCACCTATATCAACTACGAGGGTGGGCAGTCTGCGGACAAGCAATATATACGGCATATCGAATAGCAGAATCTCAATTGTTTTCATATTCCATCCTTGAAACATTTATACGTAACCTGTCTGATGATGTACGCCAATACCAATGTTAGTGCAGTTCCTAGTCCCAACCAGGACCACCGTTACTCCGTCATGTTTGAGACTAAACTCCAAGTTGCCCCTCCGTAAATGGCAAATTAATACAAGTAGCCTGTGGTATGGACATGTCATCCGACCTGGACCTTCATCGGCTCACTTATCGGCTCTTGAACCGGACAGAACAATGGACCTGACTCCTCTCCTGAGCAACACCATGCCCCGGCTAAGCTGGCCTAGCTGTTTTAGCCAACCTAGCCTATTTGGTTTCTCTGAGTTTCTGGATATACTCAACCTTCTACTGAGCTTTCTAAGCCTCCTAAGCCTCCTTTACCCTTTTTACGGGCCTAACGATACTATCGTCCGGTAAACCCGAGCGCTTAGTGCCAGGTAGGCTGGCGGTGCGGATATCATTATCGTCCTGGCTAACGCGACGTTGCGGGTACGCCACCTTGAGACCCTCGAAGCAGCCTGCCGTCACGCTGATGCCACCGCCCGACGACGTTGCTTGGAAGAACGGGTGCTGTAGTGCCTGTGCTGCTGTAAGCCGCCGCTCAGGGTCGTACTCTAGTAGACCCGAAAGCAGTTTGTAGCCCTCAACCCCGAGGGCCGCGAGGCTGCCGTTGGAATTAGGGGATGAGGTTGATGAGTGTGCACCGATGGTACTGTAGTACCATTTCTCGAGGTGACTCGTCGATGCTGATGATTTGCTGTGATGGTGATGATGGTGGTGATGACCCGGATGTAGCATAGGCGGCTGTAACATGCTCAAGTTGTTGTACTCAGGCATACTCGATAGGTAGGGCCAGCGCTCCTTAGTAGGCATACCCATAATGTCAACAATTTTCTGCATCTGGTTACGTTGGAAAGGCACCGTTTTTTTATCCATCTTAGCTTCCTCCCCTTTGAAGATAGGTCGCAACGATAGCAACTCAGCGAAAATACAACCAACCGCCCACATGTCTATCGCCGGGGTGTAGTGTCGACTACCTAGTAGCAATTCAGGAGCACGATACCATATCGTCACGACTACCTTATCGCCGCTCCATAGAGAATGTAGTGGTTTATGAAATAGTCGGGCCAGCCCTAAATCGCCAATTTTGACTTGCCCGCTTGAGGTTACCATGATGTTGGCAGGCTTAAGGTCTCGATGGAGAACCCAGTTGCTGTGTAGATATTGGCACCCATTCAGCAGCTGGAACATGATGCTTTTCACCGTGGAGGGAGGAATGCTATGGCGCGGTTGCTGGGTATGGTGGTGGATGATCTGTAAGAGATCATGCTCGGCATATTCGAACACCATAAATATACACTTATCCTCTAATATGATCTCCACTAGGCGGATAACGTTCTCGTGGCTAAGCTCTGAACAAAGCGCCATCTCGCGCACGGCTGATTGTGATATGCCCGAATACTGTATCTGCTCCCCTTCCTTGTCGGGTTTGAACTTCTTGATAGCAAACTCGCCCGGCTGACCTTGCCGGCTGACGGCCTTGTACACCCGGCCATAGGTTCCACTACTGATGAAGCCGATGACTTTATACTTGTCGACAACTTTGACTTTAGACTGATAACCCACATTGCCGCCTCTATCGATAGGGTCTATATACGGATTAGCTAATTGCTAACTTTATAAGGGTTTCCATGATAGAGAGAAAATGAATAAAGTGACTGTAATACATTGACTACGAAACAGTGAAGTATGTGGTTGAAAAGCGGTCATTAAAGGATGCATCGGTCTAGGCTCTATAGATTCGGTAAGAGGAAAGCCCACGTTTGTAGGGCCGTGGGACACTTTATTGTCCTCCTGTGGTTGTGTTCGACGGTACGATAGAGGATTGCCAAAGCCTTTCCCAAGTACCATGATACACAGTACTTCTCTAGATGGAAGGAAAAAGGAGAGAAAGGGGCGGAGAGAAACAAAATAAGAATCAAGACCAAAGTAAGAGCTATAAAGACAGAAATTTAATAGGGGGAGATTGTCAGCGGCGCAACATTTTGCCAAGGTCGAATACAGTCCGAAGGCCACCAATTAAGGGGCGACTTAGATGTTGTGAGATTTTATAACCGAAAGGAGCAAGTAGAAAATGGTGGACGAATGCGAACAAGCGGTCGATATACGAAAAGTAACCAAACAGAAAAAGACACAATTAACAAGAAGATATTTGTTGAGCTGCATACCTTCGAAAACGGCCTGTACGCTTCTTTTAAGGGTTTGGTTTCTTGCAGAAGTTGACGCTGGACCTGACGCCGCACCCGAAGAGGGATTGGTGAGACTCATGGTTTATCTGTAGTGCTATAGTGCTGTGCTGTGCTGTGCTGTGGTGTCGTGGTACTATGATGCTTGTACTCGTGTGTTGGATGGATCAGATCCCGATCAGACCAGATCTAGATTTGGACTCAGATATGGACTCAGATACAGATACGGCAATACAGATTTAGACAGGAAACTGATCAGGCGCGCACCCAGCGGGTCTTCCGGCAGCGTCGGGTGAGATGAGACAGGTCTTTCTTTGCTCATCCACTACGTATTGGCTCACTCAGCCGTGGATTATCTTCTATGTATGCGCTTGAGCGCCCGTGCGTCTCTGCGTGTCTCTTTTCGGCCACGAGATATCCTCGTATTGGTTGGGACTCCAAAATTTCAAAGGAGTCGGGCGTCTCGGATATCGATAGGATTCTGACTGAAAATAATGGAGATGATGAGGATGATGGGGCGTCACATACGTTTCCGTCAGGTAGCCGTTTGTTGTAATTGTTTTGAATGTTACCGTAATTCATTAATGATCAATAATCCACATGACTAAAAGCTAATGTCGAACGAGACGGGAATCCGAGCGGATTAAAACCAAGTCAATAAAGAATATGATAGAAGGAAATACGCAGCTATCTCTTATGAATAAATTATAAATGCACTGAATGTTGGAAAATATGCGGAGTTAAAAAACGATCATGATAGCTGGGAAGGTGACGCTTTCCGTTATTTCATGGTAGGTAGCTTCTTACTAGGTTAGGTAGGTAGGTTAGCTGTTTCCGTCCGTGAACTTTAGGTAGCCGGAGGTTAAAGACTACCTAGGTACCTACTAGTTTGACCCCGGATGATGAATGTGGCTAGTGCTATCGTGGCGCAGTCACTCCTGGTATCCAATAGGTGCATGTAGGTACCTACAACACCAACCTTCTAGGTACCTACCTATATTTTAGGTATAGCATATATAGATCTATGGATATGTATGTGTACCTACCTGCCTTAGGTTAGGTATGTTCAGGTTGTTATAGCTTATTATCGGGAATAGTACTTGCACAAATACCTAGGTATACTTGCGTACACTAGACCCTATGCTCACTCCAGAAGGCTGTGTCTATTGGAATTGCATTGTATGAAATAAATAAGATCAAATGTCGCCTTAGGCTAATTCACTTAAGGTCATTTTAAGTCATTTTGCTACAACTTTATAAACTCCACGGGCATGGTACTCTGAACTCCTTCTCGACTGCTAGTTAAATGGACTTGCCCGGGTCTATCGAGGCCCTAGCTTCTCCAGAATCCTCGGCCCTTGCTCAGCCCATTCTTGTTGCGTGATCCACATACTCTCTTTGTCGGCCATGATGTTGGCCAACACTGCTCCGCCCAAGAAAACCATATGCCGACGGCGAGGAGGGTCCTCTATCCTCACCTTGAACTTATTCAGTCTTTCAGAATTGCCACCAAGTACACGCGTGAGCCATAATTGCTTCAGCTCCTTCTCCAACCGTGACGGGAGACCTGGATACATGCTGCTGCCACCAGACAAGACGATCGCTTTGAAAAGAGAAGAGCGCACATCAACATCGGCAGCCTGGATGGTGTTGAATAGGAACTCGGCGATACCCGGCTGTTCACAATCTACCAAGTGAGGCTGGAACAGACACTCGGGAGCTTCAAACCGCTCACTACCTACTCGGATTACTCGCCCGTCAGGTAATGTGTAGCTCTCCACCAGCACCGTTGTATCCTCGCTAAGACGCTTATCTAATTCTAGATCGTATGAAACATAGCACAGCTTCTCTTTAATTTGACGCACAGTCTCGAAGTCGGCCGTTCGGTTGAGCGCATACCCTCGTCGTAGAAGCAGGGCGATGAGATTGCGTGTTACGTCTCGCCCGGCCACGTCAAGTCTCCGAGTGAGATGATTGAGCACGACTGACTCGTAAACGGGGACGATATGTGTAACTCCGTCGCCAGAATCGACGACGACACCGGAGCTCAGACCTAGCTTATGTTAAGTCGAAACTTTCCAGATACTTGGGAGGCTAAGTATTTACCTTGAGCATACAAGGCTAGCACGGCTTGGATGGCTACGTAGACGCCCCCGAAACCGTAGCGCTCGAACATGACCTCGCACATCTGTTCCCGGTTCTTCAGGGGGTTCATAGGGGGTTCGGTAAGCAAGATCTTGCGTCCTTTGGGATCAATCTTCATCTTCTCGTAGAATGTGTAATCCCAGAGGTGCTGCATATCGTCCCATTTCTTCACAATACCGTTCTCCATGGGATAGGAGACTTGGAGCATGGTTCGTGCAGCCGCCGCCTCGTCACCGCACATGATATCCTTGAGGACAAAATCATTGTCACTGTTCTTCTCCTCCGTTCGTAGGATGGGTCGGCCGATAATAGAGGGATATTGGAATTCGGGAAAGTTTTGTGCGGCGTATCCGACCTTTAGGAAACCGGTACCTCCATCGAGAACTATTGTAGTATGTTAGGCATAGGGGTAGCTCGAGCTAACTTGGTGTAGCAGACAGAAAGCAATAATGTTACTAACCGATGGGAGGAGGAGCTGCCATGTTTTCGACAAAACCTTTCGGCAACGTCTAGAACGAACGAAGATATAGAAATAAAATAACGTTAAGCCGTGCTCGCCAGCTGTGGGCGAGGCTGCTTGCAGCTTCGGTGGGTGGGGTTTAGTTTTGGAGGTTAGGCGTTCGTCAGTTGATGTTAAGTACCAGGTTACCTTTCATTTAACGGGCGTGAACCTTGCGAAACCCAAGTTCCATCTGAGGCTGAGGCCGAGACGGTCTGACGTTGGCCATGTGGCTGAGGAATCTCCAAACCCCATAATTTGAGCTAAGCTCATTATGTAAAAGTATGAAGTACCTAGGTACCTAAAGCTACATACGAAGATGTAACCTGGTACATGTACATAGTTAGTTACCCGGAATTACATATATACATGTACTAAAGTCAGCTCTTGTCAGGTGATACCCCTCACTTACAACCGTCGCCCCGCAGAAGATGAGCCACGAGTCAATCTAGCTGTAGAATCCATATATGGTAACCTAGTGGTATAAATGAATGCCTAGGTAGCCTTAGGTTGCGTCTAATGTGCGAGCGGATATGAGAATATAAAATTGTATTAACAGGTAGATACATATGTAGGTAAGTTCCATGGTAATAGTTAAATAAGCTTTAACTAGGTAGGTAGCTAGATTAGCTTACATTGGAGATTTTCTTTATCAAAAACTACCCTACCTTGGTATGAAATTTATTCAACTATTTCTTCCCTGAGAACGAAACCAAAACCAACAACTATGGGCACCCAACTTGTTCGAGGGAAAACGACCAAGATCTTGGTCTTAAATCCCAACTCCTCTAAGGTTATGACTGACGGCATGAACGTCGTCATTGGCTCTATAGATTTACCATACGTGCGTTAACACATGACCCGATCACCTCTCTAGACCTCCTATGACCTCCTATGATTCACCTTACTCTCTTATCCCTCGAACTTTGCAAGACCACCGAGAAATGGATAACAAGGTCTAAAACCTAAAACTCACCTTAACATTATCTGCAGTCAACCGAAATTCACACATACACAGGCCCCGAGGGCGCGCCCGCAAGTATCAACGACGGGAAGGACCTCGAAGAGAGCACTGCAGCTGTGCTCAAGGACTTAGAGACCTCTTATCATAACGGTGTGGATTACGACGGGGTCGTGATCGCGTGCTATAGCGTACATCCGCTCGTACCAGCCATGCAGCATGACCATACAAAATACCCCAACGTCGTCACTGGAATTTTCGAGGCTAGTATACTAGCAGCCTTATCGGTGCTCGCATACGGCGAGGCATGGGGTATCATCACTACAGGAAAGTTCTGGGAGGAGCACTTAGCTACGGGTGTGGATAATTTCCTCGGTGCAGAGACAAGAAGTCCTGGTACCGAAAATTCAAAGTTTGCCGGAGTTGAATCTACCGGCCTGAATGCCTCTGATTTCCACCACGGCATTGACCCCGCCATCGTGAGGCGGAAGCTCAAAGAAGCAACTAAGAGACTTCTTTCTAAGGGCCGCGTTCGTTGCATTGTTATGGGCTGCGCGGGAATGGCCGGGTTGGAGGACATCATCCGAGAGGCTGCCAAGGAAGAAATGGGAGAAGGATTTGCCCACTCTCAACTACATGTTGTAGACGGCGTCAGAGCTGCCATAATGCAACTTGAGCATACCATCAAATATCAAAGGCTTCTGCCCGGAAAGCCATAATTTAAATAGAAAAATCGATTTGCCAATTTCATCATGTAACTGCTATATGTTTGTTTATGTAGGTAGGTAGGCAGGTATATAAATCAGAACCCGTAGCCCATCTTAATCGAGCCGCTGTGTTCGGCCCCAAACTTCGTCCGCATCCCTCTTTCCCTTAGTCTCTGGTACGCGCGAAAGCACAAATAACCCACATAGGACGGCTAATGCGGTAAATATGAAGTAGACCCAGCCGGCACCTCCAAGTCGCTCGTTCAGAGCAACATTAATAATCGGGAAGAACTGGGCCACTAAGAACGTAGCAATATAATTTGCACCCAGACAACAGGACTGGGTCGCACCGACTGCTTCTTGCCCAACTAGCTCAGAGGCAAGAATGAACGGTACCGGTCCGAGTCCAACAGCAAAAAAGGCTACGAAGAAAAGAACCGTAATTGCTGAGAGGATCTTAGTCTCGAATAAGATAGACAAGGCCAGTACGAGCGCGCTCGCACCCTGTCCGAAAATCGAAAGGAGGAGACAGGTTTTCCTTCCGAACTTATCTGGCAACGGCGAACACGCAACGGTCGTGATAAGATTGATGGCTGATATTATGATCGTCAACAATGCCGAGTTAATCGGCAGGAGATCTCGGAGAAGCGACACCGAATACATGATGATGGAATTGATACCGCATAATTGTTGTGCGCACATGACACCGACGGCTGCAATAAGGGCGGGACGGTATAAAGGGTCTTTTACTACCTCCACGAAGCCGAGAGTCCCATTATTCTTAAGGCTGGCTTTGCTCGAGGTCGATCCTTTCCTAGGGCCGCTAGAAGGATCGTTGAGAAGTCCCTCTTCCTCTGGGATCACTGCAGAATCCCCCCACGTAGAAGTCTCCTCCCCGATATCGTAATGTCGTCCTCGGATCCTTTGTAATATACGTCTCGCCTGAGCAACACTCTCATTTGCCGCCAGCCAAACTGGGCTTTCCGGGATTAGTAACAAGCCAAAGCCCTGGACAGCGGCGATAAGGATACCGGCGCCCAGTATCCATCGCCATGCAGAGCCATAGCTTAAGAAATATCCCATAGTTTGTGTAACCAGTATACCAACATTGATGCTGACCTGTGTCATGGCGCCGAACGTACCACGTTCGCGGGGAGGTGCTACCTCGCTGATGTAAATGGGCACGATGACAGTGGCGGCGCCGGCACCGACACCCGAGAAGATACGGCCAACGGCTAGCGTAGCAATAGAACTCCCGAGAGTCTCGATAATAGAGCCGACAATATAAAATAAGCTGGTCAGCCTCATGGCCACAAGGCGACCCTTAGCGGAGGCGATGGGTCCACTCCCGAGAGCACCGGCCAGACCGCCGAGCGTAAACATACTCGATACAACGGCGAACTGAGCATCGTCCATAGGTACGCAATCGGGTAGTGCAGAGGAAGCAGTCGCTTGATCATTGTTCGGGGACGACGACGACATGAGGGATAGGGCGGCGGAGAATCGCGATACGGGCTGCTGCCTGACCCGACAGGAGATGACATCTTGAGGTGCATTAAGTTCGGCCTAGAAAGTGGTAGGATATGAGGTTAGATTAGTGATAAAAGAAAACAACCAGGTGATGAGACTTACAAGATGAAAACCGAACTGCAACGGGCCGAGGGTGCTAATGACGACTAAGAGGATAAGATATGGCGAGACATCTCTGATGCACTGTCGTAGCCCGGAGGACGACGCCATTTCTGATATTGAAACCTATTCTAATTCAATAGCTAAACTAGATAGAATCATAGATTAACTAACTAGAATAGATAATAGGTAGTTATTGGAATGAAACATAGAATCGAGGAGGAAATTCTCAATTGATTCATGTTAGAATATAAAATGCCAACCACATGATCCTGCAAGTTTATGACAGGTTTATGTATTGTATTACATGCGCAGCTCCAGGTGCAGCTTCAGGTGCAGCTTCATTAAATGTTTAGGCATGTGGATGTGCCTACCTTTTATGTAGGTACGGAGACAGCAGATAAAGGTACATAGATACATGTAGATACACGTAGGACGACAGTTTAATTTAGGTACCTACCTAGGTAGGTAGGTACGGATCCGTATTGTACCATGCATTGACTTAACGCAGCTGCGCAACAAACCTTAACATTGATACATATAACTAGGTAGGTTAACCTTGTAATAGCCGGCCTATGACTTCCAAGTTCCCAACATTCAAAAACGATATAACAGGTATCTAACCTTAAATGATACCTATCATTTACCTATGTACCCGTGTAGGAACTCTCCTCCTTATAATTCGTAAGGCTATGGCAGCCCATAATCAGGCACGCAAAACCCATGGCAAGGAATCATTAAGTTATGACCATCGTTAACATCTCTCAGCCGTTGGAGCCATAGAAGAATATCCACCTGTATACCTTCGTAGTACCAGAACTAGATTAAAATGGAATTAACTACTCATCCTTTTTTAGGTTGCAGGACGGGAAAAGGCACAACCAAAAATGGCAACGATAGCAAAAAGGTATAATCTGCACATACGTGTCTGTTATCAAAGCGGTCCAAGATGAACACTTTCGATCCTTGCTGGTAGGCCCAGTCTAGTGAGAGTGAGGATCCTTCATCTTTTAGTTTTCCTGGCCGGAGTACTTCGTAGATGGAAAATCGCGTGTCTAGGCGTGTTCTAGGTGCCAGGGGCATTTGGGCGGGCGAGTATCCTTTTGTCAGGGTCTTGTTGATCAGAGGATGCAAGCCTTGTATGGGGTCGTCCGGGCTCGTTCTGTAGAGGAGACAAGTCGGATATTGCGATAGGATATCATCAACCTCCTTCCACTCTACGAATTTGTCGAGGAAGAATAAACTAAGACCAGGCGGACTTCTTGCCAGTCGGAATTGGGAGTCCAATTTCCCAGAGCGTAATTCGACGTTGAGACCAATGGTTAGCGTCTCAAGTTGTTGGTCTTGGTCCAGAACAGCCAAAGCTAGAGTCTCCAGCTGCGTATGCATCGAGAGGTCGTACTCTATTCTGACATGTCTCACCGACAAGCACGCTGCTAGAAAAATCGGATACGGTAGTTCTCGAGTACCAGTACTCCAGCGTCGTGGTTCCGCCCATTCGAGCACGTCGCTCTCCACATTGAACTGCGTGATCCTAGAGCTGCTACACATGATATCGAGAGCTATTTCATCCACCGATTGGGTTCCTAGAGACCGTCTTACGGTATCCCTACTGATCTGGAGCGGCTTATAGCTCTTTATTATCTCTTGCCGCGCCTCGTGGTTAGCCAGGATTAGACATGGGAGAGGTGGCATCCTTTCGTCATAGATGATGCGGTAGTGAACCTGCACCCAATCTGATTCTGTTGCGGCATTCCAAGCATCCAGGTCTAACTTCAACCTCGCTGGGACGAAGCGATGCGATATAGCGAGACGCCATATCTTATAGCGAAGCTCGGCGGGGAGGAGGCGAAACTGCGGAAACGAAGAGGCCATTATGAATATATATCTAAGGTCAGGTAGACACCAGAGAGAGGTAACTACCAGGTAGATAGTTACGATTATGCGACGCAATATATCTCACCTTAGATTTCATCTTAGAGGGGTTAGTAATCCCAATCCTCTTGGTTTCGCTATCGGCCAATCAACATTAATCCTCTAATGACTTGGTTGAATTTACGATTGTCACCACTCTTTTTTTCTCTACTTTATCCCTTGATCCGCTGAAAACTTAGATATCTCCTGATATGTTCCTGGTATGTTTTTCTACCATGTCGAATATTCTTAACAGGGGAATAGTATGTGTGCTAACATACCTACTGAAGTTGTGTTGGCCCAACCTAGAGTTATAAATAAGAGGTTTGTTTAATAGACAAGCAAAAAACGCTGCACACCGAAAATTTGGTATTGCTTAAAGCATTTCCCCTTCTTTCAGATTCCAACTTAACGTTGACCACAATTTGACCCTTTTACTGTCCACGCGGACCTAGTCAACCACGTTTCTTTTCATAGCTATATCGATATTAGCCGCAGTTTCGATAATCTTCGGCCGACCTAGTTACGCTAGTATTCACCTACTCCGAAATGACCGAGAAAGATTAAACATATGTTTATGATTTACTTATTCGGTGTCACTTCCTGGACGACTTGGTACCCATTGTACGGGGGCACGCTGAGCCTCGTCGTTTTCGTTTTCGTTCACGCCGAACTTGGTCATGCTGAATTCCGGCAAGCGCTTCTGCTCTTTCCGTAATACGCCGCCATGCTTCAGCCTACGCCGTCTTAAGACCTCCATTTCCTCAGCATTCTTAGCCTTCTCTTCTTCCTTGGCCAACATCGTACCTTCGATACTTAGGTATCCGTAATCGCCGCTGATGCCAACTTCATAATGCTTGATCCGGAAGTAGATCTTAGCCCCTCCTCGTATTCTCCTCCCGGTCTCATTTACCCAGTAACCGGTAGTATGCATCTGAGTGGTGTCATCGTTTGGGTTGTCAAAGGGTTCGGGTGTCGGGAGTTTGGCTTCCTCAGCTGTCTTGTCCCTGTCGGCTTTCTTGCCCTTACCACTATATTTGCCTTTATCTTTGTCTTTGGACAGCAAATCAACCCAGCGCCAGCCGTGAGGCAATCGCGCTGCTTCGATAGAGGCATTAAACATGTCCCAGCAGACGACTCCGATATGGCCCTCGCCTTGTAGATTCACTATACCTTCCATGGACGCGCCTCGAGACGGACGGAATAAGTCCACGTCGACCGTCAACCACCCAAAAGCTACCGCATATTCGTTGATGGACTCAAGCAGGACGGTCTCCTTTGCCTTGCTTTCTTCAGTCAGTGACCCCCTACCTGGTGCCTCTCCAATGCGGGGGTTTCGATAAGCTAGTAGAACACCACGAAAGCTTGGAACATAGCGGTTGAGCAGAGGTCTCAGATGCTGGTCTGCAAAACCTTCTATGGGCTCAATTAAACCTGATGGAAACAGAGGGAGGTACTGTGAAACGGTTTGTGTGAAGAAGGGATATTCGCTCGCCGCCGGCTTTTGTCCGAATTCGTCCGAATTAGAAGTCTCGGCTGGGTCTGAGTCGATATCCATAGAATCCGGTTCGGGATCCTCTGTTTCTTGGTCCTGTGTCTTTGGGTCTGGTTGACTATTTGGAATGACTGACGACACCACATTGATCTTGTCATGTTTCTTCTTATGTTCCTTTGACTTTTTCTTGTCCTTTTTGGAGGTGCTTCCGTCCACTGCGCTATTTTGCACTATTTGGTGCTCATCTGTCTTGTCCGTGGTCCGGTCCCTGTCCTTATGTCTTGGCCTCTTCTTCTTCTTTCCTGCTTTGCTGTCGTTGCCGTCTGCTTCGGTCTCTGGTATAAGCGCGTCAGGCAACTTGGCCTCTATCTGGATTGAATATTCTGGTTCTGTGGCAGGAGCATTGCTGCTACTTTTTGATTTCTTGTGCTTTCGCTCGTTGCCCTCGGTACCATCGGCTTCATGGTGTCGTTTATGTTTCTTATGCGACTTGAGTTTCTTGTCGAGCGGTGTTGAAGCTGTGTTGTCTGCCATCGCGCAGGGGGTGGGGGAGCTGGCGTGAGCAGAAGCTGAGTCCAGAATTCAGAATTGATTATAATTATTATGATAGGATTAAAAAGGTGAAAAAAAACAAAGTTGATTGAGCTAATGAAATGCGCCGACATGGGATTGCAAGGGACTCTAAACCGTAAATTTTTTTTTCGATCACCGACTTTTATCGATAAGCTTGTTAATTGTTTTCAGCGGGGCATTCCGGCTTTCATCATAATAAAATATATGTGTATAGCATCTAATGTAGAATCTAAACATACAGATACCTCGGAGGTACTTAATTTAATCATGGCTTATGCATATTACATTTAGAATACAATATCTTCTTCATTTATATATATCAGTTTATTCGGTTTGTCTCTTCTGACCTGTATGTGTAGGTTAGGTTTGGTGTAAGTGAAGTATTACATATTATTAAGATAACACTCTTAACATGCAAACCTGCAACCACAACCTTGACAATTATATAGAGAGACGCGTATTTAGGTTTATATATGAATGAGTCATGTTTCATTTATCCTACCGAGTTCTAGTCATCTATTGAATATCTACAACCAGGAAATATCTGTAAGATAGCCAACCATGGGCAAATATAGAAATAATTTACACCCATGCAGAACGGACCTCAATATCCTTTCCCGCTGATAGCCCTCTCTACAACAGTGCTTAATGGTTCCATGTCTCCCGATGTGAGACCCAATATCTCATTATCAGTCTTGTCATATAGTGTACCGCCTTCAGCCCAGATACGCTTCAGCGTGTATAGCGTTGCAATCGGATCGTTAGCATTCCACCTTTCATTCTCCATCTCGCGAAGCTTCTGGTTTGGTGTATGGTCGACCGTCCACTTTGACCCAGTCTGCTTCTCAAATTCTGCCAGGATAGCGTTCGGTGTCGTAACAAACGATTGGACTTTGAGGACTTTCCCCGTTGATACTTCGGGGTGTCGGAGAGCTGCAACCACTAGCTTACCAACGCTACACCATGTTAGCGGGATGAGTTGAATAGTTACTGCTGCTTTGTATGAAACCAAGAAGCTTACTCGGGCATGCTTGTAAAACCAACTTTGCCGTCTCCGCTTCCAATGACCACGGCCTTCTTTGACTTGGCATCATATCCTCCGGCCTCTTTAGCTACTGGCGCAAGTACCAAATACATCTCGATATACGGACCGGTTACAACATAAGTGCACTTGACCTTCTTCAAATTCTCACGGATAAATTCTCGTACTCTGAGCTTGTTCTGGTGCGGCTTTTCATTTTTACTAGAAGCATCGTATTCGATATCCGTGCCATATTCGCTAGGGAAAAACCACTGCACGTTGCTCTCTTCCGCAAGCTTTAGCAGTTCAATTTGACTAGCTAGCGCATTTCTTCCCAAGCACGAGACAACTGTATCTATGCCATTGTACGCGTTTCGAACATCATCAGCGCTGCTAAGATCGCCTGTGATGACTGATAACCCCCGAGACTTCCATGACGATAGTAGGGCCTCCTTGTCTGGACTAGATGCTGTGGCGGGCGACGTGAAGATGGAAACTTGACGACCAACATGGGGGCCGGCTGAGAGTATAGCCTCGGTAATGTATTTACCAATAGTACCTGTCGCCCCAACGACCAATATATTAGATGGAAGTTGGTTCGCCATCACTAGGACTTGGGAAAATATCGCGATAATACATAAACCTTGATGTTAACTACGTGTAAGAGGACCAAAATCACGATATCGGATTGCGGGGTAGTTCTTTTCACCCGAAGTAAACCGCCCATAGAATTATGATCTGTCATATTTTTACGAACTACCTATTAGAAATTCAGGTCTGTCATAACTAGTCTGGTTAGGGATTAGAAGATTCGTAATGCTCTAGTTGACAGCTTTTATAATGGCCTTCCAGCAATGGCGAAAAGTTGTTCCTAGAGCTTTGACTTCGGTACTTGAGTTTGCTTAGATTGATATGATTTTAAAGCGCCGCCCTATTATATATATATGTGTGTAGGTATGGGTACGCGTATAAACTCAGAAAGGGGAAGCGGACTATATAAGCCTTAAGTAATACATCGGATCCGTCCGATCATTGGCAGAACTGGGTGGAATAGGAGGTTCGGTAAACTGGCCACGGGCAATGATCCGAAGAACCATACATGGATATGGCCCGCCAGGACTTACGGTGGACCTAGACGATGAAGTCATGGCATTACACGATTGGCGACAGGCTCTATGCCACGAATCTCTGGGGTAAGACTGGGGTAAACCCTGGGGATACCGTGGTAGTACATATCTCCTATGCTCGTAAGATACGTTTACATGAGAAATGATCCCACCCCCTCCTTCACCTGCACATTTAGATATACGAATGTAACGTATGGGTCGCTTCGTTAGTTATCAGATAGCGTTTGTGTATAAACCTGCTTCTTTTCTAAGTCTAGCTGTGTAGTACCAACGTTGAACTTGGATCAACATAATGTTCTGCAGGTACAGCTGAGCTGATTCCGCCCTTTTGGAACAGTATCCTTGCTTTTAGCGGATAGATATAATGGATTGGGGGGCGGGGCGTACATTAACGACATGCTATTTCATGGATCATGTCGATCACCGAGTTCCAATTATTCATCTGTCTGATTGATGCCGGTTGAGCCGTTTTTGCTAATACATGCTATTCCTTTGACGGCCCTGATAATGTAGCACACCAACGGCCTTTCGGAGCTCCTTGTCCGCTGAATGTGGGTAGAACTACGTGATAAGACGATCTGAAGTCATGTTGCCTCTGTTTATCTCATAGATTAAGCACTATACACTATCAACAATACGACGAGAATATGATCCTATCTTACGTCTTCTGATCGAATCTGCCGGAATTGTAAAGACCAAGAGCGCCAATTACCGACGAGGTGGATATCTCATGCCAGGTTATCATCTAATCCAACGAGGACTTGTAGGCTCCCGTTCTAGAACTTCATGAAATAGACGTGTCGAATTTCGGGGGCACTACTAGGAGGGAGTAATATATTGAATGTACGTATTCCTCTTGTATGAATGATAAGTAAAAGCGATCGGACATGGGCGATGAGTGGCTTGTAAGTGTTTCGATAGAAACCTACTTGGGTGCTCTAAAAATTGGCACACCCTAATATTTCGTCACCCTTTGTGAACGCTCTACGGATCCCGATTCCCGACTTCAAAACGACGTTGAATCATCATCGAATATCTCTAGAACACTAACCCACATGATTGCCAGTCCATATCTATTACACAATTTAAACTGATTTTCCGACTAGCCCCGATTCTGGCAACGTGATAGTCTCGCTGGTATGGAAGCGTATGTGTTGTTCTAGACCTTTGAGTGTCGAATGAGGATTAGGCTATGCGAAGCCACAGGTTGGGCTGATGCAAAAACGAGGCACTTATTGACCTCGGGTACTTCCAGGTCAAGCGGGCACAGTACCTATGATACAGTGCTAAAGAAGATGAATGTGTCATGGCAACTTGCCTATTTTAGGTGTCCTATTTTAAACCTCTCGTGGACGTCATTCCCTCATCATTAACACTAATCCTTCGTTTGTAAACGCGTGTGGTTTGTTCCTATTGGCCAATTTGCACAAATGAGAGGCGGAATTTAAATGTTTTAAAGGGAAAAAACGGAGAGACTCCTGATATCAGTATAAACATAAAGAGCTTCCATTATTATGAAAGAGGTAGTTTAGCAATCTTTGACTTAGATAGAAGAGAACGCTACATATCTATGTACCTACCTAACCTAATTAAGGAGCGTCGTATCTATGTCTCTATGTATTGGACCGTGCTGAAGCAAGCAGATTAGCGATGGGCAGTGCTAGGTATTACCTGTATGTATGTATAGTCTTTAGCAACACTGTGTGAGATGCACATATCGTTACAGATCATCCCCATCATCCCTTAGCTATGTACATAATACACATATATCTGCATTACAAGGCATTATCCTTGCCTATAACATTTCTCCACACCTTCTCCAGGGATTACCTGGGTACAATATGTACATACAAGCAGCCAAGATACCGTACCACCTCCTGGATTTCAATCAATAAGAAAGAGCTTAACTGGCACACTATTCATCAGGTAGCTTCTTCATATGCACTTTGCCTTCACCTACCGGAGCTCTTTTTACGGTAACAAGATACTTAAGCTCCAAATACTGGACGAAACGCGCCACTATCAGGTGTTATATTGCTATCGTTAAACGTAACCAGTAGAATCAACTTTCTGTTTTGCCTCTTCTAGAAACCCATGTCTTTAATGGTCAAGTTGTAATGGCGTTTTCCATGTATATAGCTGCGTCCTCCCGGATAATCTTACTCATATATCCTCGGCAAACTCGCTAATAAAAGGTGCTCGAAAGTCCTTTACTCGTTCAGTTCCAGCCTTGAAGCGTTTGGGCAACATAAGTGACAGGTCAGCATCGCATACATACATACCTACCTACCTAGCTTATCCTACCCTGCTGGTAGCACCGCTTTTACAGCTGCTGAGTTGTATAATATTGACATCAACCTTTGAAATATCGACGCCATCGTTGAGTTTGGTTGGATGGTTCCGACGCCTAACCAAGCTTTGAGTCCGGTCTCGACCCTGTTGGCCCCAATAATTTACCTGCAATCACGTCGTCGAGCCCCTACCATTTGCAAACAGGGAGCTTCAGCTTTTTTTTTTGTCCACCTTACCGCAGTAGTAAACTTGCTACAAACACGGCCGAGTCTAGTCCAGCAACGGGAAGACCAACGGTTTCTTAGCTAAACACCGCCTTTCCTCCAACTCCTAAACTCCACCTTACTAAATTTGAAAAATATTAATCGCTATATTGGCGACCTTGATGCGCCTTGCGATCGTTTCCGCCACCCATCCTTTGTATTCGTCTCGACGAGGTCATAATAGGCGTTCGTGTGCTTCTATTGATAGTGCTTATTTTTCTATTACGTCTTATCTGCAATATCTGCAAGCTAGTCATCCCCCCCATTAGCATTTGGAGGTTTCTGAGCTAGATTTCCACTATCCCCTTTAATGCTCCTAGAGCTACCCAAGCAAGCCTGGTGCTATCTACATACATTACACTACATAAAACCACACCTTTTTCGACTCCACACATCCACATCTCTACACATCCATACATCCACACATACATTAGGAGGTATTCACCATACAAAATCGGGTGCTCCCGACAGTTTCTTCAAGGTTCCACCGGCAACACAAATACTCGAGGAATCTTGGTGACTTATAGCATTTCTGAATTACCCAACAACGAGCCGGAGACCAGATCGACAAACTCAATTCATCGGCTATATTTCTAGCGGCGCCAACCTTGGTGTGCCCTGAGGACCATTTCACATTATTTCCTGATATCTGCACGGAAATTTTTGGTGTCGAACCCCGGTCCAAAGGCAGTCTCCCAGAAATTGCAGCAACCCGGGAAATATAATAATCTAAAGGCCTTCCCCCCCTGTCTTGGTTTATAACCCCGACAGCATCAGCTCAATTGTTCCCTACATTTCAACCTCATTTAGGAACGTTGTATTTCACACCGATTATCCCGCATTCCTTTCCTAGAAACTCGAATACTTGTGTTGTCGTCTGTAAAAGGGGACGACGTTGCAATTGTGATCGTCAGATCGACAGGACGCCAGTACACTTACACGGAAGCTGGTCCGTTGTTCACACTCCGAGACGAAAATCCACCAAGTCCACTTACATCCGGCACTATCCCACCGCCGATCGATTGGTAACTCGACAGCTCGACTCGTGTCCCATTCCTGCCAACTTGGACACACCTTCAATTCAATGCAGCTCGCCGTTAGACACATAATACGGATTGAACATGTTCTATCGCGACATCAACATGCATTACACAGATGAGCTGATGGAATCGGGACCCAATTCGGTTCTGTATCACAATATCGACTTCGCTATGCATAAGTACCTCTTATTGCAGAACCAACACGAAGAGCTTCGGCAACATATGCACGATCTCTGTCCTTCATATACGACGTCTTCTACTGCAGTTACTTCGCCTTCAGTCTCACCCACTAGGTCATTCAGTGGTAGTCCGTCCCTCAAGCTCTCTCCTTCGCCCTCACGGAACCATCGAAGGTCATCGTTGTCCTCTGTTAGGAGCTCGGGATACCGAAGCTCGCAGACTCAGCTAGAACCGGTGCTAGACGAATCGTTGATCGATGAGATGGCAGCAGGAGAACAGAAGCTCTTCGACGTGAATGAGGGCCTCAAGAGGGCTCTGACGGAGCTGCTTAACTGCGAGACAGTGCGGAAGGACCAAGAAATGAGAACTTGGGTACAGACGCGATTGATGGACACGGAAAGAGAGCTGCGCAGCGGACGAAGACGGCGAAGCCACGGTAGTTCTGACTAGGTGGGCGAAGAAGGAAAAGGGGTCAAGGGATGGAGTGAAGTGTGGAAAAGTTGGTTAATTTTAAGACGGGAAGGAAAACAAAGGTATTAGACGGACCGTGTTGGATTGGGGGTTAAAGGAATATTTGATTTGGGCTTGGGAACTCGATACCTATTTGAATTCGGATGGCGTTCGGGAACCTGGCAGCCAGTTTTGTGCGGCATATCATATCATCAAAATTTATCTCAAGTTTTTCATCGGCGACTTCGCGATGAAATGCTTCTTGGCCGTTTGGTGAGAGATGGGCGTGCCAAAAAATTTTTTCCTTGGAAGGGAGCTATAAATGGGACGAATATTGTTTAATTAAAGTTTTCCGTAAAGGATGCAATTTTGAGATTCATGGATATATTTACATTAGGTACCCTACATAGGTACCTAAAACTACCTAGGTACATATCACTATGCCATTGCAATTGAAAAATAATTGAAATAGTTTACATATTCAAAGCGTGCTAATTAGTATAAGAGACAACTTGAGTTGTGATAGCTTCAATGTCTTTAATTGATGTTGTTGGAAAATTCAATGTATAGACGCGGGGTACATGTACCTAATGCTGGCCGTCTATGTTTGATTTTTCGTACGCAGCCACATAATCACACAGCCACAGGTATCCGGGTAACACTCAAAGTGCGTCACAGCTTAAGGTTTATTCTTTGCCTTCGCGTCTCATCAATTTATTCCCTTTTTTATACAACTACATCCGCCTAAATGCCTACCTCTTAATGACGATCCCTCCTCCTCCCACCTTCTAACGCGCTCCTAATTCACCAGAGTTTAGCCCATCTCATGTTATGTATTATTGCTATCGTCTCGTCTTAATTACAACGCCCTAGCAGAAAGGATAAAGAAAAGATGTCAGTCTTGCTCGAAACAAGCGCCGGCGACGTAGTGATAGACTTGTTAGTTGATTACGCGCCAAAAGAATGCGAGAATTTCATAAAACTCTGCAAGGTTAAGTACTACAACTTCTCGCCCGTACATTCTATCCAACAGAACTTTTCCTTCCAAACTGGCGACCCTCTTGGCCCGACCTCTTCCGCTTCTGATGGCGGTTCCTCTATATGGGGACTCATCTCCGGGGCCTCCAAGAAAACATTTAGCGCTACATTTCATCCAAAGTTGAGACATCTCGAGAGAGGCACTGTCTCTATGGCTACTGCTCCACATCCATCCGATCCCGATGCTCGTGTTGCCGGCAGCCAATTCATTGTCACGCTCGGCGACAACACAGATTATTTAGACGGAAAGGCGGCTATCTTTGGCAAGGTCGTCGAGGGGTTTGATGTACTGGAGAAAGTCAACAATGCCATTACTGACAAAGATGGCCATCCGCTCGTTGACATTCGCATAAAACACACAATCATTCTTGACGACCCCTATTCCGACCCATCCGGCCTACGAGAGCCCAGCCAATCACCTCCCCCGTCTCAGGCGCAGCTCGCTACGGTTCGAATCGCCGATGATGCGCCTTTAACCGAAGAGATAGACGAGGAGGCGGCAGAGAAGGTGCGGCGTGAGAGGGATGCCCGCGCCCAGGCTTTAACCCTCGAGATGATGGGCGATCTTCCATTTGCCGAAGTCAAGCCTCCCGAGAATGTACTTTTCGTGTGCAAGCTCAACCCCGTGACCACCGATTCCGACCTTGAGCTTATCTTCAGTCGCTTCGGCAAGATTTTATCGTGCGAGGTCATACGCGACAAGAAGACAGGAGACAGTTTACAGTATGCCTTTGTAGAATTCGAGGACAAGGGCGCATGCGAAGCGGCTTATTTTAAGATGCAAGGAGTGCTCATTGACGACCGAAGGATACACGTTGACTTCAGTCAGAGTGTGAGCAAGTTAGCCGAGGTCTGGAGGGGTGGGGAAAATGCGAAGCGGAAACGCAAGCGTGAAGGTGGCGGATGGGGCGGTGTTAAAGAGCTGGAGAAATGGAGGAAGTACAGGGAAGAGGACGGTCACGAAGGCACCGAAGATCATTACAGCATGGTTTACGGGGAGGAAGAAATGCGCGGCCGGCACAGGCGACAGAGAGACGGTCGTGATCAAGATGATAGGCGGGCCCGAGATCCCGATCGCTTCGGAGATAAAGATGAAAATAGAAACCGTAACGATGCAGATCAAGCTAGACGCCGGGACGGCGGATATGGACGCGACCAAGATGGGGCACCGCAGTCGCGAAGTAGAAGCCCAGTGAGAGACAAGCCTCGTGATAGGAATCGGTACGATGACCACCGAAGGGATGATCGCGCTATTAGGTACCGACATGACGACCGATGTGGAAAAGATCTAGAAAGAGATCGTCCTCGTCGTGACTATCGGCGGAGATAGTCTGAATCCACTAGGTTGCCTTTCATACGAAACGACTGTTATATCGAGTATGTGGACTTAGTTAACTAACTACCTATCTATCTGAATTAAGTTTACGAACCCGTGTTCTAAACGTACCTACTCAGCGTTATATCTCAATAGCATGAACCAAGCGCGTCTTTATAGTATGGAGACAACCCGATTTGGATAAAGAGAATGCTAATACATTTTAGAGCATACAGCCGTATACGAGCGTGTGGATCGCGCGTGTAGCTTGGTATAGGATATTCGTTCTATGTACGATTGATGTTTTCCCTACCCCTTACATTTCTTATGACGAATACAGAAACGAGCTGAGCCGTCTCTATGTATTTGGCTCACGTTTAGACTGACATGGCGCAAAGGGATGCGGATTCGGCCATGTGATGATGGCTAGGTATATTGCTAGTCTCCATAATTGTATTCTATTCTACAGGATGAAACGGCGGTCTTGGAAACTCAGACTCCAGCATAATCCTTCTTGTTCACATTCTTGGTCAATGCCGGCAAATAACTGCTTCTAAGGCAGTCCAGCTATGCTGGGAAAAGATTCTCAACTCGAAACAAAGCGATATCCCCAGTTACAGCAATGTGACATGCGAAATTCGGCTATCTTGCGTCGCGATACTGTATGGTTAATATGCGGAACATTGTATCAACCACGCGGAGGATTGGCAATCTACTCGAAGTGGTGACTACTGGCCAAAACCCAGGTTTAAAGCTTCGTTGCTATCTTGTTTAACGTATGACATATCCTACAATCCTCCTTCCTGGTTACACCGATGCCGCTGTCACCCGGCAGCCGTCTATCGGGCATCGAGGAAAGAAACTAGTGGCGGCTCCAAGGAAAATTACTACCGACGAGGTTTATTTAAATCATAAAAATGAGCCGCCACGGACTGGAAGAGAAGATAGGAAATGCTCATACGATCACGAATAGGCGGAGTCGGATACGTGTAGAGACGCGTTTGCTGCCATTATTAATACTACAGCAAACTAATATGGTATTGACTTGAAGCGTTAGCCTTCTCACCGACATACCAAGAGCATGACTATCGCTTCACTTCAACTAGCATGGGTCATCCATATCTATAAAGACCGGGGGAGGATTGTGAGTATGCACCTGAACCCCAGACAACCCCCCTTATGAGCTTCGATTACCCGCAGACTAGAAGCCTAATGGAACAATGGAAGGCGGCTCGACGATGCAAGTGGCTCGTGGCTTGCCGCTGGTCGCCACCATGCAGGTTTGAAAGTATCCAAGTATTTGCTTCTTAACTACCTGGTACTGATGCTAGTAAACCGTATGCATTGTGTAAATCTAGTATCGTTTTCTCATGCCATATCAAGATCAAAACTGTTGCAAGAAAAGGGCAGCTCAACCTGATAAACAGCGTGGCTATTTTATACCTTGTTTAGCTGCTCACCTCCCTAAACGTATATTTCAGAATTCCCCCTAAGGCCCTAGGTTCTTTGGTTGTGGCAAGAGTCTCTGGCCAGAATTAACGGAGCTCTACATACGCAGGTAAAGGAGACTTATGTCGGACGGCATGGGAGACGACATGGGATAGTCATGAGCTTGCAACAGGCCGTCTTTCCCGAAGTGGGGGTAAAGTCATCAACCTACTAGGATGCGAGGTTCGCGAGTTGATGTCCTGTTACTTGTTGTGCCACGAGGCGTTCCTGGAATTCTAATCCGAGCCGAAAGACCCCAGCACTGCCTACCCAGCGCTTGTATTCAGAACGCCTACAACCGATCGATGCTACTCTTTATCTAGCATACGTTATCGTCCGGAATTAGAAGACAGGTTTTCTCCTTATATAAGTACCTTTCGACGCTGGTTGCTTCCAAGACCGTTTTCTGCAAGGTCCCCAAGTTCGTGTGACAATATTTTCATGGCATTTTTAATATGTCTTGCTGACCCTAGCCCTAAGGGACGTTCGCTACTTCAAGTATCGAACATACCTACGTATCCACTCTCCTGTCTTAGCCTGATATCGGCTGTCACTTTTGTAGGGGATCGTTGTTGTAGCTAGAAGACCCATCATAAATGTCCTGCCGGGAGTTGACGTACTTTCCCGTCCTCGTCAATTTGAGACTCCATTAAGTTGGATCGGAACTCCGACTCTACTCTACGAAGCAAATGATGGGCTTTGAAAAGAGCTCCGAGAGTCACACAAAGAGAAATATAGACCATACCCACAGCAACTTGTGGTGATGGTCGATTAATCTCACTATAAATTCAGAGCTGATATATTGCCAAGTTAACTCTTCGATTAGCAATATTTATTATCTGCTTTGACGTACTAGCGTGACAATGGTTCTGTCACCTATCCTTCACAATGGCTAAGGTATGGAGGATAACTTCCGAGGAAGATCGAGTATGTAGTCGCCAATGCTCATTTCTGGGCCCAACTTGTGAGTACACTAATGGTATAAGGGGCTAGAATAGGGCCAAAACTTCAAGAGATCATCTGCATAGGTAATTTACAAATAGGCTTTTCGCCACAGTACTGATTTTGGACCCCGACCCCTAAGTTTCGCCCAAGGATTAAAGCTACCTACTCCAAGGCCTACTGTCGACTGGCATCATGGCAATTTGAACCCCCAAAATGTCTCGCATACTGACGGACACGTTTCAGCCAATGGTATAGCGGTCGGTAGCACGAATAACGGCTACCTGCAGCTTCTTATAGATGACTGACAGCGGGGACATGCACGCAACCGTGTAGCTGGAAGGAAAAATTTCCGCTGCTAAGTTCTGGCACCTATTATCTCCCAACTATGGGGGCCATGTGCCAGTGACATGTGTACTCTTGCCCGCGTTTCCACTGTGTTCGGAAGCTTGATGAGAGACAGTAGCACTTTAGCTTAACTTATTCCGCACCCAGTGTATGATACAAGCTGGCTGGAACCACCATAGGGATGAAAGTTTTTATTGTCATATATAGAATGTGCCGACAAGACCCAAGTTCACTCGATACGGATTGCCCTCGTTGAGAGATGTTCCGGTTCCATGCTTTCCATGCTTTCCATGCTCTCCGTCCTTAAACTAGGGATCCCAACTTGCCACAAGGAGGCGATGATCCCCCAAACATATCCCGATTAAGTACTCGTAGATACTTATTTAGGAAACAACCTCTCCTCAGCCCTATTATATACTCGAAGAGAAAACTTAACTCGCTGGCGGTATACTAGAATAATCAATAGCTTATTTTAGGCGCCTGTTAGGAATGGCTTATCGCAAATCAACGAAATGGCATTTTCTAGTATAGTCTTAACTGTAGATCGAGACATCCAGAGGAGGACCTCAATTCTGGTCAAACAAGGATTAGCATCGCGTATCTATAATCTACATGGCGCATCCCGCAGGTGTAGGTACGGGGTGCTGCTCACTTATCATGCAGCTGGACTATACATACATCTAACAATCTGTGCGAGACATCATTTTTCTCTGCATGCGGGTGGTTTGCCCACCAAGCGGGCGACAGATGACTGGATGGGGCCGTCAAATCGGATCTCTGGCCAGCCTCATAGGCTTATTGATCTAGTATAGACCCTGCTAATCTAAACGATTCATACAAGAAAAAAATGATAGGTCACCGACAGAGCCGTTGGAATCGACTGAGGCACTTATCGTCACTTGCTGCAGGAGTAATCTCTTGCAGACTATTTCCTCATCCCCGGTGCTCATAATATTGAACTTCCCTGCTACCTTCGGATGTCTCAAGTTTACTGTTCGCAGAGAAACGGTACGGGGACTAGGTACCTACATTTAGGTCAATGCTAATACAAGTAGAGCAGCGCACTCTGACAATTCGGGGGTACAGGATAGGCGGTGCTAGAACCGAGAATACTCAAAGGTACTACCAGGGGGAAAGATACTCGTGTGACAGTGTCCGGATCTACAACGTTTAGAGGGAGTCTCGTTTGTGCTGTGCTAGGGTTAGAAAGTGTGGGAGAGCCTTCCATGTACTCTGCAACTCATCTTCGGTGGTGACTATGGGCAAACACGAAATATAGTCAGTCGATTACTCTGAATCTCTATCCGAGTTTCCTGCTCCCCTTCTACTTTGATAGCTCCTATCTTGCCCTGGGGGCGAGCAGATACATCTAATCTCTGAAGAATCTGTTATGGGAATAGTCTTTGCGCCTCGTTAGACCGGATGGAGCGGCTGTGGCTTCATGTAGGCTTGGCTAGACCGGCGTGGAAGAAACAAAACCTTTCTGTCATTTTTCGTTTGAGACCCTCGCCATCTACCCCGCTAAACATTCTAAAGTAGGAGAAGACTGCAGTACTGTGAATCGAAAATGGTAAAGGGCAGACCAGCCAAAGACCTCATTCTCATTTTCGCTCTCCTTGGGTACTTTCCCCCCTTTCCACCGTGCCGTCACACAGGGTGCCAATACACGTATGCAATAGGTGACGAATAACTGCGTCACGTAGGTAGGCGCTTATTCTTAAGTGTCTCGACATTGGGCAGCACTGAAAACTCACCCTTAGTCTTCATGGCGAGCAGAGTCATTCCCATTGTCTTACCCGACGTTTGCGTCCTCAGTAGGACGAGAGCCGTTGGTCGAAAGTAACCACCATGGTGTTTGCTCTGGCGATCCTCCGCAATACCCTATGGTCAACTACCTACTCGTTACCTGATCCGTCGCCCCCTCCACTTCACGCAGGAGACAGGTTACTTGGGGATGGGAATAGCTTTATCGAAATTATACATATTATTCTCTGTTGATAGATCGTGTATCAAAGCTTTCGATATCTTATTTTATAGATCAAGCTGCTTATAATTGACCTATCATGGCGTCTTGTGATGGAGACTGAAGCCGAGACGTAGACGGTAGACTATTAGGAGCACACTAACACTATCTCTTTTCATGGAGCACCTGTACATAAACCTCGGCGTTGTAGCTAAGAATATAGAAAGCAGCTTGGGGTAGCCTAGTCTGGTACGAATAAAATATGCCGGTCTCAGTATATGAGGCCCACCTGGTTCGCTACATCATCTATATAGATTGCATCGAGATTGGTCACTCACCAAGCCCCAATTCCAGATGGCCTTACCCCCTGGGAGGATCGGCCTGCCATTCTACCTAACCTCCCCACCGGCCTTATAGGGGTACCAGCTGTTTGTCTAGGTCTTCCTCCCCTCTTCAGGGTGAAACGAAGCACGTTGGACTAGGTTGGAAATACAATTCGACTTAGAGTACACATGGCTAACCTAGAGTTTTGCTCATCATGCAGTAGTCATGCATCTAACCGTCCCTCTACTTGTACCCTTGAGCTCGTGTAACAAAGCTAGACTAATCGACCTCATAGTTGTGGATAGACATCTCGATGTGACACCTGCTGTGTTATGAACCAAGGGCAGAATGACAAGTACTCAACAAATATCTACCCTGAAGAACTTCGTAACCCGGTTGCAAACAGTAATATTAAGGCATGTCTGCTGGGAAAGTTGTACGGGATTATAACAGTCACAAAACTTGCAGCTTCTCAATTTCCCTTCTTGTCTTTTTCGGTGGTGATTTACACGAGTCGTTTCCTCTCGCCTCTGCAAACTGCCAAGTTTGATCAATTCTCTAATGAAACATCAGAGTCTGACAAGACGAGAGGGACCCATCAAAAGTTCGAACCTCTCATCACGCTGAGATTCTGGAGCTGAAATAAGTTAGTGAAAACCAGCTGTCGGACAGCCTGGCCCCTGTTCCTCTCTCTGTAGAAAGGGCTCATTGTTCCTCTCATCAATCTCTTTCCTGCAGTCGCAGTCGCAGAGCAAAACAAGGCCCCCCTCTCCGTTGACGCAATTCCGATAGGACGGAGACGGACTGAACACCGTCCTTGTCTCTCACGCACCCGGCCGCGCGAATTCGACCTGTGGCAAAAAATACAATGGTCACTCCAGCTTGCTATTCCCCCAGCGACGCTGGCAGGCGATATAGTCGTGCTTGTCCTCCATACCCGAGCCCATACTCGGATAGACGCTATCATCTATCCACACAAGACGCTCGATCATCAACTATGACAGATCGCGAAATAGACTCCGAATCATCACAGCCTCGAAAGAGGATCGCAGTAGCAGTAAGTCAGATAGCTATCTTTAATCCTGCTTGGCTATGGCTAATTAGAAACCTCCACATGAAGTGCGGTCGATGCCGCAAGCGCAAGATCCGATGTAGTGGCGACCCCGGGAACGGGCTTCCCTGTTCCAACTGCAAGAATGCAGGCCATGAGCCGTGTCTCTTCTTACGGGTAATCCTCCGCTGATCATATCAAGAAAGAAAAGAAATAAGAGCACGAGAGAATATGGAGAAACATTTCTAACTTTTCTGATGATTGTCCAGGTTTCTTCAACTGAAACTCACCTTAGGCACGATAGCAACGACTTTGGGTACAACCTCGACGCGGCTAGGCCATACAGCAACCAATCGAGGGTAACTGTATCTCATCTCAACTCAGTCCCTCAGTATCCCGCCACCATATCTGGCGAAGATGTTATAGCATCGTACCGCCATAGTCAATACCCTTACGCAAGCAAATATCACTACTCTACCATACCGGGATGGACGAGCACATATTCGGACGAAGGCGTGGAATATAGCGGCCTCAATTATCCATACCAAATGATAAGCCAAGAACCTGCTCACATGGTACAAGGATACGGGCGGTACGGCTCAGCAAAATCTGTCTATGTCGATCCTGAAAGCCCTCCGTATTCTTTCGGAAGCTTGGCCCACCGTCCAGTTGCAAGCAGCGAGTCTCCTACTGGGTTTTCGCTGTCCGGAATGGCCGCCTCTCTTCCCAACGCCCCCGACCGCGTAGTTCCGTCAGACCGTCTTCTGCCTGAGGTCAATCGAACTCTAACAAGCTCCTCAAGCTATCGCGCAGATGGGATCACAAGTTACTCCGGCTCGAAGACGTCACCGAGTGGTTCGATGTCTGAGGTTGGCTATGGCAATTTGAACCCTAGCTTCGAGCCTCAGTACTCTGCCTCTAATACGCTGCCATCACAACGGTCAGGCAGCCAGAGTGATACAACTCCCTACCAACCAAATACGGCCCCAGCATCGGACGCCTTATACACATCTAGTGATCAGTCACTTCGATCTACCGATGACGCCAATACAAACTTCAGTTACATCTACAGCGACAAGCTTGAAAGTTCCCGGCGCAATTCGCAATCGAGCTGTGGGGCAAGCGGCGGATCTGTGCTCCCCAATGGCCATGTTTATGTCCCGGACTCGCATCATACCCACGCCCCTTCATCCCAAGGGTATGTCTCTTCGCAAGATAGTGCAGTAGATGGAGCTACCACGTCGTCTAGTCGAGGAGGTAGCAGCAACGGCCCCTCGCATATGCATATGGACGGCCACCGACGATCTGCGGGAAACCTCCGTGGGGGATAATATCTATGGCCATATGTTTAAGCGTCCCCGGTTGGCTGAAGAGCCGGGTGATGGCGGTATGTGGTGTGACGTGCTCAGGGGGGGGGAGGGGGAGGGAGCGGGACCAATAAGTCCCAGCCAGCTCAGTCAGCGAGTCTTGTACGAATTCTTCTGGTCGACCAAAAAAGAAAAGAAAAAAAACCCCCCATAATTCATACTGTTAGGAACACGGCGACGCCTAACGAATTTACCTTTCTCGCGATCCGGTTCTTCTTTTCGTTTGCCCGAGTCGACGGCACCAAGGTTTTCTGCCTGAAGACAGCTCTCCCTTGGTCCTTCACTCTTTAATATCTTACCACTTCATTATCCAGTCACTCAAACATCCCCCTCCTACTACTCCTCCTCCGCTCCCGATAATACGTGTCATTTCATCTTGCATGCATCGGGTGTTCCTTGCGGCGGACGAACGCCTTTATGGCGCCTCTTCCCACCCTCCTCGCCTTTCCTAGGACTCTTAACACTGGGAGTACAACAATCCGGAATTTCTCCAACCCAAGTTGAATCCGGCGAGATTCTGGCTTTCTACGTTATTCTCAAGTTCCGAGAGCCGGGATGCTGGATAATTATTCCTAGTAGGCGAAGTAGAATCCAGAAGATAAGCCCGATCGATGTATGGCGCTTCGTGTTCTGGGGCTGGTGGGTTGCGCGAAGATGTAAGTTACGTACGGATGCATCCCACCTGGGACTCGTCTTCGGCACCCCTACCACATATGCATAGCGGCTCGGCCACATCCCCCCGTCGACCCATTGCCGCCCTTCTCGTCAAATCCCTACCCGCGTGGCAAAGCAGGCGCTGCGTTCCTCGTCTAACTTACGCAAACTCATCTCGGAGAGGCTTATTTCAAGACGCTAGGAGTTGGAATAACTATTTTTTGTACGCGGCACAGGATCGGTGTTTGTGTGTGTACGTGTGTATGCATCAGTGTGCGTGCTTCTTTGTGCCGGTCTGTCTGTCTGCAGCTATTCCGCCTTCATTTTGTTTTTCATTTCTTCTTAACCCCATGGGTCTTGTTTTATCTCTGCTTGGTCAAAAATACCATACATATTAGGGCGCAGTCTTATTCATCTGGTTGGATCCCTAAGATACCTAGTTGCCGATTTTGGCGGCATAAAATGGATAGCTAAGGACGGGAAAAAGAGACTGAGTGGGAAAAGATAAAAGGCCGGGAACCCTCCTATTATTACTGCCATTGCATCCAGCAAGTTATACAGCTAGTCAACGACAGGAAGGCTCAGAATTGGCTTTTATTGACATTTCTAGGTTTGGGGGCACCCCCCCAGTCTGTACCATTTGCTTTTTGCTTTCACATTTGTTTTACAGGAATACCCAAGAGTATCTAATAAGGCCTACTCCTAGTAATGGCCTGATCAGCACAGCACGTTGAAAGAAAGAAAAATACCCATCATAAGGGAAAGAAATGATGTGAATCAACTATAAGAGATTGTCATAGGTCACCCTAGCATGTTTAAGCCAGATAGGAGAGGAACTGTGGTTTGTACCGTCCCCCTTCGGAGGTCTGAAGTGGGACATGGTTTATGACACATTAGATCCCATAGAGCATCTTAAGAACATAGTCTTATATCCTTTCAATTGAACTTGACAATATATCCTTCTTGCCTAGGTACCTACGTAATGTATCTGAGAGTGTTAAGAATGGTAATTAGAATTGGTATCGCAGTAAGAAGACATATCTTCAACGGAATGATGTGAGAATACTAACTCGATTTTTAATAGTACATGCATTAACGGCTACTCCTTTTCATTGGCAAGGTCAATTGGGTAACCACTACCTATTATATATAATACCACCTATACTAGTTGTCGGACTGTGGTCCCCTTGAATGCACATTAGAAACCACCGAACGTCTCACTAACCAAAAGGTCATCCAGGATTATGAAATCTCCGTAATCTGTGTTATTGATGCTATGCTCGTCAGATTGGCTTGTCATTACAAGCTTTTCGACAATCTCGGCATGTTGCGCTAAGCAGGTCTCGCCAAGGTCCCAGCTTGAATTGTCTCTGACGACGCAATGCTGTTATTAAATCCCATGCAAGTCTAATAGAGCTACTTTGGGAGAGTTTGTTCGGAGACTTTTCGGTTTCGAGCGCACAGCGCAAGAGGATCGAGACCGTTGATGAAAAAGCAAAAGCGCTCATAGGTAGCCAGAAGTCGCGTAATTGTTCTTCTTGGAGTTCTTGGACCAAGAAGACAATATGCTCAGCCGTACTTCGAATATTTATATATTGGTTGGCTAAGTCGTCGCTATTAATCTCATTCTTAGATCCAGCATTTTCCATTCGGATGCGATGAGTTAATAATTTAACGGAAAGATATGCTAATCGGAGGTTAGGCTCGCCGGGAACGTTAAGAAGAACGCCACGGGTTATGGCCTGGCGGACATCGTCTCCTAAGCTCTCTACCCATCTATTAAGGCGAAGCTCCAGACTATCGATCGGTGTATTGGCCTCTTTTCTAACCTGGTAGAGATATTGTAGGTAGTAATCAAGAACATCGGTTAGCTCCGAAAGGGCGACGAAAACAGACATAGCATCATGCTGCCTTTGTAAATCTGCTCGATTAAGTTGATACTCAACCTTCGGTTGGGGAACGTCGTAGAAAGACCTTTGAATATGTGGTGGTGTGCCGCAAGCTAAGCTTAACCTACACATCAATAAGCTCAAACTCGGTGGGTTTTCCGGTTCTATACGTGGGTTTACCATTTATCATGAATCAGTATTGTCCACCATGTATACATTCGAAGCATCTTCTCGGGCTGCGGTATGTCCCAGGAAAGGGGATTATGATTCAAACCAAGCGAGTAGGCAAGAGATACCGCACTCCCGAGTCGAACACTATTACCTACTATGGCAGTTGTTGGTCGGCCTCCAATATTCAATAATATTGCAATGATGGTGTAAATTCCTGGCGAGAGAAAAAGCTCAGACTGGAGGGCTTCACTGGCAAGGTTCCAAATGAAGCGAACGTCTGGAGACCTTTGTTCTGCAAGCTGGGGATCAGATCTCCAATAGACTAGACTGTGCGCGTAGAGAGAGGAAAGGAGGGCTGGAGATAGTCGCTCTTTGGTAGTAGAATATTGCCTTTGGAACGATTCCTCATTTAAAAGGGGGAAGCAGATATTTGCCTTTTGAAAATAACTTTGGTACGCAATCAGTCACTCAGTAATTACTTTTTACCTGGAAAGGGGACTGTGCTCACAGGTTAATTAATTGCTGTGTCCATGGCTCGAGTAACTTTTCAACGACTTGACATTTCGAGTGTGATGGATTCGCATTCATCGCAAGTCCTAGGGGGCGCTTTTGTACCACTATGAAAAAGACTTGTCGGCTAAGATTGCTTCGCTTTGGACGAATCTGATGTGTACTGCAACCGTCGCCGGTGGTAGTAGATAGATAGTCAACCAGGACTTGACTATCTCCAGCCATTGCAGGGCTTATTATATGATTTTCATGTTCTGTTTCTTCAATTGATAGGGAAGTTGATTGGGGCTGAATATTATCATGATGATAATTATAAATAATAGGACTTGCCCTGGGGACGTCATTAATATCCCATGTGGTGTTGACAGTGACGTTGGTTTCATCATCAATAGTGGTCGAATGTTCATTTACCTCATCGCCGTAGCCAGTAACATCCGGAATGGATTGAGGCTGTACTGTGTCTCTTCGAACATGAGTCCTTTGAGCTCCAGTGTAACCCTCAATGGGACTCGCCTGCTTCTTGATCGGAAAGGAGCACTCGGTCCCATGGACCTGACACATTAAGCATGATGCTGAATGGGCCTCGATCTTACAGCGGGACTTCCTTTTCCGACAGGGAAGACAAGCCGGGCGTAAATGAGATCGATAGGGCCTTTCCCGTGTACTCTTCGACTGCATGTGGAGCATATATTTGGCCGCGGAAAATAGTAACTGAGGTCTGGCTCTTTTAACTTGGTGTTATTAGGCCGAGAACTCTTAATAAGTCAATAAGAAAAGGTGGAAGATGCTGGTTAGGTATTCCAGAGATGTGAGAAGAGAGTGACATGTACCCAAATTTTAAGCATGCGTTGTTTCGAACCGCAGTGGCTAATAGCTTAGGTTAGATCGATGAGAAATAAGTAGGCATGATGCATCGCATAATCCAACCCATTGACATCTATTTCTCTAGATGTGGATCTACTGGACCAATAATTTATGCAGCTTTCATTAGCAGAGCTTCCTACTTGTGGAGACTTATTGTGTTGTTATGAGTTTCCCGCGGCAAACCCTGCCCCCCTCGGGAAGAGAATACTGACATCTAAGGGTCTGCAGGCCAGAATTGAATCGAAGCAAGGGAGTAGTAAGGTTCCAGATGTCCCATAATTGTGTAGATATCAGGTATTGCTAATACAACGGCATAGCGCCTGGAGTAGTGGCAAATGCCTGTTCTAGCAACTGAATGCCCTCCTGTATCTGCTCTCTTGTAACAGTGATCGGTGGGGCTATCCTAAAGATTCCACTGAAGCTTCCGTGGCTACTTAGATTGGCCCATACACCGAGATCGTATGCTTTGTCCGCTATAGAACTTGCTAACTCTGGCGCTGGTACCTTTGTCACTCTATCGGTCACGATCTCAACACCAGCCATTAATCCCCTCCCGCGCACATCTCCAATGCACCCGTACCGCTGTTTTAATGCCTCAAGGTTTTCATGCAGAATCTTTCCCATAGCCCTAGAATGCTCGACCAGATGATCACGCAGTACGATTTCCAAGACTTTGTTACCTACCGCGGCAGGTAAGGGATCATTCACCTGTCGGGAATATAAGAAACTGACAAGTTGAACATACAGGGCAGATTACTTACGTGGGTTGTATAGAAGCAGTAGTCTCTTTCAATGCACACCTTCTCAATCTCTGAGCTGGTCACGACGGCGCTTAGCGGAAGACCATTTCCAAGAGTTTTGCTCAGCGTCAATATATCCGGGACTACGTTTTCGTGAAGGATGGCCATCATATCGCCGCAGCGCCCGACGCCGGTTTGTGCTTCGTCGACGATTAAAAGCATACCCCTTTTCTCGCAATGATTCTTTAGAGCCTTTAGGTATCCCGCGGGGAGGACATGTATGCCCGCGGAGGACTGGATGCACTCTACTATGACAGCAGCGAGCGACCCGCAGGACGCTTGATCGATTAGACTCCAGCCATAGCCGAGCTCGGTCTCCCAATCGTATGATCCGTCTGGATGGCGAAATATGGATCGATATGCGTTAGGAGCTGGTAGCATATGCATTCCAGGCATGAGAGGCCCTTGACCTTTTCTTCCGTAATGATACTGAACACTAAGAGCTTGAGCCGTCACTCCATGCCATGAGCCATTCACGGCTACAATTTCAAATTTACCGGTATAAACTTTGGCTAGCTTGATTGCCGCTTCGTTGGACTCGCCCTAGAATATAAGATTAGGATTGGCTTCATAGGGGTAGCTTGGTAAATTTCAAGGGAAGATCTTTGATAGCCGGCGTAGAATATTAATCAAGATCAGTGCTTACTCCGGTAGATAGGAAGAAAGCCTTGTCTAGGCCCGGTGGAAGTAACGAACAGAGTCTCTCGCCTAAGGTTATAACAGGGGGCGAAACCATCCCCGAAAAGAGATGGTCAAGATTTTCTGCGTGGTCGACTATTGTCTTCACAATCTCGGGATGTCCATGGCCCAACAAGCAAGACATCTGGCCAGATGTCCAGTCAAGAACTTTGTGACCTGCTGCCGTATATACATAGAGGCCCTTGGCACCACATATGACATCTTTCATGAACTTAGTTCCATAATTGAATAGATATTGCGACGTTTTCCTCTGAAGCACTGCTTGATCTTCGTTTCTGTAGAGACTTGGTACTATGTCATAGGATTGTGTCATAATGCCAGTGCTCTTGTCAGCGAGCTCACTTTGTCCTGTCTCAGATGCCATAGTTATTTGTTTCATTCAGAAGAGGTGGTATCCCCTCTGAACGTATGCCGATATACTATTGTAAGTCCCCAGAGGAAAAAAAGAAAAAAAATTATAAAAGGTAGCTTTCCAACATTTCCTCCTATGGCGATTATTGAAGCGGCCTGCTTTATAGATAAGCCTAATTGCTGAGGAGGCGAGTGGGTTAATCGGGGAGTTTCCCGCGGACTAGCTACCGGACCCGCGGAGAACCAGTCGGGCGAATACTAGGGGACACATTCAACGACGAGGAGGTTATTGCCAAGCAGTCTCCTAGACCAAAACCTAGTTCCGTAACAGTATATTTTCTTCATTATTTACCATATGTAGTAGTTATTAGTAAAATGCCCTCTACATTAGGTAACTACATGAAACGGAAGTGACTTAATATAAGGTATGTTATTTGCTTGAAAATATTATTTTAAGTTCTAGATTTGTTTAATTTTAATAATTATCCATTTGTTGTTTCGAAGTAATCACACATTTAGAGCCTTGATCCTATATTGCAAGGCAAATTACTTGTACCCATGAGATCGTTAGGTATCCTATTAAAATAATCTCGTTTGAGCCTCTATTAGTACCTAACGTATCTCTTGTGCGACAAAGCCTCCCATTTCCGTCAAATACCACAAAGGGCCTTTTCGGCCTACTAATACGAAAACGATTGGACAGCACTTGTCAAGAAAATCTTTGTTGATTAAACAGGTGATAAGGGAATCGTCAATCCGCAAACTACATTGTTAGTTGCCATCAGTGCTAGGTACCTAATTACCATACTCAGGTCTAATTATTAGTTAACAATATTCGAGAAACAGAAAGAGAATGTCTGACCTGGATTTAGAGTACGTATTTCGTATTTCGTTCCTCGATCTTCGCACCGAGTTTTATTTGGCTGTTGGCTTATACATATACGGTATTTTATGATAGGAAAGGCTAACGTGTATCAAGCGAGGATGTCCAGGATGCGAGGGACCTTTTGACAGAATATTTTGAGAGTGAAAACCCGAGACGATTCAAGTTTGAAAAGGTTATCGGGGTTGGAGCCAACGGTGTAGCATGGCGACTCATATATAAGCCGAGGACTCCCGGCGGGGGGCCAGGCAGGTCACAGCGCCTTGTCATGAAGATGGACCGTGCCCATGCGAGTGGTGGCCTAGGGGAGGACGGAGGCGCCGGTCAAATTTCAAATGAGGGCATGTATCTTTCGGTTCGTTGGAATCTAAAAGCTTGCGGGAGACCAAACTCACATGCTTCTAGATCTTACAGTGGGCTAAGCACATCGTAAAACTCATACAACCACCAAATGACCCTCTTAGTCGACAATTTGAGGGCATCCAGCCCCATGGAATCAGGCAGGGGGAATGGATCTACATCGAGTGGCTAGAAAAGTAAGTAGCTGAAGTTGTCCAGGGCAGCGTTATGTCAATTCCATGCCTTCGCGTTTCTTTGCCGAAATTCTGCATCTAAGATGACATTTTCTTCAGTGGAACGATTGGCTCGTTTCTCGATAGAGCTTATGAGAAAGATCGACAGCTCCCGAATAGGATGTTATGGAGCTTCTTCTTGTGCTGTAAGTCTTAGCGATCTAAGATGGTAACCTGCGGTTATTGCGTCGATCTAGAGGCTAATAATTGGCGTCGCAGTGATCCGTATAGGAATCGCCTTGGCATGGCCACCGGCCGGGCCTGGGAATGACGGCGAGCCGCAAACGGAAACTATCGGACCAGGGCCAGGTAGGAGAATAGTGCACGACGATTTGCATGACGAGAATGGTATATCCCGCCTGGAAAATCCCTGAACTCCAATAGCTGACCAACATCCAGTCATGTTTGGACCTTTCGAACCAGACAGTGATGGTGAACACGACTTGACTCCAATCATAAAGGCGATCGACTTTGGAACTGCGAAAGAATTTCCGGCTGACCGCAGGTAAGTCACCTAGAATAGTCCAAACATTAAGCAAAAACTAACCTAGGTACCTAACGTACAGTGATTTTTCGCACAAGGGAGAGCCTGATAACGTCTTTGATTTCGGAGTGGTGAGTTTTTTGAGCTTCGTATTTCCCTGTTCTTCTAGTTCCCCCTTTATTTCCACGAAGATAACCTAATAAGATTCCAACTAGCTCATGTCCGGGATGGCAACACTTGACCGCAGCAGCGCACTCGGCCTTATGCCGAGAACAGCAGGAGCGGACTACTATTATCCGGGAGGCGGTGAGATGCGAATCCTGGTCGCAGCGACATTTATGATTCCAGATAGAGACCCAAACAATACTCTGGATCCCGAGTTGCGCTATTTGATAATGTCTTGCACCGCAGTCAGACCTGAGGACAGACCATCACTGGCAGACTTGGAGGACCGAGTTTCGCACGTGCTCGAGGAGCGAGACGAGGACTGGTACATATTGCGCAACATGAATGCCAGGGATGAAAGCGACGATAATATTGACGATATTCTTCAAGAGTTACTATTGGATGCTTGAAAGGTGATACTTCTCATATGTATACCAGGTCGTAATACACTACTCAAGCAAGATGTATAGTAATTATTCAATCCTAACCTTCTAACCTAGTTACAACCCTTTCATTACTATTTTTTGAGAGCAAACATAGAACACCGCGCCAACCAAGTTATGACATAATAACAATGTGCTCTCTCTTCCTCATGTAAAAGTCATCAGTCCACTTTGCAATGTGAGACACAACATCTGCTTGGGTCTTCTTAATATCTGGGTTTACCGCATTTTGAACACGGAGGTCGTTACAGTGACGCGAGCCGGGGATCAAAATACTGGGAACATTTGGCGTGGAAGCTAAGGGGCCTCTAGGCCTAAACTCACTGGCGACAGAAGCTGACCTCCATGGATCAAACTCACCGTTCACCCAGAGGAGCCGGGACTCGGCGTCCAAGTATTCAGGTAGCTGCCAGCCTTTGGTATGGGCATTTATGTCTGACGCTGTCTTGCCCAAGGCACTCCCATACGTGAACTCACCCTCCTCGGGAAAAAATAACTCGCACTGACGCTGCCAGTAGTCTGCGTTGGCGAGACGTGAGAATACAGTAGGGCGGTTTACTGGTGCACCACTGGTTTTGAGCGTTAGGTGGTGGGGATTGGCTAACGATCGAGGCAGGGGGTTCTTACGTTTGGTAGTAGAAAAAGGGATCGTTACAAGTCATCCATACCCAAGTACGACCAAACCCATTCCCTTCAGTTTGGTCCGTGAACATTGGGCTGGAGGAATTATAAGTGTCGAAGCACGCGGTGTTATAGTCGCTCTTCCACTCATCATAACCGTAGGAAGCACAATCTACTTGGTTAGATTGCGAACGAGAGTGATAAATCTTGCAAACTTACACCCTGGCAGGTAATGAGCTTGGAACCACTTAGCAAAGTTAGGTAAAGCAACTTTGAGGCCTACTCCACGAGGATTACTACTGTTAAGTGGAGCGGTTGAGTTTGGAGGAAAACCCTCAATGGCATCACACCTATATAGGCTGTGTGAGTTTTTCTGAACATGCAACTATAGAGTTGTTTCCTATATGAATGACTTACATCTGGTAGAATTGGGAGTAACCAGAGGTGAATTGAATGCTCTGCCAAGCCCAGATTGGAGATGATATCGCCCTGGAAATAGTGTTAGAACGACAGTACTAGAGAGAGAAGGATTGTGAGAATACATACGCAGCTACATCATCTGGATGCACGAGATCTTGAAGCCCGAATAGCTGCTTTAAGCCGGCTGTATCTTTTTGAGACCCGTTGGTAAAGACCTTGTCAACATGATCAATAATGGCGGCATAATCTTCTGAGCAGTTCTTGGGCATGCCTTGTTGGATAGGGTAGAAATATTGCCAGTAATCGAAAATCGCCTCGACGGGACCACTACTAGAATGCGTCGCCCAAAAAGTCCCGGGTGCAAGACTTTCGATCCAGGCACCTAAGGCACCCGAGTAGGAACCGCCACTCCAGATCCAAGGGGCATTGGATGCGTTCGATGTGCCATCTGCGTCGAACGGTAGCTTAACAGTTTGGGCAAAATGAACGAAGTCGGCGACTGATTGGTTCAAGTTCAAGAACTGAAGGTTCTTCGTTGTTTGGATTTCATACGGCGTGCTGTTGCCCCAGTATCGATGCTCAACTAAGACAACAGCACCACCAACTTCTTTGGCAATCAGACCGGTGAGAGCTTGGTCAGTCATATACGACATATAACCCGCAGCAGCGACCTCGCCAGGGGTAAATAAGATGACGGGTGACCCCGGGCCTTTCCAGAATGTGGCATTATACCAATAGGTCTGGTTAAACACTCCGAAGTCTGGATTGCTGTGATCGATATATTGCTCAAAATAGGCAATGCCCGTGGCAGACTGCCCGGGATCGGCGAGTGCGGCCAAAATATCTTCACTAACATTGTCAGATGGCGGGTAAGGAATAGGAGGCGTTAAGCCGAGCACGACCGGCAAACAGATGAAGGAGAAGAAATATTGAACCATAAAGCATATCATTGCGGCAGTAATATCGACCAAAGGAGAGGTGGAAGGGAACGCGTCAACGCCAACGGAACCCTGAGGGCAAAAAGAAGACAAGGAAAGGCTGGCGGCTTGGGATGACCATCATGGTGGGTGAGACAGTTATTTATTATTATTTACCTATAGATTACTTATAGACAATAGATAAACGCCTCAATCTGCGGGGAGATAGTGACGGCAAGACATAGGTAACCTTTGGATGATGGTATAGGTAGCTAATAATAGAATTCGTCATTTATTATAGGCGAGGAAAGGGGACGCAATTATCCGTAATTGTCTACATGATACAATATGATGCAGGATTTAGAGTGAAGATTGTGCAATTTAGCTTGCTGATGTATGGAAGTACTGATATTGACGGGTTGATATCGTAGAGTTTAGGTGCCTCTTAGTTAGATCCGATTGGCGGGATTATGTACGGCGTCCGGGGGTAAGAAGGCGGGACTTGAGATAATATTAGCCACATGCGGGAAAGCTCAAGCCACAATAGAGGCTTTAGCTTGTACCAATCAATCAATCAATCAATCAATTATAGAACTTACCTATCGTCCATCACTAATCGTTAATTAATCTACCTAACCTAAGGTACTCGGATTGGATTCCACTCATCAAATTCCAACGTCGGATCCGCGGACCACTTCAAAGCTACTAGCCCAACTTACGTCGCGACATTCTATTTAACCAATTGACTATCTGCGCGTCTGACGTATTTCAAGATGGGTCTCTTGAGCGGCTCGTCCGACGCTCCTCCAAGTACGCATTCCATTCCATTTTCGCATCTGCAACTGCTGACCGGAACCTACAGAAGCTACACGGGAGGAGATGCGAGACGCCAAACTTCCCCTAGCCTACCGAGATAGCTGCGCGAACCTCCTCATTCCCCTCAACAGATGTCGCGTCGACACATACTACCTCCCGTGGAAGTGTAGCGTACGTCGTGTTTCTTCCTTTCCCATGTATGCTCCAGTCAGTGTCCGGCTAGACTAACAACGTTCTCGTTATTTTTGCCGAACAGGATGAGCGACATAGCTACGAGAAATGCCAGTACGACGAGTTCAAGAAGCGCGTAGCGAGGATGGACGAGCTGAGGGAGGCCAAGGGCGGGGCACGAAGCAATTGAAACCGGCCTGCATTTTCATGTAGGTAGGTAGAAAGGGAACAAATGGACTTGTACATATCCTAAAACCCCTCTACTAGTTCTAAGAGGTATATTCGTCATTTACCGAAGAGCTACTATCTTTAAGTTGTGCTTCGGAACCTCTCCGCGTTTCGCTCGTTACTTAGTAATGACACCAAACGCCCGAAATGCCCTTTTGTAATAATGGGGCTACGCTTCTGCGCGACTACCTCATAATATCTCTACGGGCATATAATGCACGTTTCCTTGGTGTTAATCTTGAGACAAGGGTTGTCGCCAACCTCTGTAGAAAGAATCCTAGTTGATATATTTGCTTAAACTGTGGATATTCTCTAGTGTTTCTAGTTATGAATCTTGCTTAAGACTTCGGTCTTCACTACGAACATAATCTTTCATTTTTGGTTGTAGTGTGATTTTATTTTATTTGCTCTAGCTGTTAAACTAAACTGAAGCAATTAGCCTTATAGAAGGGCGTAGAATATGACACCGGTACGCCATTTCTTAGCTACCTAACCTAATATCATCCGTTAAACTAACATCGTGCCTGAACAAAATGAACTAGAATCTCGAGCTTGTCTTTCTCCGAGGTTTAATCGGACTGAAGGTGGAGACCGATACTGAGGGAGAAGTCGACAGAGGTCCCTGCGACGAAGAGATAAATTTCCCCCTTTTTGGTGGTTGAGGTCTGATAGGTGCTGTCACACTTCTCGCGTTGCGGTTTTTGCTATCAATCTTCTTATGTACCCACCCGTTACCCCTCGGTAAACTGTCCGGATCAGGAGAATATGTCCCATCAACCTCGTCGTCAGCATAATTCTCGGTATAGACAGGTTCTGAATCTGAAGACAATTCGACTACCTGCGTTCCAGGAGGAAGTGTGAATTGGGATGACTCTTTGGGTAATTTCCGTTTCTTTATCGGTGGAGGAGAGGTTTTGATTGGTGGAGACTTTGAAAGCGTTTTAACAACGCCATCCTCCGCAACACTGTCGAGACCTCTCCTTTGGCTGTTCCGCTCAAAGCTATCCGGAACTCTTGAGGAGCTTGTTTGATAATCTGACGTGTTATCTAACTTCTGCATTTTTTCTTCATAGTCTTGGTCCTTTTGCGCTTGGGCCTTTTGCGGTCCATTGAAGGGTAGATACTGCGACTGAGATTGAGACTGAGACTTGGATGGACTCTGTGTATTTCGCGAAGTGAGCGCCGTGCACCATATGGTATTAATTGAGGACAATGAACTAGGAGTTGAGGGTTCTGCTGACAATCGTAATTCTGATTCTTGCACCTTTGTCTCTTGTCCGGCAGCCGACTCTTCTTGGAGAAAGGGCGTAGGCGTAGGGGTTGAAACATCCTCATCTGATTCTAGATCCTGTTGGTATTCAGTATCTAGAGCAGTAGAGATGCCGTCATCTGTGATTTTAAGGGAATCTGGCTCTGTAATTTCCACGTGTAAAGTATAATCCAGCTGCCGTCCACTGCGAGCACTACTCACTGACGAAGGGGGGATCATAGCTTTAGACCTCACAACCTTCGGTGTCCCGGTAACAACTTCATCCTCGTGACTGTCAAATAGAGGGGCTGATGAATGTCTAATACTGGGAAGTTCCGATCCTGGAACCTCGATGTCTAGCCTAGTGGATGGACCATCCGAATCGACATCGCGGCTGGAAATATCCTGAACTGGTAGTTGACTAACTTGTATACCTACGGATTGGTTGGTACTCTCGTGTAACTGTTGGGAAGGGCTATTGACCTGCGAAGAATTAGACGCTGACATGCCGCTGTGTTGTTCTGCCTGACCCGATGAAGAAATTTCGACGCAAGTAACGCCGGACGTGTTTTCCTCAATTGATTCTTTTGTGCTAGACCGCTCTCGTTCTAAGCGTGCGTCGACTTTTGCGTCTTCGGCGACGGCTGGCGGTTCACTCGTCGTATCTGAGCTAACTTTAGGGAGGGGGCTAGCTGTACTAGGTTTCTCGTTATGCGCTATGGTAGAAAGCGGCTGTTGAAGAATTCTAGGTTGCTGCATTTCGGCAAAGCCGATAGTCCGAAATCCTTCGTCCTCTCCTTCATCTTCGTCGTCGTCGTCGTCATCGAGATCTGGCGCTTCGAATTTGTCATATATCCGCTGGCCAGTACTCTCGTCATATTTCTTCTGGTTTCGATCAAGATATCGATCCCTCTTAGCAAGACAGACTTCTAAGCCGGTAGCGTCGTCATCGATTCTAACCACTACACCCGTCACGTTAGAAAGCTGCGGCTGCCAGCTGGTCGCCGACGAGCATGACCACTGCTGCCAGGTTATCACCATTCCAACTTGAACTTCCCCGGGACGTAGAGCAGGAAGCGCTAATAAATCCGATGGCAAGGATGGAAGATCATCCATGTCTGTGAACTGGCTCGCATCATTTATAGGTCTGTTGGCCTCGCGGGGTTGGCATGCCTCAGTATCATCATAGTTGAGTTCGACGTCGGCATCATTAGTGTAATCGTCGTCCATACCATTAAATGTATCATCATACATTTCTTCGTTCCACATGTCAGATTCTTCGTGAGTCCGTTTCTTGCTTGAGCGGTTATCTTGGTAGAAATGTCCTTGGTTTCTCTGTGCTCGCTTACTTTGGCCACCACGCTTGTTTTTCTTCTGAGACCATAAGTTTTGCTGTTGAGGATCCCAGCGCTGAACGAATGGAAATGGGGGTTCGCTGAGCTGCACCCCTTCGTAACAGCACTCTACGGCTCGATATATGATTTTGTCTTTCCAGGACTCAAGATCATCCTCCACCGTCGGGCCGTCTTCATTTATTTGCCGCGTACCATCCTTTCCCTGGCTGAGTCTTGGGTTGTCGAGAGGCCGAATATTTCTCATTAACTTTTCCCGTAATTTATCCTCGTCTTCTTTTGTTTTGGGGTTACGAAGACCTAATGCACCGAAAATGAGTCTCCGACCGGCGCCTATATCTACACGGAGCTTCTTTTGAACAGAAGCTGATGAATCCGCGTCTTCGTCTACAGGTGTCATCGCCGATGTGTCCGGCTGGATAACCTGACGGTTAGGTTCGTTGTGCTCATCTAGCTTCCGTTTTGTTGAAGCGAACGTTCTGGATGACTCGTTGAGTCGAGTAGGAAGGCCAATTTCTATTCCGCCACTAGCGATCGCATTTAGCAGCTCCTGACGCTTAGCTTCAAAGAGAGCCTTTTCGTCTATGGCAGACAATCCAGTTTCCTCGCTCGTAGACGTCGCACCCATAATCGTACTCTGTTGCGCTAGCTTTTTAGCCTTGTTTGCGGCTCTTCGGCGAGCATTTCGCTTTTTTGTCCTCTCGTTACCAGCTCCGGGAGGCACTGGCTGAACCTGGGGAACAGCATTTGGTAGTGGTTGTGAAGGCTTAGTTTGCCCGCTTCCGGTGAGCGAAGTTTGGACGTATGCTCTAGCTGTATCGGTGTTATTGAAAGTCTCTTCTACACCTTCGCTTTTTGACGTGGAATTTGATTCAGCTCCGCTAGATTCTCCATCAGAACTTTTATCCGAGGATATGTCACTACTGTCAGAAGTCTCGTTACTACTTCTGATTTGGGTTAGGTTGTTATCATGGCCGAGACCTCTTTGTCGGCCGAGCTTTTGACTATTGGAAGACTGATGCTTCAGGGAGATTTCTTCTGGACCATCATCACTATCATCACCTTCACTGTCCGAATCGCTTGACATATCATCATAGGAACTCTTAGGAGAGCTATCTGCCGGACGCATATTACTATCGTCATCGTCATCATCGCTATTGTCGCTTTCATTGTTACCACGGTCGCTACCATTTGATGACATATCTTCGTCGTCGTTATTGTCTTCATCTTCATCTTCGGAATCACTATCACTTGAGGTTTCAAGATCTTCACTCTCCGAGCTAGAACTTGTAGCGTCGCTCGATGTATCGTCTTCCTCAACTGTCTTTTCGGGGCTAATTTTATGGCCGTTTAACGTCGCAGACGTAGTTTCACTCTCACCGCTCGCCTTATTACTATCAAACGAGGTTGATATTGCAGCCATCTGCGCTAGCCCCTTGCCAGAAGTAATTGATCCAGGTGGAAGGCCTCGATGATCAAACTGTCGTACAAAGGCAGATACTTGCTCTTCGTCATCTTCATCGTACATATCCTTGTCATCGTGGGCGATGTCGTCGACAATATCCTCTTCTGGGTACGTAGTAGGAATATCTTTTGTTGGACTACTTTTTCGTGATTTTCGTGATTTTAATTTTGATGTTGTTCTCGTAGGCATTGTCCCTGCTAGTAATGCGGATTCTGGCAGCTGCGGTACGAAACCACTAGCTAGAATATCGTACGCTGATTTAAGGTCATCGCCGGAGGTCGCCAAAATCTTCTCGCAGATGCTTACTGGCGCCGAGGGGAACGCAGCTTGTAATGCTGATACCTTATTGTAATCTTCCCTAGTTGAACCCTGCGCATCTGAAGGTTCCTTATCCTCCACAATGGCATTATCTTCCGCTAAATCCCGGAGTTCCTGCTCAAGATCATCTTCGTCGCTTTGCATTTCTGAGTTTTGCTGATCACAATCGTCTGATTCAGAACCGTCACTTTCATCCTCTGCCTCTGCTTCATCGTCAAAGTCACCATCTTCTGTTTCGGCACCGATGAAATCGAACTTCGGGCTAAATTTGACGCTCGGAAAGGCTGATTTATCCGCTGAGCGTTCGCCATTAGTAAGAAGTAACATAGGTGTATCTTCGTCGTCGTCTAGGCTATCATCTAGGCTCTCGTGAGGGTGTAAAAGTCTACGGCGCTTCCGCGGAGGTTCGATTGGAGGTCGGCCGGTCGGGACCCTTAAAAGGCGACGCCCGAAAGGGATACCATCGACGAGGTGTCTACCGTCGGAAGAGATCTGATACCGACCGCTGATTCGACGACGCCTGTTGTCGTCTCGATCGAGGGCTCGAATGAAGACCCGATCATCAGGTTTAAGGACGGTCCGCACAGGTTGAAAATGGAGGCATTCGAAATTTGTACCGTCTTGATCGCGCAGCTCGACGACGTAGTCTTCTAACCCTTTCTGGCCGATCTCTAAGGGAAAGGTCTCGTTAACCTTCTCGATGAGCTTTGAGATAGTCGGGTTGTCTTCGAGAGACACATTCCACATGAGTCGTTCTTCCGGAAGGCCATCCCTGCGCACCACCAGGCGTAGGCGCATGTCTTTCTCAGCCATGATTACGTGTGCCCCAGACACTAGAACCGAATACGCAGATAATTAAAGGGTATAATTATAAGGTCATGAAGATGATTTGTGTTATTTATCAATTAATCTTTGGTGTAGAGTAACCGTTGACCCAAAAGGGTGACTTTATTTTGGTGTGGAAAAAGTGGCAGATTTCATTTCTTAGGTAGACCACACAATAATTACACGATGAGAAGTCTCAAACGGAGAGCTACTAAGAAAGCGCGTTGAGCTTTGCAGCTCCAGTAGAATCCGTTTTTCGTTCAATGTTTTTAGGGTCAAGGCGCATAGGCGGTACGGTACGTACTGGAGATATTCGCGGTAGATGAAGATTATGGAGCCTGCTTAAAGGCTAGGTAGCCGGTCTAAAAATTTCAATGGCAAGGATCGTGGGGTACATGGACGGACCCTAGGAGATGCAAACGCCAATAGATTGACAGTCCATTTTAGGTACATGGGTACTTTTCGATAAGATACCTATAGCACCCTACCTAGGTACATATAGAGGTAGGTATGTAGGTAATGTGAAGGTATTGGTATTCAATACATGGAAATGAAGCGCATCTGGTACATTCATAGAACATCAACGCAGGCGCTGTGAATTTGCCCCTTATAAATAACGCAATTAGTCAAACAATAGTTACAATCATGTTGGATGAATGATATGAAATTATGTACCAAATCTCTTAGCGACCTAAACGCGAGCCTAGGTACCTAGGTACTTGATATAATCTTATATAATCTTACTCCTCTTCATGTGTCACATAAAACCAAAAATCTACAATGTCGTTCTATGATTTTTGAAAATACAAGGCTCTCGAGCGTATTTAGAATAAACATATAATGGCGTATGTGCGCATCAAGGCGGTAGGGTACCCATATCCAGCATATGTCCCATCTTCTCGATCTATAGGTGATTTACGCGGTCAGCTGCTGGATATCATATCTTGGACAATTATTTCAAAAAAGGCAAAGGAGAAAATAAACGAGAAAACACACACCTTTGTTTTTAGATAGCCCTCTACTTCTCGACTCCTAAATCCCCCCTTACCCTTCCAGCTTAGCGGCACCATTGCGACGCGCTCAGTTACTCTGACCTCCCTATTCGGTCCTTCGACGGCCCTAATCTTGTCCGGGTTGTTAGTCAGCAACCGAATCTCTTCCTGCCCCAGATCAAGGAGCATGGCTGTTGCCAACCCGTAGCTCCGCGCATCTGCTGGATGCCGTAACAGCAGATTTGCCTCCACCGTATCGGATCCTAAGTCTTGCAAGTTATACGCCTTTAACTTCTCGCCAAGGCCAATACCGCGCCCTTCTTGCCGTAGATAGATGACGATACCGCCGTTGACAGCGGTAGGTAGCGACATAAGTCTCGCCGCCTCGTCTAACTGTTCGCCGCAGTCGCAACGCGCAGACCACGCTGTCTCGCCGGTATAACATTCTGAATGTATCCGAACAAGAGGAGGTCCATCAGGGTGTGGAACTTCCTCTGCCAGGTCATTGTCAGTAGAAGATGAGCCGCCCGCCATGCCGCTTTTCGTCCTTCCTGGGTAAAGGCGACCGGTGTATGCACCCCTCACCATACGGTCCATCTCCGTCTCTCCATCTCTCGGCGCATCCAAAGAGCTGCTTCGTATATGTGGACCAAACACTATTGCAAGATGTTCCTTGTTATCGACATTATTAGTGTATAGATGTAAGAACATTTCGGTTCCGGATACTGTCGGGATACGAGCGCGCACGATGCATTGAACCTCAGGTAGGGTCTCGAGAAGCCTTGGTCGCTTAGTACCGCAACCACCAGATGGGATAGAAGAGTCAACGGGAACGCCAGGAGGCTGTCGTTCAGCTAAGGGCGTAGGCGTCGCATTACCTGGGGTTGCAGGAGGTGTAAAGGCGGGAGAAAGAAGCGAGGGTGGCGGCGGCCGGCTCGCATCGTCGGTCGGCGTAGAAGCTGGATTTGAGGTGGATGGAGGAACTAGAGAGGAGAGGGATAGCTCATCCTGGTCTAAGCTAGGTGCGACAGCGCTGCCTTCGTCTTCCCGAAGCGGCCGTGACCGCGGGGAATAGAAAGACGGGAGATTTGTCGTATCCTCGTGCGTTTGAAGTTCTAGCACACCACGGGGATTCCCCACGGAAGACGAATTGGGGCCTGGCATGCCTTCATAGAAATCAATTCAAGTCTTACGATAGTTTAGAATATGCAAAAACATGCAGCGGAAAGAGGCAAAAGAATGGCGCTGAGGCGCTGACATGAGAACCGGCTAGATTTTGGTGGGGTGTACATAAGATATGTATCAATATGTACGTAATAATATGGCGAATTCGAAGTACGTAAGGTACCTATGTATGGAAGCGGCTGAGAAACCGAGGTATACATAGATACCTAGGTACCTTAAGTACCTAGGTGCATCATTTTCAATGCAGCCAAGATAGGTAACAGGCATATTCCCTGTAATGTACATATGGTATGTACCCAACCTAGGGGGGTACCTGAGGTCCTACATTATATACACAAGGTAACCTACCTATAAAGACATGATGTAAATATCTGGAGTCCTCTCCACCTTCCTGTGGCATAGATGTGCTGTACACCTTGATAATCAATAATTAACTTTTATCGGTTAGGTAGGTACCTATGTGCTTTGTGTACCTGAGGTAGATGGTACATGTAGTCATATATGAGGTAGGTACCTATATTTATAAGTTGCATGTCTAATAGAGCCTCTCGCCTTCCCATGTGCTTGTTTGCTTTAAAGTTCCTTATGTTCTCCTGTCCTTTAACATCATTCGGGAGTTAGCACCTTTCGTCTTCTCAACTTCTAAGTCAACTTAGAAGATTAGTAAAAAACGTATCTATCTCTTCACCGATTTATAAAAGCACTGCAAAACCTTACTGTTTACAGGATGCTGCCACCAAGCCTTGTTAGTACATACCAACAGTACAAGAATGACACCGATTCTATTGCTGGCTGGCTTGCCTCTACGGCAAAGGCTACCGGCTATGTGTCCGACCCCTTAACTCAGCAGCCACCCAAGGGGACAAGTACACGGCTGAAAGGTAAAGCGAGGGCTGAAGCTAAGAAGATGCAAGCTTCCTCAACTAGCAAACCAACAGCAGTCAACAAGTACATTATCAAGATCAAGGACTTCATACCACTTGCAGAGTTTATAGCTTCCAAGCACGACATATCTATCCCAAACTCGCTCACCACTACCCTGCGTCGAGTCATCATTGCCCGTGGAGGGTTTAGTAACCTGCTTGCCGAGAAAGGGGCCATCGCAGATGAGATATCGGAAGTCAACCACGGCTATTTTGTAGGCGTCCTTGAGAAGGTACAAGAGATTCTGAAACTGAAACCGCAAACGAATACCACGTCAACTAGTTCTGCTGGTTCCTCCCCTACAGCTTCCAAGGATAACTCTCGCGCGGGGACTACTGATGATGAGTTGTCCAACAAATTCGCCGGCTTAAAGGTGTATGAGCCCTCGGAAGATTTCCTCAATGCACCTGACATGGAACGACCAAAGGTCCGCGAAGGTGATAATGTAACATACGAAGCAGAGCCACCATCGTCCCTTGAAGATCTCTACGTTGCCGTAACACTATTGATCAACGATATCAACAAGATTCGATCTCGCATCGAATGGATATGGACCAACTATCGAGATGGGTTTTTTGAGCTGGCTGCCTGTGCGGTTACCACTAATACCGCTATTGACCTAGCACGGAAACTCAGTAAGTCGATTATAATCTTGATTCTTCCATATTCCCAATACCTCATCTTATAGGGCGTTTGCAATATTTCCCCAGCACAGTTTGTCATAATTCGATCCAAATCCATTTCCTACTTTTCTGTCCATGCACAGTGCTAACAATTTACCGCAGTGGAAGACGTAATACCGATGTTCCAAGATCATGGTGGGTTATTGGCGGTCTTGAACCAGTTTCACATCGCCCAAGCGATGATGAAAGGGTACGAGCCTTTTAGTCACTCGCCCAGCGGTGCCGATAATTTCAACTACGACACATACGACATTGCGAATGGAACCTACATATTAACCTGCAGAATCATGGATGCGTTCACTAGGGTAGTGCAGCCTCGAGCCATTCCACTGTACAAGGAAGGGATGTTTGGTTACTACGATCCTCGAAGCGCTCGAGATTCCAAGTCGGGCTATCAGAAATTCGAAGAAGATCGAGTGTTACTCATGTCGTTCTTCACAGAGCTCATGGCGGTGGAACGGGGGGTTAGCGACTATCCAGTCGAAGACGAATTTTTGCGTGGAATCAAGGAGCTAGCCAAGACTAAAGAAGTGCCATTTTACCTTGTCTTTGCCGCCCAGATATTTCTTGATATTCACTATATCCTTCGTGGGAACGCAGATCGAGGGTTTGAGACGCTCCAAATGAACCTTCATTTTTTGAATCGAGAAATTGAGGAGCATTTCGAATTCCATAAAGACCTGAAAATTGATAACTGGCCCACCAGTCACAACCAGATGATACGATACCTTCAAGCAAAAATACAGTACATACTAGGAGACCCCATATACAAGGCCAAAACTCAAGCGTACCACGAACTCCGCGAGCCCGTTCCAGCGTCCATGGAGCCCAATAGAATGTTGAAAATGTCACCGGTTCTCAGCGGCCTTTTGCTCTACCATTTTCGCTCATCCACCTGGGAAATCGGTATCAGGCTCGCAGACGCTTGGGGATCCATCACTTACTCACTGCATCTGTATAATGCCCTACAGAGCGAGAAGCTACTACCAAACTGCTGGCCAGATATGGACTTGGTATGGGCGGTACTCGGTGATAAATTCTTCGTTGGAGATACCCCCAAAACTCCAGAAAACTACTTCAAGAAGTTCTCCCTCCAAATGGGCGCAACAGCAGCAGCGTTTACTGGCAAGCGCCGGAAGAACACGGCCTTGACCTCTCGGTCGGGGCCTCGAGGGATCAAAGATGGGATACCAGTTTCGTCTATGTTTATGAATCGGTACCGACATGGAACGGGGCAGGTCGACTGGACGGCTGAGCACATTGCCAAAATCGTCGACCTTAGCCTGTGGGAGACAGAAGGTTTAGAGGAAGAGGGCACTGTGATTCTGGGACAGGTCGATACCAAGAAGCCGAAACGGCAGTCGAAATCAATCAAGGCTAACAAGTTCTCAGAAATGCCGCCAGAACAACTCATCAGAGCCTTAATGTTCGCATTGCAAGGTGAGGCCCTTGAGTTAGCTCTCCCTTACACCGCAATGCACCGTGAATGCTGGTCACTTTTACGAGCCGTACGAAAGCATTGTGATCCCCTGCTTCGACAGATGTTCACCTCAAAGTATATGGAGCGAGAAACAGAACTGCCTTTTGTAGTGGGCTGGATATTCACCGCTCTTTGGGAAGGACAAGATACGAAGCTTCTAGGAGATGCCGGCGTTGCCGTTGCTGAGTTCATACAATCAAATGGTAATACAGTCCTGGACTTGCTAAAAAGTATAGGAGTACCTGTGGTCTTCGGGGGAGAAGAGATAGTATAAGCTGTGGCGAGAACTTCAGCGCACCTCTTTTATTTAAATCGCTATAGTTGTGGACGAAGCCTCAGTACGGTAATTTGATGCGAATGCCTCTTAACACGTCTGTATTGTACGTGATGAATAGCTTCGTCTCAAAAGGAATTATTTTGCACACATGGGTAGTCGAAATGAATGAAACGACTCCTCTACATTCTAGCCTTGATTTATGCATTCTACTGTAGCTTCTCGCCTAGGAGTCTCTTATAATGAACACCTAGGTATTGACTACGAAAGCATACTAGCACCCTATTAATTTTATTTAGATACTATGTAGCAATTGTTGATAGGCATTGCGAACTTATTTTTAAGCAATGCCCCGCTTGTCTTCAGGGGGGCATCAATTCAAAATACGATCTGGCGAGTGAAGAGGAAATGAACACCTATGGCAGCAACCTGTTATGGTGGGCGTTAAGGTTATTTTCCTTTCACTGCTATAGAGAACTTGAACAATATGAGGCAACCCGACTACCTATCTTGTCCCCCTTTTTCATTTAGCCGCTTGTGGGCTGATCATGGTATTCCAAGAAAGTGACGATCTAACAGTACGGTATACAGTCATTATTATTGTTCCATTCCACAATATCTTTGCTAATATGTCTTTATTTGGTTCCCGTTTTCGTTTCCTTACATCTTTGTCTAATTTTTCGTCGTGAACAGATGAGTAAGAAATGCTGTATATTTAGGTCGACTCGTCGAGTCTGCGAGCATATCTGAATTACAATTCCATCATTATGTTCTATTAGATCTTCCAATCTCCTGGCCTTCCTGTATAGTATGATATATAGCTATTAGTATGTGTGGCATTAGCTGTGCCTTCACTTTTATAAGTAGGCGTCAGCTTTGCTCCGTCTGAAATGACAAGGTCTCCCAGTACTCGTCTGAAAAGCTCTAGAGCGGCCTTTGGCTGATAGTACGGCACTTCATGCCCTGCGTCATAGACCCGCGTGAAGCTGAAGTTACCGTACTGCCTACTTTCCCCATATTCAACGCCATCAACTACAAATGGGGCGTAGCCGGCTTCTTTGAACTCCTTCTTGTGGGTGTAGTTTACTGCCAACGATACGGCTTCCCCGCCCATCCAATTGCATATATAATCCTAGTAAACAATGATCAGCATCGTCTTTATAAAACTACACTCCGTGTAGAAAGGGCACACGCGGGTGTAGTGAGATGATAGGGGTCTTACAGCATCGCCGTATATCATTGCGATACGTACATCGTATGCTAGAAGAGCCTCGAGGTCCTCCAATAGATTTGGATATACAAAGTCGCCGGTATAATCGAAGCCTGTGTATACTTGGTTGCTGCTAGTAGATGTGTAATTGATATCGACACCAATGGCATTCTGGACTTTCGGGGTATTAAGGTAGTCGGCCCAGTATCCAGGTGGGATATTTGCATCGCTCTCGGCGCGGATATCATAAGGATTTCGCCCGCTGACCACGCTGCTTGCCGTTAGAGTTCTTGTTAGCCTTAAAGGAGAAACAATAAATATTATACTCACTAATACGGTGATTCAACCAAGCCCCTGCAAATGGCCGTTGCCTGTGAGCAGGTAGCCATGCCATCTGGTGTAGAGCGGTCTTGTTGGAAGCATAAGTCGATTGAATCGCGGCAGCCACCAGGGAAATAGTAATTCATCTTCATATAGTCATATATGGATTGGTTCACGGCCTCAATCCCATATGTATTCTTAAACGCCATTTCGGCGTAATATGGTGTTTGGATCCTCTCCGATATAATACCATTTATGATGCCGAGCGTATGCATGGTGAGTTCAACACCGGGGATACTCCCATCCTGAATCAACTTGTTCTGGTCATAGAAATACTTGAAAAAGGCTGGACCGTAATGGCCACCATAGCTCTCCGTCCAGAGGTTGAAACTGCGAGACTTGACGGTCTCGTCTAGGACTGGCAGGTTCTGGATAAACGCCTGTAAAACTTCCCAGGTGCCCTTCGCAGCAAGATCGGTAGTGTCGAACCGGTATGGGTCAACATCGCTATACCGGCCATCGGGATTGGATGAGTTCACAGGCACTCCCGTGGTTTGATTCACAACACCTACAACCGCATCGGCGTACGAAAAACCGACCCCAATAGGCTGGGAGAGGAAGAGAAGATTGCTCACTTCGTTCCAAGCATATGGATTCACGACCGAGGTGCCATTATGAGTGACATTGCACGGTCCGAGTTCTATTTAATATTATGTAGCAGTTAGCGTATCGGCTTCCAGCTAAGTTTAGATATTCATTTGAGAAAAGTACCCTCAAAAAGCCCAATCAGCGAATCGCTACCAGGTCCACCGTTAAGCCACAGCGTCAGAGGCGCTTCATCGGGATTTGACCTGGCTTCGAAAAACCAGAAGAACATGTGTGTATTCTCATCGAGGTCGACATAGCCTGAATATGAATTGACTCCAGGAGTCGTCTCGCATACGCCCTCGAGTTCTGGTTCCTTGTAACGGATTGTGACTCCTCCCGGGGATTTGATGGTTGTGACGTTGGAAGGCTCAGCAGGTACTTGTTTTTTAATCAACTTCTCAATATAATTCGGCAGCGAGCTTGCTGATGTGAGGGAGGTATAGAGAGAAAAGAGCTGCAGAGCTGCCGTAGCAGTTCGCCGCCCGATAAAGTGCATGGTTTTCCCTGGTCTTTGATGAACTCGAGGGGAGAAACGAGGGCGAGCGAGGAAAGAAAAACAAGAGAACTCACAGGAATGGAAGACGATGGTTCAGCTCACCGGCTTTATACTGAGTCCATATTTTATACCCGACTGCCCCACTCGTCTTTTCTTTTTTTGTTTACATACCTGGGTAGTGATAATACGTATGAGCACCTAACCTAAGCATTTGCTATCTATGTACCTAGGTACATACCTATTAATACAACAATTATTCTGTAAGGTGACGTGCTTGAATACCTAGCTAGGTATACTATATATTGCATATACCTATGTAAGCAGGGTTGTTTAGTTTAATCTTTACCGATGTTGATCAACTACCGGTTTAAAATATAACGCTTTTTGAACTAGATGTAACTTTGCCTACGACTGCGTGCAGAAATATTGGGGGCCGTAGGTCAATGCTGAATTTGAATGGGAAGGTGAGCTGTTAAGTACCTAGGTTAGGTACCTATGTAGGTTAACCTATTGTACAAGGATTCCGCGGGGTAAGCGCTATCATATCAAGGTATGTACCTGATTAGGAACTACATGTATGTCGTATCGGATACGGTTCCTGCTTAAGTTGCTTTCCTTTCTAAGTGGGGGTGTTCTAAGTTTGCGTAGAGCAAGTTATCATTTCGGCATTTCGGGAGGTTGCTGAAATGCTTGCACTTAGATTAGTTGCAGGGGAGCATGCATTCCGTTTCTAGGCTAACCTACCACCTTTTACTCATTGCTACCAAAGCAGTGTGCGTTCTCATCTATTAGGTACCACATAAGTGTCACCTTGAAGCACTTGTATCTGGCAACCATATCTTAGGAACGTATATCTTAAGAACGGATATACCCAGAACAACACCCATAGAAAAATGCTCGCTTTGAAATGATATAGCTCAATCGATATTCTAGATTTATAATCAAAGACGTAGAACAATTAATCCATCCCAGGCTCCCGCCACCACCGGTTTCGATAACACACGACATGCGGTGCAAGTCCTTCAAGCCGACTAATCCATTCAGGCAAGATGTTGCCATATATTTGGATGAGGCGAAGTTCCTTCAGAGTTTCTATCGTGTTGAAGAACTCGTCCTCCTTCTTCGCGTTCACGCGACCAGTCCACCCTACGGAGCCGACAGGCCTAGGCGCCCAATCAATCACCAAGGCTTTGAGGTTTTTGGTACGCTCAATAACCTCTCCAAAAAAAGACAACCAACTATTCCAGTTGGGGTGCTCTGTTGCCGTAAGCAGCCAGAGCTTTTCTAGCCGGTCGAACCGAAGTTTCCCACGGACAGCGAAGCCGATTCGCCGGTCATTCCACCCGGAAACCTGAACGCGCAAGATAGCTTGTCTGTGAACTATGGGAGAAAGATCGCGATACATATTCTTTGAGGCCAGCATTAAGCTAGGTAACGGCCGGAAGTATGCCGTGTCACCCATATATACAAGATGGGGACGTAGTGTATCCTCAAAATCTTCGTGGTCAAAGGTGAGATAGAAGTCGATAATGCGATCAAGCACTTCTCGTGGGAGGGATAATAACGGTGAGTAACCTTGCATCGTACCTAATTTAATAAGTATGAGTACTAGAGTCTATGATAGCGTCTATAGTATCTTGAAAAGATAAAATATTGTAAGAAGACGTGAACTAAACAAATTTCCATGTCAAATCGAGGTTTCTTAGCTAGGTAGGTAGCTACCTTAGGCAGAAGTTGATGTTGCCAAGTTGCCAAGGCGAGATGCGGGGTGTAGGGCTGTGAAGTAGTGTACGAATTACAGATTACATCCGCTGCCAAGCTCTGCAATGCCTACAATAGGTAAATCGGATTTGAAAGATTACAGGGATTGTTATGTATGTACTGAGCAGTTTGTCTCTATTTTCTATTTCGGCTTTGTAATACTAGCCCCTTTCTCTCCCTATTTTATGTGTTCCTGAGTCTTGAAAGTCGCGTTTGATACCATTCAAATTAAAAAAAAAATGCCACCGGATCGGAATACTAGAGTAAGCTGCGATCCTCCTCCAGAAGGGCAGCACCGTACCTGTTCTACCAATAGTAATACGGGCTTAGTTTGGGTATCTGACTTAGACACCTCGCGGAAGCTGCTTAGATCTCATATCGCAAAACGTACCCACGCAATTGTTAGGAGAAAAGGGGTTCTTGAGTATCAGCAACAAAAAGAAACTCCAAATAGTGTTCCTGGAAGATCTACTACGCCTCTCAATGGTGGTATGACTAGCGAAGAGTATCATCGTAACCAGGCCTTCCCAGTGTTCTACACTCCATATGACAACCGAGCACATGATTATCATATACCCCATTGGATAACAACACATACGCCCTCGCCACGCGGAGATTCATTTAACCATTCTCCAGTTCCATTATCGTCGTTTGAAAACTCGCTTATGAGCCACTGTTAGTACTACCAGTCAATTACCCCTATTACCCCTATCCTAATATTCAAAAGGTACATCAATATTATACCAAGGTACTTATAATAACCCTTTTAGATATTTCTACAATAGTGAATGGCTACAGTAGCAGCCCCTACTCTTCATACCAACATGCGGCTATGAATGATTGGCTCCCGGTAGCCATCGCAGATCCTGGCATGCGGATGGGTCTCTTCCTTTGCGCGTCCCGTAGCTTATACGCTCGTACGGGTGCATGGCTATATTTTCAATATGATCTACAGTATAAGGCTGTCCGTTTAAGGATTCTCAGCAATGCTATCAGGACAGCACTTGAAACGACCGAAACCGAGTCTATATCCGCAGCAGGAGATGTCAATATCTCTACTGCGCTTCAGCTAGCTTCAGATGAAGTAAGTAACTGTTATCATCATCATGAATCCTAGTTCTCTGTACTTGCTTCTAAAGGGTTTTTAGGAGGGAGGGAGCCGGGGGGTTTGTCTTCAACACTCTGTATCTTAAGCTGACCATTTTATTCAGTCTGCAGCAGGGGATGCTGCCGCGTTAAAACGCCATATTAGTGCTGTGAGCCAGATGGTCTCGTTGAATGGAGGTTTAGAAAATATTAAAGGAATGAATGGATTCTTGAAAGTGATGATAAACATTCTAGTTTGTAAACATCGACGAATGATTGAATCAACTGGCTTCGACAATCAAGATCGCTCCAGGTTATACACTCTAGATTATTTCTTTAGTTATCTGATTTAATATAACAACATAAAAATAAAACATCCTCTATGAGAGTCTAGGGTGGAGCTATTCGAGCGTATATGTGAAGACGTTTGATTGTAAAATAGAACCGGATAACTCAGGCACCCGCGAGTTAGAAGGCCGTTGTGGCGGTACAGGCGCTTATTTGATGCAGGGGGGGCATCAATTTCATGTCGCTCACATTTCTATCACAATTGCTGCTTTTCACCTTAGGTCTATTTTATTTTGTTTCATTTCACTCAAGCTCAGATTGATGAGATTCTACGATGACAAAACTCCTTGCCAAATTTAAGCGCACTGCATTGTCGCCCCTATTTGACCGATCCTCATCGAGTCAAGCATTAAATGTAGAACTCCCAACTCCGGCCCGTGTAACAAGCTACAATGGCTTAGAGAAACTTCCACCGGAAATACGACGCCAAATACTATCTACTCTGGATTTGCAGAGCCTAAACTTCTTGGTGCATTCATCTGCTATTTTTCACGAGCAGTATCTTGAGGATCGACGGTATCTACTCTGTTCGTCGTTGGAAACGACACTAGGCATCGTTACCTCCGATGCTTGTGCTGCCTTTCAGTCTGGATCTCCCGACTTCTCATACACACGCGAAAATGTTATGAATTTATTAGGGTCCTTGCGAGTTAATAAAAAACCTCTGCACGAGAGACTCAGAGAACACGAAGCAGTAGAAATGGCCGCTTTCCATTTATCTATAATATCGCCTCTCCTCCAATACTACACTAGCTGGGCCCTGGCCAACCTCGCCACCCAGTCGGGAAACATACCTAGAAGTACAACTCCCAGCCGAGTTGAGGAAAGGCGGCTGCTGCGTTTCTTCTACCGTTTCCAACTTTGTTGTAATCTATTCCGGAAAGGCGGCCAGAAGCAATGTACAAAACAGAACCTGGGATTCCGCCCCGTCGAAATTCTTCAGCTGTTTTCCTGCCTATTCGAGCCATGGGAAGTTGAGGAAATATCGTGCATTAATACTTTCGCTCAGGATAAGTATGACCAGATATTTCAAGAGATTTCCTGGGACGTGAATAAAAAAAACCCAAAATTCGACGGTCAACGCCCACCTACGCCCGAAGGGGCCTTTGATTTTGAAAATAGTTGTATGTTTTCTTTGTCCATAAAGCGCCCGCAACTCTGCGGCAAGTATAATCGGTTCAATTACTAACATAACCAGGGGCTAGGAAGCGGCTGCTAACTGGAACTGTGTCTCTTGGCCTTGAATTGCTACACAAGGTAACTAGTCCAGACGATGCAAGAGTATATCACTTGGCCCTTAGGAAATTTCATCGCAAAGGAAGCTTTGGGAGAGACGGCGCAATGGGAGCGGCGCCAGGAAGCCCTCTCTAAAAGAGATGAGAAGCAAAACCGACGCGACCCACTACCCTTCAATGGAGATGAAGAATCGTGTCCGCCGCTGGCTTGGACGTTAATATGGGGTGGCACCTATAGTAACTTATATGGATACTACGTGCAGGATACCATTCGTCGGTTCGGATACGTTTTTTTTTTTGACGCCATAACGATCGAGTCGTTAGGCGCTAAAGATATCTTACTTCGAGAGTGGAAGAAGGATTGGGGTGATAGCGATCCACGAAATGATATTTAAAGACTATTTAGGTCGCGTTATTGATAAAGCACACATCACATAAAAAATTCAATCAATACCCATCACACTCGTCTACCTCCTGGTCCTTTTCGAAAGGTCTAGCTTGACTAGCGATGACTTGACTCTTGTGTCCATGTCTGTTCCCAGATGTTCAAGGGCAAATCTTAACAATGCGCCTTGCTCGCATGCCTCATCAAAACATAAAGGATCAACAACACCCAGTAACTGACGATAGAACTCGTATAGGACGAGTCGCTCTCTTGTATCGACATGCGGGGAAATTCCGTAGGACTTTGCTGCATCCTTCAGCTCTGGCATTGAGTCAATGGCGTTGAGTTTGCCAATTGCTATGTACTGCAACAGCCTCCAAATATGTGCACGTCTCTCCGGTTTAGACGAGAGGAACTTTCTGAAAAAGGGCCAACTATCGATTTGACTGCTATATCCATACTTATCAAAGACAGAAGGCAATGTGTAGGAACTCCAGGCCCTATAAAACTCGTCAAAAGAGCATATTGGTGGATCAGGAGGGCCATCGTATGGGATTCCAAGGCTTCTACAGTAAGCCCTTCTGGGCTTGTGCCCACACAATAACAAAGAATATAACCCCCCGAGACTACCCTCGGCGTGTTGAATCCCTTTGGGAGTTAGGTCGCGACCGATACATGTAGCGAATCCGAAGTCATACCAGAGGTCAAAAGCATGTTCTATGGGCGACGGGTTGGAATTTTCAAGTGTTAAGGCAAAGAAAATAAAACATCGTCGCTTATCAAACGGCTCCAGCTGTTCCACGGTCTTTCCGCTATCTTGACCCTTGAGATATTGCCTCGCTTCTTCAAACACCCTTTCTAGGTAAGATTGAGGAGATTCTTGGCTCGGCTCGGCAATCTTGTCTTGGCTTAGCAGGTGGGTGTTGCGAAGAAGCCACGGGAAATACTTCCCACGCGATATCTCTGGTATCTCGTTATACACCTGCACGATCTGATCTAGGAGGACCCCGTTCTTCCTCCAGACATCAACGGTCTCGCTAGGAATCTCTAGATGATTGAACAACCCGATATAAACGCCAAGAAGATGCGATTGCTCGTCCCAAGTCTTGCAGCGGCTAAATCCAAAGTCTTCTAATACTCCAGGATCATCTGGCATCTCATCTGAAAGGCAGTTTCGACATAAAAAATCCGCTGTGGTGAGTGGCCGCAAATTGCAATAGAAGATATGATGAATTCCCATTTGGCTCTGGCAATGCTCACTACAATACCAATCTCTGCCGCAGAGAGTACAGTGCCGTGATGTTATTGTGTCGCATGTCTTGCATTCGCCCTCAGTCTCGCGTTCTACTGGAAGCCGGGATCGAGAAGGAGTCTCATCAAGAGTGTCCTCATTTTGCGGGGAGACCGGCCTAAACGAACCAAACTTGTTAAATATTAAACCAACTCATATTATCAGAACTCCATTCTTACCTTATTATAGGTGCTCTCAACATAGAATGCTCTCTATTCGTTTGCAGATGATTCCTTATCAATGTCGCCAAGTGTTGGTCCTCGGTATGCGGTATAACAGTTGCAATCGAGGAACCTCCGATGGTCGACTCTTTTACATGAGGTCTAGGCTTCGTATCATGCCGAAGGGACTTCGCGACTTGGCTCTGTAACTTCTTGACTACCTCAGAGATCAGTTCAAGAGAGCCTTCGCAAAGTCCATCAAGCTCAGGTATAGTCCACAACTCATACACTTTTCCGTGACAACCCCGGCAAGCAAATCCGACCATTGAAAGGAACCTGTAACAGAGCAGACAGGACCTTTTACTGCAACCGACGTATTTGAACGCATGATCTAGCTGCGCATCCCTCTTAGATAAGTCTAACACAAGCTGGACTTCGGCGTGTACGTTATTCTCAGTCGCCTTGAGCTTACTGAATCTATTTACCAGTTTGTCTCTGGTCCACTTTGATGGCTCATCCTTCCCTGAGTTCATTAAGACGCTCGTCTCCGCGTCGTTAAACTTCAGACCGAGTGACTTGAAAACTTGACCAACAGTCCAGGAGGGAACCACAGGTTGTTTCTTGGTGAGCGGTGCCTTTTTTACGAGGGATGTGAACTCAACCCATCGTACACGCAACTTGTCAAACCCTTCAATCCTTTCGATGGCTCGAACAAAAGTTAGAAAGGCTACGTGAGGTCGACTCAATAGATAAACCAAATCGCCAATTTGCCGGCCGACTGATAGCTTCTCTGGTTGAATCTTCTCAAAAATGGAGATGTTATGGAGGGCTCGTATGTGATATGCCTCGAGAACAATCTTACTTAGGTCGTGTGGCACTTGGTTCAAGACTAGTGATAGTGCCTCGATCTGCACTGCAAGGCTTCTAGTGATATCCGAACCAGACTGCTTCATGTGGATCCGACCTTGGTTCAAAGATTTTTGCAAATCTAATATATATCCCTTTACTCTCGGCGTGTATTGAGTTAGTATCAACTCCCACAACTCGGCTGTGTCTCGAGGCGAAACTATATGCTCTGATAAGTATCAGGGTAAAGCTAAACCCCCTGAAAGGAAACATACTTGGGCAGCCCACCATGCGCCCTAAGATCTTCTCTAAGGCTATTATAAAGTCCTTATCCGTTTGCTTTAACCCAGAGTTCTTAGCGACGGTGACCTCGGGGACTCCCAAGTTCTCTGTCATCAATGCAGCAGCTACTTGATAGCCACCTTTTGTATGTGACAGAATCTCAGATAATCGGTCAAGAAATGCGCGCTTAAGCTTATCATCGTCGAAGTTAGTTAACGGTTGTCCTGTAATGGAATCGTCATCTTCCGGTAGCTCTGTCATATCGGGGCCTGCTTTACAGGCGTCGGATGTAATAGCATCATCAGCCTGTCCTCCATTGCGAAGGCTCAATATCTTGGTGTACGCCTCGAATCGAGACTTATTTAGGCCATCTAGCCCCCAATGGAATGAATGGCTCATTGTTTGGGTAAATATTGAATGTAACTGGGAGGACCAAAGATAATTGTGCCAGCAGCGCTTGATCAAGGCGGGGAAATCATGGTTATATTTACGGTGAGAAGCGGTAGGCTACATTCCGCTGCATATGTGGCCAATATGATCTATCATTAGCTGGGGGGGTTGCATACCTTACCTTCGGTGTCTAACGTAACAAATCATGCGACCAAACGGTAACAAATAACAAACATTAGCATCTCTTCAAGATCTTGTATTTCTTAGCCCCTATAGCAGATTCAGAGCCCTTTTTTCCGCCACGTTTAACTAAAATTTATTAAAACTTACCACTTGCTGACCTCACTCGAGTAATCTGTTCATATTATTAACAGTATGAAGATAAAGTGGACAGTCTTTATATCTAATAAATACCGTAGTCCGTCGTCGGCAAGGTCTTCATATACTATTTGAACCTTGAAAGTCGCTAACAGCTCACGGAAGCAGCAATAAGGTCTACCAGGGACACTATTTACGTTTCTATATCCGAACAATCACTATCATTTGATCAGTTAGTCCAGTGGCAATTTTAAAACAGCCATGAAAATAAACATGGAACATAGAGAGCTATATTACGAAGTAAGCTAAGTATTCCATATGGTAACTACGTGTTAGTTAAACTAAATTTGAAAGCTTTGATGTCTTGGGTAGGTGGCATTTCATTTTCTACCCAACATCCGAAGAACCACTGCTCCGATAACATACCTACCTACCTACCTGCCTTAACAAAGTACCTAACCTAGTATATGTGGTCAACAACGAAGTAACCCTTTTTTCCTATTATAATCCTAACAATAGATATTTTTCTAGCAATATGCGGCTATGTTGTAGTGCCCTTTTTATTAGAACTCTGTATATTGCTCGTCTTTCCCCCTATTTGTTAGTTAATACAAACTTCGTATCTAGCTTCTTAGCTTGAGCATGCAATATGCATTTTCGTAAATATTATATCTTCCTGTTTCCAGATCATCCGGTAGATGTTTTTATGTTCCTTGTTCCGGATCTGGGTTATCTTTGTGCCTTTTTGACCAGGCGTCGTGGCCATATCCTACCATCTTCGTGTCATGTTGCAACCGAACTTCCAATCCCACACGAGTATAAAGATCGATATATGCTAAGTTGTGACAGTCTCTCAAACACCTATTTTCACGAGTAAGGACTTTATATCTTCTTCGTTTGAGTGCACGTTCTTTCTCTTCGTCAGCTTTACCTATGTGGTGCATAATCTGACACCCCTATTAACGACATTTATATCGTGAGAAGCGAGTACGGGGATTTATGCAAATATGGTTGAACATATAGGGAATAATTTTATTAAATCGAGTAAGAGGGTCTTGAAAGCGGGTTGAGTTATCTGAACACAGAAGCTCGTTTTATGCGAAAAGATTTCTGTTAGTGAGGTTATCCATTATTATCTACTGCTAACGGTGTTTGTTCGTCATCATAATCTTTATTTGATAAGCTAATTGTTATATCTGCTATTCTCTCATTAACCGTGGTTCGTATCACCCGAACCAACAATCATTGCTATATTAAAACACAGCTATTAGTTTCTGCCTCAGCTCGTGCAGAATTACCGCATATCCACTCGGAGCTTGTCTAAGTAAACAACTGGCCTTGGTGGACCTTTTTAATGCCTGACAACTAATTATATGTTTGGTTTATTAGGCCTATTGCACGTCTTGAATATTTTTTTTATTGTAACCCCATGGTTTCTTCCGGAATAGATATCTCTCATATAAACTCTCGTAGATATTACGGAAGTCGCCTTCAAAAGTTCTGTCCATAGGCCAGCCCTTGTCAGCTTTGGCCGCAGCTGTCGGGCAGCCTACCCCACCTGGCAGTTTAAAATCGTAAAGTACCTATACTAAAATATACCTTCTATTATACATATTACCACACGATTAAAAATATTTAAAAAATATAATAACTTTATTATATGATAGTATATATTGTTGGAATATGGGGAATAGCCAATTATGTAATCTAGTCACGTGCCATCACGTGCGTGGGGCTAACCCATACACATACAACTTAACAATAGACAATAATAGATCGTGATAGCCTTATTTAGTACCGTGTGTTTCCTTTCTTTTTAACGTATGCTTATTGGTGTACACCTAATCTTTACCTAATCATTTACCCCCTGGTTTTCCTACATATATTTTAATAAATTAGCTTTTATATTCGAAGTGTAATAAGTAGATTAAAGTACAATATATTTGGAGGTACATTTATTATTATGGCTGCTAGTTGCTGCTAAGCCTTGTTAAGCTGACAGGGGCTGGCCTATGGACAGAACTTTTGAAGGCGACTTCCGTATAGTCGGGCTCAACTCGAGAAGATGCACTCTATGTTTCGTAGATACTAAATAGGACGTAAACATTCGAGGTGACTGGCCAAAAATACTGATTCAAGCAAATGATCCCTAAACCGACTTGGACTTCCAGTTTCGTCAACCTCATTGCGTTGTCGCTAAGGCCCATGCCTTGCGCCAGCATCGTATGACGTGGATATTAGAAGCTGGTTGGGTCTTATTGAGTGCTAGTAAAGTCGGTGAACTATGTAGGACAAATACTCGGAGGGCACGGTGGGGTTATATAAAATATCGACCTATTAGCAATATTTTCAACTAGAAACATAATTTTTATTTTATTGATTTGATAAAAAGCACCGTGTGAAGGTTCAACGGCGCCCGTGATTTTAACCTTTCGGGGAGTGTTGATATGTCTTGATGATGGGCATTGAAGATTCTTTTAAACATTAAGTCGGCAATTATTGATCATCGAATTATGGAAAAGTTCTAGTCTCGGCTTATGGAGAGGAGTATAAGCAGGGATCTGGTCTCAACCCCGCTATATCCTACTATGCACTTCTATAGCTCTACGTATTAAAAAGGGGTAGGTAGGTACATACTCAGTCATTTCTCCATTAAAAACAAGATACGTATCTTAGCGTGGATCTCGCCAGCAAGTCTTGGTAGCGAGCTAATGGGTTAGATGGATCTTGGTTGTTTTTATCTGCATATGATAAGAGCATAGCCTAACGCAAACAAGTCTGATTAGAGGAACTAACCAGGTTAGGTGCTCTACTGAGCTATGTATGCCTTATTTTTTTTTTCTTTCCCTTTCTCTCGTTTGCCGCTTTTTAAAAGCTTTCCTACAAAGATTACTGGGATGAATGTCTCATGGTTGAGACAAGAGTCAGTATGCAGTTTTTAGCTCTGAAACTCTTATGTTTTCGCCCCCGATGTCCACAAATGTTGAGGGAATTGTTAGGTGTAATAGGTGTGTAATGATACTTAGGCCCATAGAGTCACATTCATCAGGCCGTCTTTTAAATGACAGACTGTTTCTATAGGCTAGTAGAGATAGCGGTCAAGGGAATGCCCAGCTTCAGTGTGTATTGGAAGCCCATATGGCTCCTTATTCTTGACTCTTTCGATGTATGAAGTTTATTGTCATTGAATATATTAATGGATAGACTGATCCGCTTTGCATTCGTTTAAACGAGGCACGAAAATATCATTATTATCATTATTATTCATTATTATTGATAATTATTGATAATTATAATACTGCAACATATTGGGTAGACACGTGTAAATTTTAAATGGAGAGATGAATGGGATCTAGGTATTTTGACCATCCGTTTGCAGGAATTTTCATGTGTTTATCTTAATAACCAGAGTGGTGTAACAAGGGTCTTGATATATCCACCTCGGTTTTTTTAAACAATATTCTATTGGTTAGAAGTCTCTTACACATGCTTTTCAAACCGTGGAACAGGGATGGCTCTCTTAAGACCCCTGGACCTACATAAAAGGGGAAATTGGATAGATTGGGATTAGTGCTCATGACTTCCACCACTTCCACCACTTCCACCAACCTACGAACCGTGCAAACAGGTAAGGACCAGATTTAGATGTTGAGCTAGACCCGCTTCCAAGATCCAAACCCCCAGGGACCCCTGTCCATTTTTGAAGCGGACCCAGAACTGTGTTGAGGCTCATCTCAACGAAGATTTACGTTCCAGACCCCCACGTGTAACTTGTAAAAGGTTGCAAAAGGTTTAGTGGAGTGTTATTCAAAGTGCAAGCGACCCCCTTTTTCTTAACCCTAGGCTGGATATGGGGTTAAAGGGTAATAGCACTAACAATAAGCTTGCCCCGGCGAAAATTTTCGCAATCATTCAAAACGCGGATACGAGACCTTGAAAGTTCTTCTTTCCTTCTACCTACCTTCTCTAGAGACAGGTGAATTGCAGGTCATTCAACCCTATCGGCTTAAAGTAGATCCATTATGTCGACAGTTACTACTCAGATTGAAGCGCCTGTCGCGAGGTCTCGTGTGGTGCAATTGGTATGTGAAGATGCACACCGGATGGAAGACTCGATGCTGATATTTTAAGGCAGAAAACCAAGGCAGAGCAGCCGGCATTGCCAGACATCAACACTATCCGAAAGGCTATTCCCCCTCACTGTTTCCAGCCTTCGACATGGAGATCGTTATCCTATGTTGCGCGGGATCTCGTGATGGCTGCCGTACTTACTTACGGGGCCGTGACGTACATCCCTTCTGTGTCTAATCCGGCCTACCGTGCTTCTCTGTGGGTTGTCTACGGATTTCTCCAAGGTCTTGTCGGTGTCGGCCTCTGGATCTTAGCGCATGAGTGCGGGCACGGCGCTTTTTCGGTCCATCGACATCTCAATGATACAGTTGGCTGGGTTTTGCACTGCGCTTTGGGTGTGCCTTACTTCTCGTGGAAGTTCTCGCACGCTCGACACCACCGCTTCACCGGCCATATGCAGAAGGATATGGCTTTCGTTCCGCAGACGAAGCCCTCCTGGTTTATTCAATCCCTAGGAGATGCTCTGAGTTCTTTCGTCAACTCCGAGGTTCTAGAGGATGCGCCTCTGGTGAACCTGATTCGCTTACTCGGTCAGCAGCTAGGAGGATGGCAGATGTATATGCTTCTCAACGTAACGGCTGGTGGTGATAGTATGCAGAACTTGGAGGCCAAATGGTGGAGACGCAGCCACTTGGATCCTTTCAGCGGAGTATTCCGTCCCCAGGAAGCTATCTATGTTCTTATCTCGGATTTGGGCCTTGCACTTGTAGCCGCAGGCCTCTACTACAGCTCGTTGGCTCTTGGTTGGCAAACCGTGTTCCTCTTATATGGAGTTCCGTATCTCTGGGTGAATCATTGGCTAGGTAGGTTCCAGATTGCAAGATCAGACGGTTCGAGTACCCAGCTAACATCATACCCAGTTGCTATTACCTATCTCCACCATACGCACAAGGACGTCCCTCATTATGATGGTGAACGATGGACTTTCGTGGCCGGAGCTCTTGCTACCGTCGATCGTGATTTTGGTTTCATCGGCCGCCACATATTCCATGGTATTATCGATACCCACGTTGTGCACCACCTGTTCTCGTAAGTGGAAACTGTTGTCATAATATACTTGCTAAATACGGAGTTAACTAATATTTATTAGGCGAATCCCTTTCTATCACGCCGAAGAAGCCACCAGAGCGATTAAGCCGCTTCTCGGTGATCTCTACCATAGCGACGAGCATTCGTTTATGAGTTCATTATGGGAAACTTCTCGTGATTGTCAATACGTGGAAAATGACCCGAGCAACCCTGGAGTTATGAAATGGGCTCAATAGATTTTCTATTTCAAGAGTTAGAAGGTTCAGCACCACTCACGACGAACTCCTTTTGGAGTTTAGAAGACATTAGAGAAGCATAGATGTGGATCAACATGGATATAGACATGAATAGAACGTTAAAGATGTATTGTTTTCGCGATCTTTTGTCTCGTTGATTTGAAGTATGAATAACATAGTATGGCTTATAGGATTGTACTTACCCGAGGAATTGCGACTTAGACTATCTAAACGTTTAACATTTAACAGCAAGCTTCTAGGAAGTCAACCGCATAGTGTTACAATCGCCTGTTCCGAACTAATTAATGCATTCCGATCATAATTGCCTGTTCACAATAACTAAATCTGCGCCAACTAAGAGTTTTGGATATTCTTATATATCTGTCAGAGATACCACCCACGGTGTGACAGGTAACTGGTTGGTAAAAAGCCTAAGTGTGTAACCTAGGTAGGTAGTACATTAAAGATATATCAACGCCTACTCTTAGATAAATTAGAAGGCACTGAAGTGCTCTATCTATATTATTCCCATACTACGGCTATCTACGTAGGTACCTAGCCAGTAAGTAGCAAAGTTTAGCCTCAGCTCTTACACAATCTGGGCACTCCCCACGTCTGGTATGTATCACTCACAAGTCGACACAATATATCACGAAATGCAACGCACTGTGAAATCGAAGGGCTCGTGTTTAACCTAGGCGCCTATAATAGAAGCACGTATGTATGCTGCTCTGATGCTGCCACAATGATGCCCAGATTTATTCACTAAGCCCACTATCCTTGACACCACCGTATGCCGATAACCTAGTTCCTTGCCCCTTAATTACAGCCCACTTGAACCTGAAGCCAGAAAACAAATTGATAATGCCAATCGCAACGTATAACTTCAATTCGTCTCGACATGCGTTCGTATAGGTAATGTTGAGGAGCACCCATTCTCTTTCTCACCATTTTCCCCACATCCATTGCATGCATCTGCCTTTGCTGCGGCAGAAAATCCCGTGAAGGGACACGAAGAAGACGGCGAAATGCCTTCCTCGATGTCCTCTAATATCTTTTTCCCGTGCAGGAACCCTTCCGGCTCGACTCTCTGCTTCTCTATTTCGTCTGCGAACTCGTCGCCGTCTCGCACATACCACTTTGCGAAAAGGTCGTTCTGGACCCAGATGACCTTGCCGATCGCCTTTACTAGAGCAACCTTCTTGTCCGTCCGTAGGCGCGGGTGTGAAAGAAGCGCCTCCGTAAAAGTGTCTTGGATGAAGGCGAGACATGCCCCGATATGGACATATTCGACATGTAAGGGGTGTTCACGTCCACGGCCAGTATGCATCATACTAGAATTCATCATTAGGAGATCCTAATATTTGATCAAGCGTCGATATATGTCACTCACCCCACTTTGTCCAGATACTCCCAAAATTCCATTGTGCTGGGGTCCGAACATAACTTCGATAGGTACGCCCTTAGGAACATTTTGCGATGTAATATTTGCGGGCTGTTTTCATCTAGATTCTCATCTACTGGTCCCTCATAGCTCGTACTCCGGGTTTCTAAGGCCCGTGTCGTAATGTCATACTGCAGAAGTTTCTGGTAGACAATATTGACGATGGCAGGGATAAGCTGTTTTATGTATCTGGAGCCTGTCACCAAGGCCTCGATATCATCTTGGACTCTGTTAATATAAGAATTCGTGAAGGATAAAGATTGAGCTTCATACTTGAACTGAAATCAATAAACGAGTGGAGATACTGTATTCGCGCCTCGAGATTTGTATATAGATCTTTCCGATCGATATGCTGCCGAGGACGTGCTGAGGGTCCCATTGTGGAGAATGTTAATCCTTGAAGCTGAATTTCGTGCTGGAATAACTCTAAACTTAGTGGCGTTAAAGGAGAAGCAAAAGTTCTACTTGATAAAGAAGCTGAGCTGTAGGAGAGAATAGCAATCGACAATGAATTTAATAAAAGCAGAAGAAACTAATTTGAATTTTATAAAATGCCTGAATCAACATGTAAAACAGAAATGACAATTCTTTTCTTTCTGTGACACTAGAAATGAAGCGATGAAGGGCGATGATGGGCTGACATCGTGTGGGACCATCGAACCATCGTGCCGGGCGCATTCAGTCTGGGCTGACCCCGCGGATAAAAAAGCCATATTAGAATTGAAACGTCGCTTATTCGTGGGGTCATCCCCGGTCGCTTTTCATAGCTGAGCTACATCAGGCCAATATGATGTCAGTATCAGTCTATGCGTGCTTTATGTATATCTATTTGTTTTCAACTACATACGAAACCCCATCATGCATGTAATCAAGAGGCATTTTTTGTTGCTATGCAGATAGGGATCATGCTAGGAAGATGTTCATAGCAAAGCAGAGACCCTAATACTTCCTATATAGATCGGTGCTAGGATAAAAAGCATGTGATTAGGTACATATATAAAAGTCAGACTGAGCCATTTCACAGATAGAAAGCCAAGCATGAAAGCCGTTAGGTTGACGTATATCTGTGCTTGATTCATGTTCCACGAGTTAAATATCATGCTGTACTTCATGCATTACGCGTGGTCAAAATTGAATTTTGATCAATCACTTAACCTGTTATTTGTGAGAACACAAGTACGTTGATATTGACCTAGCCAAAACTCAAGTATTCATAACTATAGATAATTAGGTGCTCTTTGCCTCAGGTTACACCTAGGCCACCTCTAATTCCTCCAGCATACCGTACAACTCAGCTTCTAAATCGCGTCCATTGTAATCTAATTGACTATTTTGGATGGGGCGGTGTCTTTTAAAGCGTATATCTCGGTTCCCTGTATCACCAGTTTCATAGATCCCGACTCTTCTAGATGTGTATAGCTCTGCCACTGATTTTGAACATCACCTGTTGCACTATTTGAGCCTTTTGTTCCCTTAGGAAAGCTGCGAGTGTAGAGCCGAAGACGAGACATAGACAACTTGGCCCATTCTGGTAAATGCCGGTCAAAGAAAGCAGGTAGGGCTACTGCACAAGCACATATTATGCCAATATTAACCTCAAGTGTCCTAAATAAATATAATTATTAGAGCTACAATCAAACTCTTGCTCAGGAAAGGCTTACCCCCAAACTGTTATATTAGAGATATTCCAGGTAGCGTCGAGACTACTTGAAAGGACTGGTGTCATTGCTAAACGAATAACACTTGAAACGCAAGCACTATGAGAAAGAATTAGTTGATATACTAGCTGTGTTTTTAAAACACATTTGAGGGCTGACTTACAATAAACCTGTCCCGAAGATTGCTATAAGTCTGAATTTTCGTTTTCGTCCCATATTCAAATGCCATAAAAGTGGTATAGGCAAGATAAGGATATAAATGTCGGTGAGGAAACTCGTCACACCGGAAAGGTAAGGGAGGATTTTAGGGTTGATGCAATGACCGTCTAGAGCCGAATTCCATGACCGCGCCACTGGCGAGCACTCGAAAATAGTAGTGAATAGCAACGCTGTATTAAGACAGACGACGAAGTAAATAGCTCCGTAGATAAAGTATTTTGACTTTGTTTGCGGAGAGAAGATACGACGATAAAGAAACAGGAAGGTCAATTTGATACACGTCGATAGGATCAAATATATAAACGTGGCAATCGTGTATATCTGCCCATATATTCAACTTATTAGCATTTACTCCTGTTTCCATAAGTAAAACATGCATTTACCTTCAAAGTGCCCACAATCCAGACTGCTGGCGTGTCCCATATATGACGTCCAATTCCCTTCGAATATGCTAATTATACCATTAACTTCTTCGAAGTTTATTGTAAGGCTTAAGGCATCTCAAAAGTGACGTACCAGCGAACATCAGTCCCGAGAATGTTACACTCAAGGCCTGTTCAACATACTTTAATGGTGATTGCTTGCTAGAATCTATGATCGAACTTACCCATGACAAAATGCAAAGATCTATTGTTTAACTATTAGCTAGGTACCTAGCAAACTTAAGTAGCTCTTGAAAGGAATTATGAGTACTAACAGTCTTCGATGCCTAATTTTCCACCAGAAATATATATGCGTGTATACAACCGTATAACCACGGAGAATGAAGCTAGGGTGAGACATACTGTATGGAGGGCTATGTTCTGCTTCATCTGAGTCGGAGGGTCGATGAGGTTTGCTTCAACCCCCGGGGGAGGGGGCATAGCCCCAAACCAGCCGGTCGCCATAGGGATTGGGTATAAGCTGGGTACGTAGGTAAGTATGGAACAGAATTAAATAGAAATCTTACGAACGGGTGATATTGGGCTCTTATCTAGATTCGATTGTTCGTAAGACAGTTGATGACCAGGTAAATAGGTAGGTAGATAAGTAAAAAATCAAGTACAACTAGTTGGGCGTCTAGATATCTACCTACCTACCTATATATGTGAGCACCAAAAGAGGTACCTATAGCTAAAATACCTAAGGATATCGATAGGATCGAAATAATGGCCTACTACTGATATAGATGCAACTATACCTAGGTACCTACCTACATACCTACGTACCTAAAATAGAATCAAAATCCGTATACCGCCGCCCGAAAACCAATAATATACTAGGTAACCAGCCACCTGGATCCTATCGGATAGGTCGGTCACTTTAGTAGATTGGGTAGAATGTTGGGTTGTGCAGTTAGAACAGTTTAAACACCTATATACATGCATACATGTTAGATCTAAAGTACTTCATACAGTGTTCACCGCACGTTCTTAGTTTGTATAATTCGCTACCTGTCTTTCTTATGTACGGTACGTTACTACCTTCTAGGTACCTTAGGTATCTTTCCTTTCAAGTACAACGTCTTGTGCTCCCTCTTCTGCACGACCCCCTCGCAGTCTGCTTAGATTTTCGAGTTTAATCTCCTATTGCCATCTTGCTTCAGTGATAAGGCTAACGAACTTCACCATGTTGAGCACGGAAGAAACTGCTGTCTCGTATGTGTTGGGGGTCATCATTGTTGTTTTATTCGTATGTAAACCGTCTATAAAGTCCAAATGCGATGTTAACGATTATAGTATCCAACTTATCGAGCGATTTGCAACCTCTTCTTGCATCCTCTGTCCAAGATAAAAGGTCCACCAGCATGGTCTGCCTCACGATTGCCATTCATATATTCGCTCCTTCGGGGAACCCTAATTCACGATGTGGAAAAGCTTCATCGGAAATACGGCCCAGTTGTTCGCATTGCTCCAGACGAGGTCACGTTTGCTCAAGCAGAAGCCTACCAAGATATATTTCAATCTCAGCCAGACAGCAAACCATTTTTGAAGGACCACATCTGGTGGGAGACTCAACCAGGTCTCCCTGATACGATCTTGAGTGCAATTAACCCCGAAAAACATTCTCATATCCGAAGACTTCTTGCCCCTGGGTTCACCCCACGAGCTTTACGAGATCAAGAACCTATTTTGCATCAATACGTAAACTTACTTGTTGAACGCTTACACGAGCGCGCTCAGAAAACAAAAGAGGCTCGAATTAACCTTGTTCCCTGGCTAAACTTCACAACATTTGATATAATCGGAGACATTGGCTTTGGGGACTCTTTTAACTGTTTACAGCACTCTCGATACCACCCCTGGATCGCGTTACTTTTTAGTACTGTGAAAGCTGCTACATGGGTAGCATCAGCACGATATTATCCTTTGGTAGAATCAATCCTACTCAAGTGCATTCCACCTTCTTTAATGAAAACTCAGACTGATCATTACCAACGTATTGCCGACAAGGTCGATCGGCGTCTCAATTTCGAAGTGGAACGACCAGATATACTTTCATATGTCATCAAGAATCGTGAAGAAGAGGCGCTACCAATTGGCGAGATCAACTCTACATTCATGATACTAACCACTGCTGGTAGTGAAACTACGGCCACCCTTCTCACGGGAATCATGAACTATCTGGTCAATTATCCAGATAAACTTAGTATACTGGTAGACGAGATACGTCATCAATTTCATCGCCAGGAGGATATCACCCTCGAAGCCTTACGTGGCCTTTCGTATCTTAATGCTGTTATTAATGAGGGCTTTCGGTTGTGCCCTCCCGTCCCTTGGATACTGCCAAGACGAGTCCCTCAAGGTGGTGGCAGGGTGTGTGGTATATGGCTTCCAGGTGGAGTGGGTGACATATGCAAGCAAACCAACATTTATTTCTAGCTAACTTGAATCATGTAGACAGCAGTATCTGTTCAAGCCTATACGACGAATAGGGACCCCAATTACTTTCATTCCGCATCGGCCTTTATTCCCGAACGTTGGCTCCCCGAAGTGCATTCTGACCCCACGTCTCCCTTCTCAAAGGACCGTCGTGAAGCGGTACAGCCATTCAGTCTTGGTCCGCGCAGTTGTCTCGGCCAGAATCTGGCGATGGCAGAGTTACGACTAATCATTTCAAAACTTCTCTGGACGTTTGACTTCGAGGCAGTAGAAGAAGAGAGACTAAACTGGGAGAATCTTAGAGTATTTTTACTCATCGAGAAAAAACCCATCCAAGTGAAGATAAGGCTGAGAAGTGGTGTGAATTAGGAACAGTGTACTTTGAATGGCCGTTCAGCATGAGAAAACCCTCTTGAGTTTTGGGTATATTGGTGTTAGGACTTGTGATTTTCCATGTATTGGCCAGTATCTTCCGATGTCTTCCGACTTAGTTATCGCCTTTGTGTGATGTACCTTTCTGCATTTCTGCCTTGCCCCTCCAAAGGTTCGGTTAGTTCATATGCCTTTTGAGCCTCCGCTAGGCAATTCCTAGGTAGTTAAGATAGGCGTAATGGGAAGTGGTTGCTTCCAACAGCATCCGAGAGGCCGCGCCATGCACGACATATACATGTGTCTAAGACTTACCTTAATGTGCAACAGTGTAACCAATATTAATATCTCCTCTTCAGGCAAATTTAAGGCAATCCTTCCCCCAACATGAGGGCACCCCTGCGGTGCGCCATAATAGCCCGAATTTACGAAGGTAATATGGTGCTGCCGGGGAATGGCGTGTTACGCGCGCCATTCCCCGGCAGCGGCACCTGGAAACCTCGAATATCGACCTTTGCAAAAAAAAATAAAAAAATAAAAAATAAAAAAAAAACCCGGGAAAAGCGTATGGGATTCGAACCTAGGCTTAAAAAAATACGTATTTCGAGAAAAAGATAAAAGTGGAAACTTGGAAAAGCACGTGGCTAATTCTACTTATTTCGGGGATGCATTAAATCAAAACGTTTAAAAAGCGCATAAACAAACTTCCTCTTTTTAGAAATCGAGGTTAGCAAAATAATATCCCTCGTAAACTCAGGCACTCGGGCAATCGATCGATACGATGTCTTAAGTTACATCCGCGCGTATTATTCGACTAACTGCATACAGTGTTATCACTCAATATAATCTATGCTTCCTCTCCATCCTATCATTATGGATTGGTGCTTATTGTATCACAACAAACTCAAGCCGCATATAACTGCCAGAGAAACCTGTTTTGATAGCAGCGGTTGGAAATATCAGTGAAAGGTGTGGTTGCAATAATTTAATTCGAAATTATATAACTACTTATAATGGTGGTATCTCGGACAGGAGATGCTCCACACTAGATTTCCAATGTAACTTAGTCTCACAGCCTCAAGGTAGCTTCGAAGGTCTTGAGACAGAGAGAGGCTTGTTCGTACACTCTCAAGAACCTCGGCGTACTGTGAAATGTACTTCAGGATTTCTGACCGGCATATCTGCTTAGCCTCCCCTTCGGAGACTGACATTTCCGTCATAATCACCCAAATTGCGTTAAAGACGTAATCCTGGCCAGATCCTTCAGCAGCCTCACGCTCTTTCTCCCATGAATACAAGTCATTTACAAGAGCCATCGCTGCATATGCAGACTTTGCTAGCTCGTGGCAAAGGTCATATTCATCATCCGGGATAGTCAGAGCCAACCCAAAACTCAACGTGCCAAACCATATCCTATGATTGGTTAGATTGCATGTTAAAGATAGGGTCGAAATAAGGCTGTAATCTTACAATTGACCAGCGTCGATAATCCTAGCCGGAAGATATTCTTTCAGGGTATCTATGGGGCCTGTTCTTGCTTTTGCTGCAGATTGAACAAACTTAACCCATGCCTTCATTGTTGTTTTCGCCCGTTCGGGATCTATACATTCCATTTCGGAGTAGATTTGGGCTAGCAAGCGCTTCTCAGGACGAGAGTTTGAAGCGACTCTCTGATTAAAAGGGTCCCCGCTGAACGTTTCTAGAATCCCGGGAGACCCGCCAGAATAATTCTTTAGATCAAGGGTTTCTAGTTCGTCTAAGGGGTGATGATCGTTAGAAAAAATTGAAAAAGAGGTATAGTACGCTTGTGATATTTACCGTCATAAAGGAACGCATATTCATTTGCATATGAAATTATTTCGAGTCTCTCTGGCAAGCACTCAGGGACTGTGACTCTCATGAAACTAAAGAGACGCCCTAATCCGCCTTTGTATCCTTGAATCGAACTGACATATTGGGACCAGTCAGTTTGGGCTCTCAGCGTACCTCGGATTTCTTTGAAAAAGTCCTTATGTATACGAAGTGGAATATCGTGATCGAGCCCATCTGTCCTATAAAGGCTCTTCTCCACTTCTTCCGAGTAGCGATATTCCATTTTCAGGTACTGAGATTGTATGATAAACTGCGCTGATCGATGGTGAATTGCCTCTACGTATCGAAAATTATCTAGATTATATACACCGGGTAACCTACGTGAGGTAACCCATTTGATATAGGTACCAAAGTGACATGTAGATAGGTGCCTAGGTATTTAGTTGGTTCTAAATGCATAGTTGAAGTAACTTAGTACCTCTCAGGGTTATTTTGATGCAGCTGAGGTCCATTGTGCCTTTGTGACATGAGCGGAGCTATGGGTGGTGAGTGACTGGATCTGCATATGCATGCTAAGTGCCTAACATATATCGTTCCCTTGTCATTCTGACCTAGATGATTTACCGGCCCATATCGCTCATAGTTTAGTTTGTTCCATGATCTCCTTATGACTACGTATTACTCCAGAAATTACTTCTCCGATGTGTTGATCGTTCTTACTTTGCTGTTCATTGAATACCAATGATTATCATGGAATATGTTACTCATAAAACCTCCCCCTTCGGGGTTCTATTGGCAGTAGTCTTGTCCCCGATTATTTACTTTATCTTTCTAATCGTGTATCGTTTATATTTTTCTCCTCTAGCCAGATTCCCTGGGCCCAAGCTTGCAGCTGCAACAAGTTGGTATGTGTTTTATTATGATTATTGGCTCAATGGCCAGTTTGTATTTGAAATCCGTAGAATGCACGAGGTTTACGGTGAGTAAATCTATAGTATCACATTTATTGATCAGGTACGTAACTTATTTTATCTAACTGTGCTTATATGTAGGCCCTATTGTACGTATCAACCCGGCCGAACTTTCGATCCACGATCCAAAGTTCTACGATAAGCTCTATGTTGTTGAGAGTAGACGCCGAACTGAAAGCTATGATGCGTTTTGCAAAGGTATAGACCATGAAGGTAAGTATCTAGGTAGTATTGAAAGGATCTCTGAATGGGATAGTGAATAACCTTGCCAGGATCATTCCTACTCACCAAGGACCACGACCTACATAGGAGAAGAAGGAAGCCTTTTGAGCCATTCTTTTCCAGAAGGGGGATTACCTTACTGCAGTCAATGCTTAGCCAGGTAACGCTACATTTTGAATCCCGCCTCCGAGAATTTGAAGGCGGAAAGCAAGTCATTCGGCTTGACCATGCCTTCTCAGCTTTCTCGGGAGACATCATTAGACGGATATGCCTGGATGTCAACGATACAGAAGACCGTTTCCTCAATGACACAGCCTTCTCACTTGAATGGTGGATAGTATCCATGTTCAAAATAAAGATAAAAGATTAGTCTAATTTCGTGTTAGGTACGATATGCTACAAGCGATTATACGTTCCATTCCACTATTCACTGGGTTTCCGTGGATTATTTAGTAGGCAACTATACACAAGATTTGCCGGCTTTACTAACAACGCAATAGCATTGCCAAGTCACTACCTGAGCGCTTCCTTTTATGGGTGTTCCCTCGTGGTCAGATGTTTAAGAAATTCTCGCAGGTCCGTATAAGGATGTATTATTTAGTATTGTCAAAAAGTAACACATATTTTAGGAAGCAACCCAGAGTATTAGGAGAGCCATGGCGGATATCTCTAAAGAAGAGGAGCATATTACCTCCGTATTTCATCATGTTATGAAGAGTGATATGCCGGAGTCGGATAAATCCGAAGAACGTTTGACAGGAGAAGCGCAAGTCATGCTTGGAGGAGGGACTGTAACAACCGCACGCACACTCTCCTTTGCATCATACTATATTCTTTCTCGGCCGGAGGTCCAATACCGCTTAGAACATGAACTAAAAGACATCATGGCGGACTGGCCACAGAGAGTACCAACGTGGGCAGAGCTCGAGAGGCTGCCATTTCTACAGGGAGTTATCAAAGAATCTTTACGGTACGTTATTGAAATTATAGTCTCCTTTCAACAGTTTTCCATCAAACGTTTCGCGAGTACTGATATGGCTGGCTCACATAACTTTCTCATCCATACAACAGCCTCGGCTATGGTGTAATGCATCGACTGCCCCGCGTTTCGCCAGATGCGCCTATTAATTACAAAGAATACATGATTCCAGTCGGTGTAAGACAGCTCTTAAGCGAAATCATCCTAGATGCTAAATACTCGGTAGACACCAGTCAGTATGTCCGGATACTTAATGCACTCAGATCCAGTGGTGTACCCGTCGCCAGATGAATTTATTCCGCAGCGATGGGTTGGAGATGACGATAAAGCAGTGCATAGAAACTTCGTGCCATTTTGTAGAGGCTCCCGAAGCTGCTTGGGAAAGAAGTGAGTTTCGACCAATCTATAAAGTTACCTCAGGGATTTATGGTGACCAAACTAATTTACTTTGCTATATCTAGCTTGGCAATGGCCGAAATGAGCCTCGCTTTGGCAGTCCTTTACCGCCCTGGTGGCCTAAAGTTTGAGCTTTTTGAGACGGATGAAAGTGATGTAAAGCCAGTACATGACTTTATGATCCCGCTTCCGAAGCTTAACACGAAAGGTGTGAGGATATTGATCCATTGAAAGAAGAATCATTGGTTCTATCCTAAGTCTGCTGGGGCATACGCGTACATCCCCGATAAGATCCCCCGTTATTGTTTTAGGTGGTATGTATTTTAGGCCTACCAACCTCAAAATCCCGCATCTACATTAGGTACATGTAGTAGGTATCTATGGTGTTGTAACACGTTGGATATAGTAGGTACCTACCTACATAGCCTGGTACCTGTCAGCTTCAATTATTTCATTGTGCTAAAACAAGCCTTTTTGTGATATCTCTACCGTGCGCGTATTTTGGTCGTATGATCTGCTCGGTAACTATTTGTACTTACCTATTTGATACATGTAGTTTGACAGCTTATTGGTGGGTAGCTGCAATGTGTCGTATAATATGTCGTACAGCATAAGCGCGAATAATTACCTTAGGTAGGATGTAAGTACTAACATAGGTACCTATGTATGATTACACCTAGGTTATACCTTGATAAACCAGCCTAAAGTACCTAGATACATTACGAGAGATCATGTAGGCTACTACCTTAGTAGTGTTGGTACATAGGCTGAGCTGTTAAAACATGCACCTAATCTTATAGGTAGGTGCTTAAGGCATCATATGCAGATAAGTCATGTCTTACAACTTCCATGCTCCAACAACCCCAAAACAATAAGTTACCTACCAACCTGCCAGCCAGCCTGCCTACTTACCTAAGGTACGGGTAAGAATGAGAACCCCTGGATGTTAGAGCTTGAATTTGGTCCCTTCCTACCTTACATTGAAATCCAAACTTCACAAGGCGAGTAGAAACAACCTATTTTACACACGATTCTATCCTCCTATAACTTGAAAGCACAAGTCTGATTTCGGTTATTATTCCATATAATGGGCGCACAATGGTCTCAGGTTTTCCCCCCTAAGCCTACCTTCATAGAAGGCAACGTGGGCCCCCAAAATGGCAAAGTATTTCTCGTCACCGGCGGGTACTCGGGGATAGGACTCGAGCTTGCGAAGATGCTCTATAAAAACCACGGTAGCGTGTACATCGCCGGTCGCTCCGAGGACAAGGCCCGCCAGGCAATCAATGACATACGAGCCGGTGCGCCCGCCTCCCAGGGCAGCCTCGAGTTCCTTCGCCTGGAACTCGATGATCTGAGCAGCATTAAGGCTTCTGTGGAGTCTTTTAAAGCAAGAGAATCAAAGCTTCACGTCCTCTGGAACAATGCCGGTGTCTCGCGACCGCCCGTTGGTAGTGTCTCGAAGCAAGGGATCGAACTACAACTAGCGACTAATTGCCTTGGGCCATTCTTGTTTACGCGACTGCTTCTACCCTTGATAGAAGAGACCGCCTCTACCGAGCCGCCCGGCTCTGTCCGCGTTATCTGGACTTCCAGCCAGATCGTTGAGCTCTCCGCACCCCCCGGAGGCTTTGATATGTCTGAACTCCAAACGCCTTCCAAAGATCAACTCCGAAATTACATAATCTCTAAATTTGGAAATTGGCTTCTGGCATCGGAAATGGCGAGAACAGTTGGTCGCACGTCGGGAGTCGTCAGTGTGGCCTTGAATCCCGGCTCTGCTTACTCGAACCTCTTCCGACATACACCGTCCCTCTATTTTTTCGCATGGCCTTTGCTCTATGCACCAAAGATGACAGCGTATACGGAGCTTTACGCTGGGTTGTCAAAGGATATAGGCTTGAAGACAAATGGGTGCTATATCGTGCCCTTTGGAAGAATTGCGAAGGAGAATGACATCAGACAGGACCTTCTAGAAGCACTGAAGCAGAAAGAAGACGGAGGCTCTGGAAAAGCGAAGGAGTTTTGCGATTATTGCGAAGATAAGGTCCGTGACTATTTCTGAGTTAATGTGGAAGTAGTTCCACTATATTATATGTAACCTACCTAGGTACCTACCTTATGGTAGTTATTATTAGATAATTCGAAGTTATGAAGACCAAGACACATGTGGTTTGACTTCCTAATCCGCATGAAGGTATTGTCATCTAATTGTTCAATTGTCTTTTCTCATGTATCGGCTTGGAATCTTGTCGACATATGTCTTGTGCCTTGCTTTAATGTTTGCAGGTTTCTTTACTCTCCCGCCTCGGAGTTTCAGAGCATGGCCGGCGGCGTTTGTATTTACTAGAAATGGTCTGAGCAAGAAAGCCTTGGTACACCAATATGATAGGTATTCCACAAGTACCTGTATCTTTCTGTTTGCATGTACTATAGGTAGATTACCTAGGTAGGTAGGTACCTGATTACCTAATGTGGTCCTTACGTATTTCCTTGGTTTATTTTTAAGCTTAACTTCCCCGCATTGTACCTCACAATGATTAACAGTTGGAATCCACACCCATACCTATGTAATCTTCACACTACATAAAAACTACACTAGGTACGTGAAACATCTAAGCTAACTGATGGTTGTATGATGACTCACGGGGACCCCTGTCCCCACTACTAAGGAGGGACACATACTATAAATAGACCATGTCCCCGACATGGTCTCTCAGATATTTCTTCCTCCTTAGACAAACTTTAATACATCGTCTCAACACCATTGATTTCATAGTTATTACCTTGTTATTTGCTTTACCATACGTACGTACCTACCAACACTAACGTGTATTGGGAATTGCAGACAAGGATCTTTCTAATACCTACTGTCTACACAGATGGACACGATGGTAGGCTTACCCTTTGGAAAAAAGCAGAAGGCAACGCCGTCAAATTCTTCGCAGCAGATCCAATTTACATGGTCTGACGACTACGTATCTGTGGGTGCGGATGACCAGTTTGTGTCAGTTGACCACGAGGACTTATACCAAGGAGAAGTCCACAAAGATGGCAAGAATGAGGGCGAGAAGAAGCATATGTTCTTCCGTCCCAATGTGACGGTCAACGTTTTCGGCAACAACGGGTCGAATTCTGGAACTACAGGAGCGGAAGGGACCGAGCCGAGCGTCACAAAGCCAGTCAACGAAAAAAAGACCGAACAGATTCATGATACCGTAGCCGATCTGACGGCTAAACTTGCAGCTTTATCCCAAAAAGTTGATGAGCTTTCCGAGTTAGCATCCGCTCGGGGACCTCGAGTTGAATGCGGTTTGTGGAACACGGGGGAGGTTCGTTCATCGAATCAACCTTCGAACAACACCAGAGCGCGAATCTGGTTTGAAAAAGAATTCAAATCTGTTCCGAAGGTGACGACTGGGATGTCCTCAGCCGACGTGTCTAAAGATGCAAACTTTAGAGTGTCCGTTTATCCGACAGAAATAGACACAAAAGGATTTAAAGTAAATGTACATGGCTGGCATGATACGATGATATATTCCTGCGGGGTGTCGTGGGTCGCTATAGGCGACTAGTTGTGTACGTACACCGCAATATATACCTGGTGTATAGGAAGAGGCCATCCTACTTCTACGGCGTCTATTGTGACCCACCATGGATACTATGGCCCCAGAAACTTGATAAAACATAACTTCCCAGATACCTTAGCTAGCTAGATTGTCTACATTACAGTTAAACTTGAGATTTTCTCCATCTGTCTTGTCTAAGTTTTCATCATTTATCAAGATGGTCTGACTGCTAGAATCAAGTACTTCATTCTCCTCGTCCCTAAATTCGAAACCGACAGTAATGAGAGGCAATTGCTGCGACATATTTATTGGGAGCTCGTTGAAAAACCTGTCTACACTAAAATATGTGTTAGTACCTGTTGATTATCACCGGCCTCGGGATATTTATATACTCACATGAGTAACTCTTAAAACCAGTGAATCATTCGCGAATCTAGGCTCATTGGAATGTTGTGTTCGAGATGCTTGAATGAGTATTGCGAATCATGGTGATCTTGCGTACTTTCTCCCTAGTGCTCAACTATTTTGCTTCTATCGGAGAGTTTGGCAAGCGTAAGTTTGCAACTCAGCCTGTAGAGCTGCTATGTACCAAGTAGTTGTACCAAGATCAGGGACGATGTTTGGTAGAGCAAAGGCCAATAATTCCCCAAAACAAAGTGTAGACATAAATTGTTGTCCTGTTTTTACAAACGGATATCTTCAGAACAAGAAGGCATATAGGAAATGAGACCCCATGATGAAATGTCTCTAGCCGATCTTTTACGAAACCTAGGTCCTAGGGCAGAGTGCAATCAGATAACCAACGTAGAACATCACAAATTATTGTGTTGTTTCTTGGTTGTATTGACGTCCTCGGAATTACTTATTGTACTAGACTGTGATAGACTGGAATTGTCTAGGTGAATGATAAATACTATCTACTATGTTTGGCTCAATAGACGCCAGAAGTTCTTGCGAACGATTTCGATTTGGTTTTAGGGGTTAAGGGACCCATTTTTTCCTTGTTGAGGTCGTAGAAACCCATTGTATCATCGACATCGACCAGATCAACATGCCTCACGTTGCTATTATTTCAGTTAGTATATCTTAGGGACTGATTTGCGTATTGCTTCTCGTTCTCAATTATCTCCTCGATCTTCGACACGTTCAGGAGAGCTTGAGGTGGGCCTCGGACGGCGTCTTTCTCTAGAAATATGACTTGCGCTCGCAATTAGGTATAGCTTAGAAATAGTATAAATAGCGAATATGCGAAATTTTATATTAAAGGAGTGGCTTGGACTATCGTGAATGTAACCCTACTTAAAAACTTCAAGTGAATGTGAAGGCGAGCAACGTAGTAGTCGTGATTAGAAAACCTTTAGGCCCAACAGCCCAGAATTGTATGTTGATGACAGACAAGTAAGCTGCCGAAGTGTGCTGACAGTCCGAAAGGCAATAGAATCTGATACCCTGACAGACGACTCGGTAACCCATTCTAACGTCACCATGCCATATCTTGTTGCCAAAATTTGCTTCAATATAGCCCAACCACAATATCACCACGGACCCTAGCCGTAGCGTGTACTTCAGCCTCTAGATCCAGCTTGATTCCGACCAGGAGGGCGGCATCCTTGAGCTTACCAGACTCATCAACAGGGCCCTTGAGAAGGTTTCCTAGTGTAATAATATTAGCACTGTAATTGGCGGTGTTATTTATGGCTGGATTTCTGGGATATGTATCATACCAACTGGCCCATTAGCACTGCCGGATAGTCCTGGCATGGGGAGACTATGCTTCAAAGCTCCACCAGCATGTCGGTCCGCTCCAGCGAGCGAGTTTCCACTAGTGGTGACAGGACCTCCAGTCCTATGAGTGAATAAATGTTAATTTTAAAATATTTACTGTACGGGTTGATATGACTGACGAAGACATGATAATTCTCTGTAGTTTTTATTGGTTGATCCTTAGGTGTTGTTAGCCGCTGGGAAGTTAGCCTATGATTTAGGAGACACTTACTTTATCCCTTTTTGACAGGGATGCGTATTATTTCCAAATGTGGTATTAAGAAGTCCACCGTGGAAGTCTTCACGATAGAAATAGAGTGGAAGGAGTTGAGATCGGGTAGAAAATGAGTTAATTGCTACCAGGCAAATATTCCGATCACTCAAAACTCTGTTCTAAGAGCTGTCAACTGTCTGTTTCTTCAAGACGAATATGGCTTGTCACAAGAGACTAGAAGAAGCTTTTATACACATCTTCAAACTTTTCGAAGTTACGATTATGTCTATCTGTAGACTCTAGTGATTGAAAGGTGAGCTACAAGATCATCGTATGTCGGTTAGATTCTAAGCCATGACGAGTGCTGTGCGAACTCACCTCCGTAAAGTCATCCAAGCCTCATGAGATCCTAACGTGTTGGGCATCGTATCCTAGATCCTCTATTCGTAATTTCGACAAGAGGATAGGCCTGCCTTAACAATGGAGAAGACCGTGTATACCTTCTAATCATACGATCCAGGGGGAAATAAGCATTGAAAGTTACACTTCGGCACCTGCAATGCATGACAGTTCATTGTCGAGGCCGTTCTGTGACGACACGGAGGAAACGGAGGCAAGTCCGGAAATCCTTAAAGATGTCTAAAACTAGTATTCTTACTATACCTGTTTTTCTTTCAATTCAAGATGCATTGTTAGCGCATTGAGCACATGAATTTGGCTCAGGTTACTCCCGAATAGCATGGCGGTTGGGTATCAATACTTCCGTGGGCGAGCAAAGATCATTAGGAGATCTGCTGTATCGCCTCGCACAGATACGCAGGTCCTACCGACGGGGCTATCATCTCGGCTATCCACGAACATGGATACGAACTCAATGAGAGCATATATACCCCGCGTTCAGTTGGACTTGGTTTAACGCCGTGAAACGCTCAATCAGAATAGCAACTATGTCGCAACCCCTCACGTTTCTCGTCGCTTTCTCCGCCGTCGTTGGCACTTCCGAAGCCATCCGACAGATTCAGTCAGATTCTAAGAGAAAGGAGCATCGAAGTCGAAAGAATAATCTGATAGTGCGGTGTCCCAAGTCGTCTCAATATAGCCCTATAATTGAAGGGAGGCGTGTAGTCCTATCTGGTGACAAGGTGAACAGCTTCCAAGCTGCTTTTAGCAAAAACATACTTAAGCTAATAAGTTTCTGATAGCTATACATTGATACAGGCACCGAATATGACCAGGCCTTCGGCCATCCATTTGCTGGATATTTCCTTCCATACCCTGATTCAAAGTACTCTGGTCTCGTCTCAACAATCTGCGACGAGCCACCAATCATGAATTGGATATATATCGATCGAAATACGTATGAGATCAAGTTCGGCACTCGTCCATCGGCACAGCCCAATTGGCCTGGGCCTTTCGATTGCTCTCGACAGGACCGTAGGTTGACATTTTCTGGATGGGAAGGTTTCCTGGCCGTCAAGGAGGGCGATTTTTGGGCATTATACTTTGACGTCGATGAAGATAATCTAAAGTCAAAGGTAAAGAGTGATACTCTAGTATTAGATATAGAACTACTACGCGTAGAGATGCGTGTTAAACCCTCTAAGGAGGAGAAACCGTCTGCTGGGGGCTCAGAGGATACCGAATCCAAGGAAAACCCTTCAGGGTCAGATGCAAAGCAGTATGAGCAAAGGAGTGAACAGAAGGGGGAAGTCGCTCAAGGGTTTGACCTGGAGTCGCCAGATGTGGATTGAACTGGTAAATGTACGCCAGATACTTGCAATAAACCACTTTCCCCCTCTACGAAATTCGTACTGGAGTTATTTGATGTCAACATATAAATCAGCTGCCCAACCCTTAGTATTCCGTTCGGGTGTTTGATCATTCCATTAGATACCTTGAGACGTTTTGGACGATAATTTCAGGAAAATCCCATAAGAGAAGATACAAATAAGCTCTATATCTCAAACTATGCTGGCCATTAGCATGCTACGGAAGTCTACAGAAAATACTCATCTATTCTAGGCAAATTTCGCATATAAGGTACGCTCGTAGCTCTTCACGCAACAGTAGAGTTGCTTTCCTAATGTACGACCGCCTCATCACAAGACCACCTCTCTAGGCAATAACTTAGAAACAGCTACGACGTGAAAATTGAAATCGTTACATATCTAGACTACCTACCCCAGACTACCCTCCTGTCGGAACCGAGAGTGCTACCGTCGTCGTACAAAAGCCATACGATATGTGTGGTACGTGATCGCGTACAACTACACGTGTCCTAGTTGAACTACTAGGAATACAGGGCGAAGCTGTAGTTTGAATGAGTGGCTACTAGCATATTGAGAAGGCAAAAAGTCGTAAGGCGGAGGTGCATACGTTCGGCAATGGCCGCGGGTCATTAACTACGGAAATATATATAACACAATAATTTTGGAGTTGCATAATCCCGGCCATACGTGACCTGGATCGTTCGATACTAGAGTGAGAAAATATTCGGGCCTCTCCATCTTGTTACTCCCTTTATAATTGTACGTGATCACGATGAAAGTTCTGTATCATTGGAATTTAAGGCAGTTAGCCTAAGATATTGATCCAAATGCGGCCCCTTCATTAGTAGGCACCTATCTACCGTTATACTCAGGTAATCATTCCTCGCCGAGGTTATATTCACGGTGCAGATTGAGTCCCCTGATTATTTACGACAATCTCCCCATTTACCCTGTATTCCAGAGCCCTGTCTGCCTCCAGGGTAAATAATTTCCCGAATGTGCTTTACCGCACTTCAGGAATACACGATCCGGGACACTTTGAGCGACCCTGATACTCGGTGTTTCCCCATTAGGTATCGTAGTTGGTTTAAGAATCTGGACAGCCTATGAGAAGTCCAGTTCAGATACCATCTTGCACAAGCATGTGTCTGCAGCAGGCTATGCCTGGGGACTATTGCTTTCCAACCTGTCTTAGACGTATTGTCTAAGCTATAGACTTTTCGCTAAGGAAATTATCGTGCTTTTAGGCGTCTTGATGGCCGATAGTTCCAACTAGATATAGGGCCATCGAAATTTGTACTATATATACCGCGTACAGAGTGCCTAGGCGACTCGATAACGTAATATCACACGCATTAGGCGGTCGGTCGAGACAAGGTACCTTGCTTTCGAGGAGTTCCTATGCCTATATGTGACTGGTACGACTTAGGCGGATATGATGTGGGCGGGGTGATCGTGCACCCTTTAATTCAGATCCTTCCACTAGATCCAGATGACGCCTCGGATTATGATGACGCCTTATGGTTCCACCCGTGCTGGCGATCCATAGCATAAAACTGCCCATATTCCTTAATAATTAATGCTATACAGTTTCTTCCTTACTCCTATCACCAATCCCTCAAATATCTTTCGCTTCCGGGATGTTCTTGTTGTGGTTGCTCATGCGGTCTCGCAGCCGTAGTGACAGTATTGTCGGTAGTAATTTTGATGTAGTTACTTCGATCCCTATTTTGAGAGGAGCCCCCTGACCCTAGTTCAGATGTATTTGCGCCACTAGGAGGAGTCACACGCAGCTTGGCGAGCGCGAAATCGGAAGTCAAAGCTCTGTTGTTGGCTGATATGAATCCGCTTCGTAGCGATCGGAGGAAGGGCCAGAAGTAGGCAGCACAGGCGGCCGATATACTTGCGAATTGGACGAATTGCATGCTAAGGTAGTATGGAAATCCTCGTAGCGTATAATCGTTTTCGGCAAGGCGGGGAAGATAGATGAGTTGGCAAACCGTCGCTGCAATAGCACTTCAAACTTGTTAGAGACACCCGAACGAAGACTATATAGATATAAGTGAGACTAACAATATTCTCACGGAGAAGAAGCTAAGAGTTATGATTCGTGTCCTAGCCGAAAGTTTGAGTGGATATATGACGATTGCCGGGAGAGCTATGAGTGAAGCGTCCGTTAGAATATTCGTGATGTCCACGTATTCTAAAAATGCTATCTATATGGCTCATTAGCAATAAGTCTTCAGTGTAGATTCTACAGTACCTATCAACTTGTGTCTTACCCTATCAATGCAGTTGGAGTCGCTGCTTTCCCATGGACCGTGGCTCCCGCACTGAAAAGCCGTTCCGACGAAGGCTACTAGCAACCAGATTATGACGGTAACAATGAAGACAGATGTGAGGCGACGGTGCCCCGTTTCCGGGGATAAGGCATATAATCCTATGCAGACTGAGAGCTTCGCAAGTCCGAGGGCAAGAATATACAATAATTGACCGGCGTATTGCACCTGAATAGGCGCAATTAGCTTAGATATTAAGTCAATATATTTCACGATAGATGCATACTTTAAGACCTGCTATAAATTCATCGTCGGTAATGAGACTCCGCGCTTTTCCAAATATTTTTCCCTCGGGGACGAGGAGCGTGACGGATTCGCCGAGACCAGCGAACTAGTTATCACAATGTTAATCCAACTGATTTCTATCTCTCGTTAAGACGTAAGTTAACGTACAAATGCTAAGGCGATGAGAGCTTCTTCCCACCCGAACCGTTGGTTCGTTTTCAGGAAGAACTTCGTCAAGAAGCGGAAGCAGAGCATAAGCGAGGTCAACGCGATCAGTAGCCAGGTGATCATCTGTAGGATAGGGTTCATATCTGAGTCCGTAACGACGATCCCAGTGGGCGGCGAGGGCGCGGCATCCGCGGCGGTGCGACGGAAGACCGACGGCATCTTCAAGAACCAGATGCCGGTCGCTCTATAGACGAGAGACGATATATCTCAGGATAAGCCGTCGAAGAATAGCAGCGGGCCGGACATTGGTAGGGCTGAGAACCCCTAGGGTTTCCCGCGCGACGATGTGTATGAAGATTATGAGCTATGGAGTTTGGAAAGACCTGGGGAAAGAAAGTGGCCTTGATTCGCGCGCGCTCCGTGCGTATTTTCTAGGATAAATTAGGTACGATAGGAGAGTGGTAACGCCAAGCGGCCAGCCACTGGCTCTAACGATGCTGACGGGCGGCACAGATTTGCGATCGAACCATGGATATCCGCGGCAGTTGGCCCCATTAGCTTATTTGAGGAACAGTATTGCAACAGGATCATCTATATGAGAATACATGGGTTGCACTGCATAACCAACGGGGCCAATTCATAGGTTAGGTAGTCTCTGATATTCCATGCGTCTGTTGGAAAGATTTTTTTCTGACTTATTTTTATCTCTGCCGCCCTCCTTTGGTTTAGATATCACATTCTCTATGATAATCTCCTCATTTGCCCGTTTAGAGAATTAGAGCTGGTCACGAAGGATTGAGGATGCAGGGGACCTAGGGATCTACACCGATGAAGGCGGGAACTACATGGAACTAATGCTAGTCAGACCGTGGGGGAGTACCCATACACATGAAAATACGGATAGCCTAGATGGATCGCGTACCTAGATGGGCTGCCACATGTATGTATACAAGCAAGGGTACCTAAGGTATTTGAATAGCCTGGTTCCTTACGATGTCACTGGTCGGCCCAAGCGCATCGAAATGTCTGCACGGTAAGGTAATTTCTAGCTAATAAGTGGAAATGAGTAGAATAATAGGTAACCAAGACCATGTCTTTGAATGTTCTAAACCGAACCGCGGCACAGCTGGAGAAATTCGTCGTCTCCTCATTCATCCGAAGGATTCACTTGAACCGAGACCACTAATCTAGGTAGGTTAAGAGGTAGTAACATGATACTACGAAGTACGTAGCAACTGAACTAATCTTGTGCATACGAATTTGAAAGACCTACGCAGGACCACGTGCTACTCACCTATATCCTAAGGTAAGATGGGTTACTTTCATGCGGCATGCAATAATGCTACCCAGAACGTATATTGCCCAGAGTTGATATTTGGGGGGGTCATATAAGGAAGCAGGGCAATAAATTTTCATGGGAAGGGCTCAGATGCTGGGGGTCTTCGATCCCTCTCAAAAAAACTGTAACCGTTAGTGGGGTTGACGCAGGAGCAGCGAGGGTCGCCAAGACGGCCCGACTCTCACCAATATCTTGGTTCAGCACATTGATACGTCTAACAAAGCTTGATGGGAGTCTTCTGGACCATAACTTGACGATTATAAATGGGTGAGGGTGGTAAGTATGAATATACAGTGGAGTATGGTGCAGGACAATGGAATATGACGAGATAAGTTCATGATGATTTTAATAGGGTTTAAATTAGCATCGCGGTGCATGGACCCTTTCTTAGTCGATACCTCCTGAACCGTTCCAGAGCACAGTGAAATGCGAATATAACCTAAGGCGCGTCAAAGGGGCACGAACACCACGTTATTCAGCCACCAAATCCCCGAAGCCAGTTTTTCTAACAGCCTTCAAGACGTTAGGAAATAAATTAGATACCCCATAGTAACGATACATCGACATAGCAGTGCCGTATAGTGCGTTGATATAAGGAACTAGGCCGGCCCTTACATACATGATATATATTTATAAGTCGCCACTCAAACCCATTCAAACAGGCTCCTGGGTAGGTTTCACAGGTTCAGCCTCATCGGCATATAACCGCCATTGCTCTTAGTTAGATCTTAGTTAAGTTCTGCCAGCTCTTACATCCGCATAACGCCACAAGAAGGATTCAAACCCCCGTCTTTGGTTTGCGAACTGCATTTTCTGTCAGACTTGACCTTTTTGATTGGGTTGGGATACCTTAGGTACCTAAGGTAGTTAAAATCTCGGCCCGGCGCATGTCAGCACTCTACCTTAAGCTTATATACCTTGTCGCCGTTGGTAAGATCAAGCCTTCTAGGGTAAGATTAAGCTTAATCCTCAAAGGATTTACCTATTCGGCAAGAGGTCCGGATCGTATTAGGTTATTTAATATTGAATGATTACTGATGGCCAATTTGGCTTAGACTTCATTGCTTTCCCGCTAGACTATCATTCTTAAGAAGATTATTGTTCGGCAGATATCATGACTTACTTATGATTGAATCGATCTTGCCAAGTGCTAGAAGCGTTCTGTGATGGTACCTGTAGTAAAGGCGGGCTTATAGATGTGACAAGGGTGGGCGAAGAGCCAAAGGTGAACTATTTGATAAGGGGTGTCTCCCATAACCCGGGACCCTACCGAAGAGAATGATGATGATTTGTGTAGCAGAACGACCCTAGTTATTCATATTGCTTACTATAGGAGTAGCTCTTGATATAAATTCCTTTGCGTGCTAATTTATTTCCTCTATCCTTTATGTCCTATAATATCCACGAGCAACTTAGCCATACAGCCACATTGTTGCTCGTTCTATATTTCATGGTGAGAACCCCTTTACCCGAACGAATTAAGAAAATGAGATCATTGATACTCTAAAAGGTGTCTATCTTCATTGCTGCTTTCGAGCAGGTATGGTACTCTCCACTATAGAAACCTCATTAGAAAGTTTGGAAAATCAACTCACTCTTCAGACAATTGTCGCAACTGCAGTACAAACTATAGCCAAATCATTCTAGGCTACAGAACTATAATATGCTTGGATACCTGGACGGCATATCTCCTGCCAGCAGCTGGTGCGTCGTAAGCTTCGATGATTTCGTCCTCATGAGTTGGTTCCGGTTAAATTCGTCTCGCAGCTGCTACTTCACCCTAGGGTAAAATTAGTGATATTTTCGGTTAGAAACTAGTTCTACTCGCGGCTATCGTCGTGTTCTTCGTCGTCTCTCTCATAGGAGCGCTTGCAAATAAAATAACACGCTCATCGTAGGTAGAGCAATACAGGGAATCGGTGGCGGGGGAATATTGGGACTATCTCGGTAGCCATCATAAGGGATGTTTTCAGTCCTCAATATATGTTCATTTTTATCCGGTTGATAATTAAGCTAACTTTTTGGCAGTGGTCGAAGCAAGTATTATGGTATACTAGGTGTGACTTGGGGATTGGCTTGTGACCTAAGCCCCGTCGTTTGCGGTGCTTTTGCTGAATTCGTATCTTGGAAGTGGTGCTTCTGGGTCAACTGTAAGTGCTGTACGAAGCTACCGTGAAATAACCTAGGCTAATTGGCAAAAGTACCAATTGTTGGTCTAGCTGGCATATTCGTGATTTTCTTCCCCAAGGTCCATACGCCCAAGACTCCCACCATCGAGGGTCTCCTAGCAACGGGCTGGCTTGGCATGGTAACAATTGTAGGTGCTATCGTGATGTTCTTACTAGAATTAGCTACGGAGGGGCGGTTGAACCATGGGACTCTTCCGTCGTAATCTGCCTTATTATCTTTGGAGTCGTGATGGTTGTCTTGTATGTCCTTATTGAGTGGAAAGTGGCCAGATACATCAATTACTCCGCCGAGGCTTTTTCAGTCGAATTCTAATATTGCCCCATTTGGGATTCCTTATATCCACGACAAAACCTTTATGGTGCATCTTTAATACCTTTCTCTTTATTTCCAGGCCGTCCTTGGTGCGAGTCCGAGCATGTCGGGTGTTTATCTCCTACCAGTCGCTGTCATACTATGTGTCGTATCGAGCCTGATAGGTGTCTATATCAGTAAGTCGGGTAGATATCGATTGCCAATTTACTGGGGATTTCCCTTGATGATTATAGGAATTGGTCTCTATATCATTTCCCAAGATTATTTTTCGTAGACACGAATTATTATCTATCAGATTATAGCATCAGTCCCATTTTCTAGGCCCCTATTGTTGTTTAATTCAGTCTTACAAAGCCTGCAGACATTGTAAGTGCGGCGGCGACATTCCTTTTCATGCGCGATATGGCAACAGCTATGTAAATCGTTTTCAGAGGAGAGGTTGTTGTAGCTCTTCCATCTGACAAAGCTACACAAGTAATTGGTGGTGAAGCTCCGGTGCACTAAATATTATCCCAACTTTACCCCATGGTTAAATGCAGGTGGTAGTTGGGGTATATAACGAGAGTCTATAAGCTGAATGGATTTTATATACTGCACTTGGAGCTGTTGGGATGTTCTTGAGCTTGCTTATCAGGAAGCAAATATTTTCTAGGAAATATAAAATCTGCAAGACGGGGTTAAAGACACAAGAAGATGCTCGTTTGGAGGAGGCCGAAAATAAAAGGGTTAGTGCGAATATATAACCCTAAGTACTACGGATTACTCTTGTAGTAGATATTACATAAGAAGGCTTTTCGGCGTTTGTCAGGGGTAAAGGGTATCTTAGGTTAGGTCTAATTCAGGGGTCGGTTGAAGCTCGGAATAAGGCAGAAGCTGAGAACGGCAAGATGCGGCCAGCTTGATTCAGCTGGTCTCCACTACTTCGTCATCGCAACTATTTTCTTTTTCTATTATATTTATATTTATTAGCTGCTTCACCTTTTCTTCGTCTCTTCTGTATATAGGAACTGGTGAAGAATGGAGTCTTATATGTGCTGAATTACCTACCGACTAGAATCTTAATCGAATGCCGTTCCCATCGAATAATACTAGCCTCATCGCGCAGTGTACAAACACGATCCTCTGCCATCTGCGAGCTTTACCTCTCTGGGGAATCGCCCTAATCATACTGCTCCTCGGATTCCTTCGGACACAGCTGGTGGTTACTATTACGAGTAGTAGAATACCGGGATCAAACGGAATACCTAAAACATAAACATCATGGCGTCTGCTGCCGGCGCGGCTAATAGAGTGCTGAGAGTCACTGGGCCGATACTCCTACCGGCTGTCGCTTATGGTGCCTACAAAGGGAACTTGCTAGCAATGCTTGGGTCTTTCTTTACAGGCCCAGGCAGAACAAGTCGTGTTGTAGCTCTGGTAGTCGTGCTTGTTAATTGGAAAAGCCTGCCCTTTGCGTGGACTGTATGTAATCTCCGGGCTGACTGTCCTACATTCAAAAAAAGGTATTTACTAAAAGAAATGCTCATAGTTCCGCGTTGTCGGCGCTATGGTAACGCACCTAGGTTTTAGGCGCTTTCATACACACACTCCCGATCAACTCTTCCACCCAGTGATAACGCCATCTCATGTCTCGCTTCTCGAAGTCGATTATAATATCCACAAGTCCAACTCGACCTACTTCGCCGACCTCGACGTCAGTCGTTCTCAACTAGTTTCACACTTATTTGCTCGCGGCTGCCGCGAACTCGCTGACAATAACTCAACACGCCTGGTGGTGGATCCGTCGGACCCTTCGAAGCCAGCTGAGGGTAAATTCAGCGTTATGCTCGGTGCTGTGCAATGTAGCTTCAAAAAAGAGCTACAACCTTATCAAAAATATGAGATGTGGTCCCGTGTTCTCAGTTGGGATCGTAAATGGCTTTACATCGTAACGCATTTCGTTGAACATGGTGCCGTCAAACCGCGGTCGTGGGACGGGGGGAACTTCGGCGCGACGAGGAAAGACAAGGGGAAGCCCCAGGATTGGGAGAAGAAAATACATGCTACAGCCATCAGCAAGTATGTATTCAAGATCGGACGATTAACAGTACACCCGGCTATTATTATCGACGCCAGTGGAATGCTTCCAGAACGGCCTGATGGTTGGGTCGCTACGGAGAATGGAATGGCCCCTCCATCTCATCTGATCACTGGCCATGCCGTCAGTGAAGCTGAAGCTAAGGATGGACATGGCAATTGGGACTGGAAGCAAACAGAACAGTTGCGTAATAAAGGCTACGAGTTTGCAGCGCATTTCGCGGCGCTAGATGGTCTACAAAGCCAATTTGATAGCGGTGAAGATGGGGCTCTTGGTAGATTTGGCCTCGCGTGATTTATACCGCATCTACACACTAGACTTTCAAACTCACGATATATATTGCTGGTCGCGTATTATATAGATATGGATTTATATCCTTGGACTTGGCCTTAGAAGAGTAAACATCGAAGACAATTACAGACTATCAATTAGCTTTTAAGCCTTCTCGACTGCTCTTATTGATTTAAGTATACAAATGATCTGAAGACCATCGAAACGTTGTATAAAAGAAGTTTACTATTAAGCACACCATGCCGTGCCAACAATTTATAGAGCTAAAGCAGCTATGGCCGCAGCAAAACCGAGACCGGCAACAGCCCGGTTACCGGCTCCGGGGGTCGCAGTTGGGGTCGAAGTCGCATCGGTAGCCGAGCCGAAGACAACAGAGCCGATCGCAGACGTGGCAGCGGCGCTAGCACTCGATATGACCGAAGAAACAGCAGCGCCACCGGCGGCAGCCGCGACATTTGCGCAGATCTCCGCGGAAAGCTTCGTTGTCTCTGTTGCTCTATTAGTCATGGTGTTCTCCTTGCCAAAGTATTACCCAGAAGCAATGGGTAATTGTGATTCAGAACATTCCAAGACGAGGGGTAAACATACTGGCCAGGTCATCGGTGTTACAAGAAGTCGACACACAGGTAATGGCCTCCTTAGTCAGGTCGTCGATATTGCTGCATTGGCACTTGTTGTCGGTAGTCGAGCAGCCAACCTTGGTTGAGGCGCTGTCTAAGCATGGCTTCGCGCAGGACGGAATCTCCGAGACAAGCTCTTGCAGACTCTCGGCGGTGACTGCGGCGGCGAAAAGAGCGATAGCGAGGGTCTTGAACTGCATTTTGAATAAATAGGTAGGTATCGATGTTTTATTTCCACGTAAAGGAGTGTATGTTCGTTTTCTTCGGCCGGCGATGAAAATAACGAGTAGTCGACGTGGTAGAGTAGAATGAGCGAGTAAGTTAGGATATTCAATAAGAAGAGATAGGCAAGAGAACAAACGTCTAGGGTAAATAATTTCGATACTGAGGCGTCGCAGCTTTTTTATCTACATAGTACGTTTGATGAAATGCCCTGACATACATACTACCTAGTATCATTGAATGATACCCACCTCCGTAGGATCCTACTATACCTTGGCGACCCTTGACTAACTGCGTATGGACACAAGTACCAAGATCGGCCAGAGTCTATTGCATCACCAAGCTCGAGGTCTTCCTGTCTGGCTGTATGTATGCATAGCTATGTGACACTAGCAGGCTTTCCCTCCCGTTTTGTGCCAACAAAATCTTCGCTTCTCTCATTATAAAGTATAAAGAGATACGGCGTGAGGGCTAATAGAGAATATATACAAATAAGACAATGCGATACTCCTTATATTGTACGTCTCAACGTCCCGTACGAGGTGATAGCCTATTAACGGCAGTTCAGTTTTCCTCAAGAACGAGGAGTTGAAAATGCGCCCCTTAACTACAAACATGCCGGGGGGGCCTGCAATTTCATGCATTAGCTCAGGGGTATAGCTGTACGAGGCCTAGTGCTATCCCAAGCAACAGCTATATCCATGTCGAATTTGAAACTGAATTTTTCCATTTTGCGGGGATCTCAGAAACGTTTCTTATTGATGGATAAGCGGGATAACATACCTTAGGTAGGTAGGTAGGCAGGTACCTAGGTTAGTTATGTACATAGGTAGTTGGTAGAAATGATCTGATGTAAGCGATTGCTTTAAAAGACGTAATATAGCGATTTTCTCCTAGCCTTGGGTATTTAACATTGTAACTTAGTCACATCGAACGACACAGGCGTCTTTATTCATAGATAATCCATCTATTTCCTTTCCTGTAGATTAGGTACCTAACCTAGGTAAATCGCCTAGTCGCACGATGCTTGAGCTGGTAGAACGTATTTAAAGACTTCCGGAAAAGGTAAAGTAAGAGAATATCTACATACATACCCTATGCACTTATCGACCATGCTTCACCAATACCCTGAACGCAGATCTTATAGATATAAACTAATTACAAGGGATGTATGCCACCCCTATGGACCTAATACGTCATTGGGTTTCTTTTGATGTATCCTTGCCGTTCGAAATAGACAGCGAGACTAATTTCAAGGCCTACATAAACTGTTATTGAATTCATATTGTCAGATTGACCACTTGACCAACAGGTATCTTGTAATGTCATAAATGTCATTACTTAATATATGCGACACATATTGTATCTGGGACTGAAACAACCCACATCAAATCCTCGTTCAAGACCCCGAAGCGGCAAATGGGTAGGCAAAACAAATATCCTCTGAGAGAGGTCATACCAATCTCCTATCCAGTCCGAGAGCTCTCCTACACTAGACAATATTCGAATGCCTCGAATTCCTTTTGCTATCGAAGGCAATGTGAATCCCAGTCAATGTTACCAGCTATTAGCACCCCCAAGTAACATTGGCCCTATCCTATATTTAGTTCCCATACGTGAACATATTGTCTCTAAACAATAAGTCATTACCTAAACTATATCCCCGCCGCGAGTATTGATCGACTCTAAGGATATAAGGTAGGTCGTAGAGACCGGCGCTGGCTCGGTGTGTTTGATTTTACTCGCATTTGAACCGGAAGAGTCCCCTACTAGGTTCTTAGAGCTATTAAATAATGAACGAAGACTAGAAAGGAGCTTCGAGTCTTGAAGCATAAGATTCCACGTCGCTGCAGCAGCCGGTGTGCAGCTAACAATGACGGCAACATTCATTTCAACAGCGCTTGAAATTGCTTGTCAGTAATCCCTCATAGTGATCAAGTAGGCCTTAATGGTGAAATCTTACACTGTTAAGTAAGAAGCCGCCACGTTCCATGTTGAGTCATCTGTATCGTTTCGCCATAGCACGATACGGAAGTAGAATACTAAGCAGCTGCTCACAATTCCACTATAGATTTCAGCGCATGCCAAGTAAGTGTAAGTATATGGAAGAAAAACTAACATGATAGCGGTTAAGAAAACTAAGCACAGCCCTACTCTCCTTTTCCGTGACACCTGCAGTGTCAATAAAATTGGAAAGGGTAAGACTAAGATATATAGGTCGGATACCACACTGATGAGGCCCATGACAACAAATGGAACCTGGGCTGGCTGGCTGTCTATTGATAGTGAAAGGTCCCAATGCTCATCGCCATGTGGGAAATTATATATGGCTGAAACTGGAACAAGGCTCCAGTAAGCGCAGAAGAGGAAGCCGATGCCACAGTAGCAGCACCATTTCATCCATGTCTTGACGCTAAATAGACGCAGGTACATTGTCAAAATGGCGGTTTTGGCGAACCACATAGCTGGGCCATATATTGTACCTAAAACTGCACTTTGCTACAAGATTTTCAGTAGGTATCGTGATATTTAGAGTGTAGGTTATACTTACTTTAACCCATGATTCATCGATAGCACTTAGTGGAACATCCCAAATATGCCGAGCCGTAGATGTTGCTAGCTTGAATTAGTACATTCTATGACTTATGTGGAGTCACTATTACAAGACATAACAACAGCACTGTAGACAGTCGTAAGCGCCCAAGATGCGATGCAAAAACCTTCAATCTGTTATTCGTAAGATCAATAATATGCTGTAAAGGTAACTCACAGTCGTCAAGCGCAAGCCCCTTGTATATCTTCGAATGTGCCTTAACTCTTAACAGTACCAACACGGATGATGTAGCTACCAGGATAATAGTTACCGAGAATGTCGTCGCTTTAAGGGACACGGGGTTGTCAAAATTGGGTGGCGAGCCATCAGGGTTTGGTAATAAAGGAACCTTGGTGAGATCAGTACCAGGTGGGATCTCCATTAGGATGTTGATGATGAAAACGATTGGTTGCGGAGAGATAGGTTCTAAGTTAAAAGAGAAAGGAGGATATTCCTATCAGGAATTACTTGGGATTTTAAAACTGCTTTTCAAAGCACTTGTTATAGCCGTAAGAATAGACTAAGTATCAAGTCATAGTCGTAGTTCAGAGCATTAATGTGCCCAAATCACCTAACAGCACCAACACTTGTTGGTAAGTAGGTGCATATAGCCCCCACATACCACACAAGTGGAAGAAGAACTCGGTTGGAGTGCAAGAAATAATGAGAATTTCCAAAACCGGTTCAAAGACATAATTATAAACCTATTAAACGAGGTGGCCTAATGACCCCAGGATTTTACATGTTCCCCAGTTGCACATATTTGCAGGCAGAACAGTTGGAAAGTTAAACAGTGGATGAAGTTGGGGTCCAAAAGCCTGATAGGAGAGCCTCTAACAACCCTAGTATAACACGAGATCGTTTTGCCACCTTCAATATACTTATTATCACATATAAGACTTGGTTTCTTGTTATGTTACAGCGTCATCTTTGCAACACCAATCTATATTAGGAAGTGTTCAGCTTCTTGGCTACACACCTATTTACCTTCGCCGAGGGTTGGTTATCGGGACTATCATTAACAACAAGTGAGAAGCAACTTATAAGTTACAGGTTAACTTACATATCACGCCGCACATTGTAGCAAAAAAATAATGAAATTTACAGTTGGCATATCAATTGATGTGGATTACCTAGGTATTTTGAATGCGCATATGTAATCCATCAGACGGACCGGTTGTTAGTTGATTGTGGCCTCATATCGTACAGTAGGTAGTCCTAGCAAAAGGCTGGGATAACAATTAATTTGTTTCCACTGCCACTTCGCGATTTCTTTATGGTGTTGTCATGTATTAAGTAGTAACCTTTGTGCCATTACAAGATACCTTTTGGTGATGTGGTCAATCTGACAATATATTCGTAATCATCATATACCTTGTATTAGGTGGTTGATATAGAGAAGAAGCTGGAAGCGAATGATAAAGTCAACTACCTAAATGTCTCTCCGATGACGACGATGTTACTTGTACTTGACTGTCAAATTAATCCTGCTTCCTCGGCCTCTTTGGTACCCTTATTAACCAGTACAACAGTACTGCGAGTGCCACATTAATAACATTATAAACGATGGTAACTCCCCACTGCCACCAGCGGTCCTGGAAGCGTATGCCGAATTCGGCCAGCAACGAATCAGCAGTGTTAGACACGCACACTCTACACCCTTGTATATCCTTAGTGTTTTCAACCAAAACCGTGGGTGGGTTGAGGTACGAGCCACAGAATTGACCTGGTACAGGATCCAGTTTATATATGGCTATGTCGGAGCAGGTGATATTTGCCCCTGAGAGACCGGTCGCTATGATGGCAGACATATAGTATGAAAGTGGAGTTGCCCTGTACATGAAAATCCAGAAGTTCTGGAGGGCGCTGGGAGGCACGAGAACCCTGAAAGCAGATTAGTATAAAGCTCTTCACGGTGTGTGAGGAACGGTAAGAATTACCCGGAAAATATTAGCGACAACATAAATAAGAGGTTTCCATTATTGATCCCAGCTGGAATGTTAGGCATTATGGTCATGAGCATTTGTGAGAGAGTTTGAAATAAAACAAGCAGGGACCAAATTAGTAGAAAGATGAGACCACTACGGCTATTAAGCTCGTCCTGCGCGATCGCATTCTTCCAGAGACCTAATGGATAATACCACGATACGTACGCGATGACGCTGATGACGGTTTGTGATGCGAGCTCGACTATGATATTTGAGATAAGAAATACGATCCATGAGTACGTTCGGGATTGACGCTCTCGATTTTCATATAAGGTTCGACTGTTGTAGAATCGTTCCATTATGAGTTGTACATGTGTTCCGAAAATTGTAGAAAATACGAAGAGAGAGAAGATTTGGTTTTGGATGGCTTGGGATGTTGTTCCTGAGGCCCAGAAGCTCACCCCATTGATGAATGCCTAAATGTTAAAATTAGAAACCAGGTTTCTGATGAGTGAAATAGATACCTACATAACCAAATGTGGTAAGGCTCTTGGAATAGAGGTATTCCGGAGACCTCCAGTCATGCTGAAAAGCTCTCTTGGTAACGATGCCAAGTTGGTACCAGAAGGTGGTTGCAAATTCAGTAGCACGACTCTCGTTAAGAGCCATTGTAGTTGGCATCCTAGATAGCCGTTGGCTCATTTGACCACATTCCTTTTTAACAGCGGCACATTCCGCGGATCTGTCCCATATCTCTTCCCAATTCAGTGAGTGCTCGGCATCATCCGTGCTGGTGACTTCCATCATCCACTCAGCAGGGTTCTCATGGGGAAGGCATTTCCGGGCCCCGTGGCTTTCAAAGTAATTGATTAGTGAGCGAAATTCAGGTCCAAAGTCGCCGAAATATACTGTGTGGCCCTCCTTAAGGAAGAGAAGCTTATCAAATAGGGTGAGTATAGGACTCGATGGCTGGTGGATGGTGCATAAGATTGCCTGTCCGCTATCTGTTAATCTTCTTAGGAGAGTGCAGAAAGACCAAGATGAGTCACTGTCGAGACCGCTTGTTGGTTCATCGAGAAATAAGAGAAGCTCTGGTCGTGCGGCCAGCTCGGTGCCAATTGTGACACGCTTCTTTTGTTCGACATTAAGCCTTCCGACTATGGCATGCTGAAACGCTTGCATATCGAGCATCTCTATAACATAATCGACATAAGCCAGCTTTTCGTCAGTGGAGTAATGCTCGGGCTGCCGGAGCAAGGCACTAAACGTAAGTGACTCTCGAACAGATGCTGTTTCGAGATGTATGTCCTCTTGCTGAGCGTAACCAATCTTACGAGAAAATGCGATGTTTTGGTAGCATGTATCTACTACTTTGCTACCAGTGACAACCCCAATAGTAGTTCGCTCGGCGAGAACATTTAGAAGAGTTGTCTTGCCAGCCCCGGATGAACCCTAAAGAAGTGTGAGAATATGCGTCAATATGCCGGGAAACAAACTAACCATGAGTGCTGTCAAGGTTCCAGGCTTGACCCAACCATCTATCTTATCCAAAATGACTTTCTCCTGCTTTCCGATCTTGATTTTATAGGTGAGATTGCTCCAAAGAAGGTGTGCGCCATCACTTGTATCAAGTATACCATAGTTACTATTCTTATCATTATTAAACTTCTCGACACTATCTCGAGTAGCTTTACCCTTCTCTTCGTCGTCGATAATGGAATTAGCGGGCATATGACCCCTCTGGAATAGTAAAACGTCCGATCTTGGCGGAAGCATTGTAATGAACTCGGTGGCGAGAACATAAACAGATGAACAAAATACTAAGAGGGCAATTAAAATGCCAAGATTCCTGTACACGTTAACCTTCGAATGGATTTAGGAATTGTTTAACGAACCTCCAAAGATGTCCGCTCGTAAATCCAAATTGTGCGGCAATATAATCGTCCCCCGACACATATACTTGTCCTTGTCTGGAACCAACCACAGCGCAAATGAATGGCGAAAGATTATTGCGTATTTCAGGGAAGAATTTGCTACAGGCGAATTCTCGTCCAGAAAACTATACAACTCTTGGTGAGCAAAAAGCTAATTGGTTTGATGTCATACTTACTTCGTTGATGATCATAGCCTCAAAAGCGTAGTGCACCGGATTGATATACGTAAACCATTGAAGCCACGGGCGCATTTCTCGAAATGGTATCACGAATCCACTGTATATGGTTAATAGTACAACAAGTACTGCCCCAGGAGGCTGAGAACCAGCCAGAGTTCGGGACATGGCCCCCATGGACCTATATACCACAGATCCATTGAGAAGACTCATCAATCCAAATAGATAATAGGTAAAGAACGCTCCAGGCGTACGCCGAAGATTACTTAGGAAGTAGAGTGGGCAGTTAAAAGCGAATGTGAGCACGAGCTTGTTTGGTAGGTCGCAGACGAAGGATGCGACGGCTTCAGTAAAGGCATGGTAAAATCCGTATTGGACATGCTTCTCGATAATTGGGCGATCATCCCATAATGCTACGGACTAGTAGGTGTAAGAAACAAGTATAATAGAGACCATAGTGTGGGATAGCTAGGTTCCTACCTCGAAGGCGGCCAGTGTCGTGTTGACCAGACTAGTAAAAAACAGTAGCACTCCGCGACCAAAGAAACTATCGGTATCATCTTTCATGTTGTAAAACATGCTACCGAGGATAAGGGAAACAACAAAGTTCCCCATGATAGTGGATATTGGTACCCCTAGATTATTACGCAGACGAAGGAACCCCCGATTCACACAGAGCCCGATTTGCATCGGGACTGGGAGAACATAGGGGGTTCTACCTTTTGTTAGTTACCCTAATATATCGTATGATTGGACTCTAACTTAACTAACCTTCGCTCTTCGAACCCTTTCAGCTCCCTCGGCATTACCCGGCGATTCTTCTCATCCCCGAGAGGGTAAGTGGCGTTATAAGTATCGACCTCATTAATCAATGCTTTGTATTGATGGGAAGTCTTCCATCTCTGCTCGAAGTCCTCTGCAGTTCTTGGCAGCCATCCGATGCCGTCCCTTGTTTGGGGGCGTAAATCGAGTGGTCTCGTAACAGACGTAAGGAATTCAGGGGTAGTGGATCTGTTTGGGGGGATATATCCGAGGTCGGTGAAATATTTTTTAGCATCTCTCGTAGATCCAAAATAGATCTGTCGTCCTTCATATAATACCGTCACTTTATCGAAAAGCTAAATTGTATGAGAATTTATAAATGACTTGCTTCGTATTAACTATACTCACATCATATATCTCTTCGCCTGCTTGGTATAAAGTCACAATGGCTACGGAGCGGTTCTCTGTAGTACGTTGTCGTAGGGCCTTGACGAAGTCACGAGCATTGACACTGTCTAACCCTCGTGTACTATTATCCCAACATTGGAAGACACTGTCTCCTAGGAGGATTTCCTAGGTATGGTCAGCGCATGAATGCGAGTTTGTTATACAATGATCGTATATACCGCGATACTCGTTCTTTTGCGTTCTCCTCCACTAACTCCAGGAACATAGGCGTTCCCCATCTTGGTATCAAGGGCTTTAGATAAACCCAAAGCGCGAACATCGCTTTCGACAGTAGCTTTGGTCACATCCCAATACTTAGGAGGTCTTCTTGCTCTATAGGCAAACTCAAGAGTCTCTCGCATAGTTAAGGAAGGGAAGTGGATATCGAATTCAGCTTGATACGTCGCTTTTCCTCGGAACTCAGTAAAAATTTGCTTCGACGACAAGCCTTACATGTAGGTGAGTATATCGCGATCTCTACGAACGGAGGAGAATGTTTACCTTGGTAGTTAATAGCCGCCTCTTCGTCTATGTAAATATCGTATGTCTGTCCTGCTAGAGACTTCAGCATGGTGGTGCATCCGCTCCCTGGATTTCCGAGCACTAGTAACATTTCGCCGCTCGGTACAACTCCGTCGAGTTCATGGAGGATGTCGATCCGGAATCGTGGGTTTTTCGTAACCCAATTTGCAACAGATGCACCGAGAAAGTTTGCGACAGTGCGTTGGTAGTCCGTTCGTCGGCCGAATGCGTGAACACTCAGATTCCGAAACGCAACACTCATAATGTTTCTACGCAAAAACTCAGAATGGGACAAAGGATAGGTCATATCAACGTGTAACTAACCTTGAAGGAGTATAAGGTGGTTGTTGCTGGATGATTTTTAATGTATCCTCCATTCTTTTCTGGTTGTTGACACCATCTTGGAAAGGAGCCGAATTTGTCTCCATAGCTGCTCATAAAATGTTGATTCAGCTTGGTAATGATTCATTCCTTTGCCAGTGAAGACTCACAGCTTCTTAAGGAAAAGAAACTAAAATTCTGAGTAACTATATTTTCAATCCTTTGTAGGTATGCAATAATTCCTAATGTTAGAGAAAAGCATAGCCCCCTAGAAAGGGAGAGGCTTATTACTATGCAGTCACAGTCTTTGGTGAGTGTCTATGGGCTGCTTTGGATACTAGTACTGTGCTGTGTTTGTGAAACCAACCACGTCGTCTAAATGAGCGCTATGAACTCTAAAGGCAATGCCCGGTGATCTTACCAAACCATTAGCATATGTCTACGATAGTTCTAGTTACACAGTCAGACAAGGGCAGGCCCTTCTTAGATAGATATTTGAAGGGAGAGGATTGATTAGAGCTTCAATACCGGTGGCTAAATGATATGAGTACTGTCATAACAAAAGTACCTGCCGAGCCTTCTCACAAGCTGAATCGCCATGTGCAAGGTGGAATCATACAATTATGTCATATTGGCCAAGACACGAGACGCCAACATTCAAGCAATCCCAAAATCGATAGGTTACACAAGAATATGTAACTCGTATCATATAACCGACTAAGGCGGTTAGGTAAGAATTATAAAATTGGGAGGAATAAGCAGGCTACGAAGAAGGCAGGGTTATACTAGATTAGACATACAGCACGGCACGGTTACCAACCCAACCAAGTTCAGAACCCAGATGGGACCAATAAATCGACACCGATAAGACTTGAGTTAAAGCAAGCGTGTGGAGATTGGGATACGTGTTGGTTAGGGTTCACATGTTGGTATGAATTGTTATTCAGTATGAGGAGGCTCTTCGATGTTGTGTTTTCAAACTTTGCCAAGATGCCGTCGAGGTAGGCTACGAAGGGCCAACCAATGTAACCCACCTTCAAAAGCATCCAGTAAATTAGACACTCCCAACACGCTTATATGTGATTTTCTAATAATGTTCAGATAGGTGCCTTGTAACCCGGTTAAAATTTAGTAATTGATGCAACCATGGAACTCGCACTTATATCGTTTTAAGCCTCACTCTTTAACGGCTCCTAATTGGGGTGGAATAGGTAGCTAATACAACAAAACACGTGGAAGTTTCTAATATGCTCATGTTTCCATTTTAAAGACAGGTAGATACCTACCTCCTAACCTAACATACAGATTACCCTGCATAGAGGGGTGTAAAATGAGAACACTGCCTAGAGAGAAGAAAACCAATCGCGTTCGTTTATGCCTCTTATTCACAAGGGGAGAAAGTTCCAAGTACATCCTCCTTTGGAAGAACACAAGTCCTTCAAGAACTAGATTTCTCTATGTTTTCGTCCAAGAGACTGCAGTCAATTTTTTTAAGGATATGAGCCACAATGAGTTTAATTGCTACAGCATCGTAGAACCTTCCCGGACTATGATAATTATTAGATGGTTCTATTAAATTAATTGAGTATTCACTTACCAGACGATCCGTCCAATCCCCCACGTATGGTAGTTCTCAGACAGGTCCAAAAGCCTCGACGGTCCTTCTGGCTGTGATATTGTTTCCATGTTTCCATATTTCTCAGAACTTTGTCCAGGGGTGCTAACCGAAAGCCTTCGAACTTGGAGGCGTGAGGAAAGTATGCCTCATCATTTAACATCCCCTTTGTTGGTACGCAAACCTAGTCCCCTTTTTTGATCGTTGTTCTAACCGAAAAGGTGAAATCCTTGAGAGCTGACCTTCGACCAGACACTGAACATACCTATGTAGATAGATGAGTCTATGTTTTGTTAGCTACACAAAACTCCGCCGTTCCGATTTCATAGAGCCGCATATAACACCTGAAAGTAACGATGGCACATAGATCTTAGTATTTAGTGCCTCGGGATGACTCAATGTTCATAAGCTTAAAACCCCCCAAAACAGGCCGTCTTAACCCACATAAGGAAGGTTAGTAACTATGATAATGACTATATTTTAACCAACCATGTTTGTTGGATGAAATACGTAAAATTGAATGGGGAAGGGATATGATATTATGGTTACATTCACGGTTCCCTTGCTGTTAAATCCTGATAACTTGATATGTTAGGTACCTGTTTTACCAACCCTTTACTTTTTAGTGATAAAACGTTTGGTAATTGCCACACAATTAATACGTAGTAATATATTCTTTATAATTTAATTAATTATATTAGATTTATAAAACCGCATTATTTACTATTAATTATATAAAATTAGAGAATCTAGGTCACTTAACAAAGCTGACTAATCTGACAACAATTAAGCTTACAATAAAGCCCCGGTAAGCACGGAATAAGATAAACCTATAATTAAAAGATCAGGTACTAATAGCAGATAAGCCGGCTCAAAGGCGAGACTACATGAGCTGGGGTCCCAACAGTTAATAATAAAAGCCACAATTCTTATAACGTGAGTTGTATCACTTTCTAATATCATATGTAGCCAAGAACTGTTAGGAAGTTGAAAGTTCTAACATACCTGGTAGGTAAGTAGCCTATTTATCAAGTTGCACAGGATACTGCCACAAGGAAACATATGTCTGAACGTCATTTGATTCATATTGTCTCGTGTGCATACGAGGTACCTATGTACTTGGTATATCCTCAGGTTGTAGGATAGTTGTTGGCGGGAGACTGAAATAAACAATACATTCTAACCTAGTCGCCACTCATCCAACGGGTTTCATTTTTGTTGCCTTTCCACATGTCCAGGTCTAGTTTCCCTTACTGTTAATGTTACAAGTAGCCGATATCAAAGGCTCTTTTGGACCCCGTGTACCATACCGCTATCTCTCCAAGGTTCCATTTTCCTTTGCCCTTTCTCTACCTTCTTATCGGCATGCCAGGTACCTAATCCACTCAGGGACTTATGGAATGATTCGCCTAATAAGCCCGTTCATGCAATCACATTCTATTAACGGTGCCTCCAAGTCAAGCTACATATCTCCCGAGATGTCTATCTCAGGCGCAATCGAAGCAGTAAAGAAGGTCTCAAACGACTTAGTTGTTCTCCCTGGAAGCGAGGAGTATGATGAGATCACCAAATCGTATTTTACGGAACTAGAACGCGAGCTGAAACCTGCATGTTTCTTAACTCCAAACTCGGCATCACAGGTTGCGAGCATAGTAACGGCCATAAAACCATTTTCGGGTCCTTCAACGGTTGCAATTTGCGGCTCCGGCCAACAGGCAACCCCCAAAGTTGCAAATGTTCGCCATGGCCTCGTGATCCATCTTCGCCATCTCCGAGGGATCGAGATTGACATGGAAAAGGAGACCGTCTCGATCGCGGCCGGGGAACAGATGGGACACGTATATGAGAAAGTAACAGCAGCGGGATTCGGCGTTGCTGGGAATCGACATTCGAGCGGCGGGATAGGGGGAGATGCCGTTCAAGGCAAGTTTCGATACATACTACACATACCTACTACATTCTAACTCTCTCAGGCGGACTATCTTACTTCTCTTATGCTCGAGGTTTCGTTTGCGATAGCGTTGTCAATTACGAAATCGTCCTTGCCAATGGGGAGATCGTAAACGCAAATGCCGAAACAAATAAGGATCTATGGATCGCACTCAAAGGTGGCGGGAATAACTTTGGGATCGTCACACGCTTCGACCTCAGTATCTTCAAGCAGGGCCAGCTGTGGGGTGGCAAGGTCTTTTACTTCGAGCCTAGTTTCTCCGGGCAAATACAAAATCTTGTCGACTACATGCATAACCCAGAAGCCGATGTCGATGTTCATATCTGTGTTAGTCTCGGATATGCCGCCGCAGTTGGTAGCATTCTCTGCATGAATGATATTTTTTGCACCAAGCCCGAGAAACCAAAAGCACTTGAGCCATTTGCGGATATCCAACCTCAGATCGACCAGATGAAGACTTTACGCATTGATAACTTGAAGAATCTTACTACCGAAGCATTTTCCGGTGCTCCTTCTAACAGGTAAACTTATCCATATTCCTCGGTGCTTAAATAGACGCTAAATTCAGATAGGATAGTGAAAATTTCCACAACTGTCAAGGTTGACACTGGTATTCTCAAGTATGCTGTAGAAACGTATCATGCGGCATTCGAAAAGCTAAAGGAGGTGGAGAATCTCTTATTCTCAATCACCTTCGAACCCTTGCCTGTATCCATGATCGAACAGTCTATAGCTCGCGGAGGTAACTCTCTCGGACTTAAGCCATCAGACGGCCCTCTTATTGTGATACTATTCTATAACTCCTGGGATAGTCCTGAGCATGATGAGAAGGTATACGATGTGAACAAAAAGGCCCTCGAAGTCATCGACAAGGAGGCACAGAGTAGGAGTGTATCCGCCGCTTACCGATACTTGAACTACGCGTTCACTCACCAAGATCCTATCAGTTCATATGGGCCCGAGAGCAAGGCACATTTGCAAGCTGTTAGCGCCAAATATGACCCAGAGGGTTTCTTTCAAATTGCAGGCGTAGGACCTTTTAAGCTCTCGAAGTAGACCTAAGACAACGGCCATCTTGCCCTATCATAAAACGGAAGACGAAAGTGGTTACAACATGAAAAGCAACTGCAATTCTTTAAGCCTCTGAGCTTCAAGTAAGCGGATAGATTTATAGGTGCTTTAGGTAGTAATACTTATATTATGTACTCCAATAAATGAACTGTGCCGCATCGTCATCAGTAATTTCGAGTAACCCCACCGTGTCAGGGAGACGAGCTGAGGACGGATTTTCAACCAACGTGTACCTGTGAACTTGTAACCCAACATTAGCCCTACACAATAGCGGTTCAAATAAGTAGTCAAGAGACTACTTTCAGATACATTACATGGTATCTTGGCATAGAATGGATATATAGGTGCCTAAGAAAGATATCCCTCCCCACTCATACAGTTGATAGATCAAGTCAATCTACAATCTACAGCTCATATACCGTACCTTTCAGCAATAGCATCCTATAAAACTTCCCTGTGTAATATGACCATATTACAATTTATAAACATTTTTACCTTATTTTTAACTCTCTATCTATGTGGCTTTTCTGCACCGACTAAAGCTCCACCTCTTCAATTTAATGATTCCAAGGCTTTTTACATTGCCATCGCTGGAGCAGCCTCTGCGTTCTATCTCCACGATCTATCTGTCTCGAAGTTTGACAAACCCATCAAGGTTACTATTCATGAAAAGTGATGCTATTTCTAGATTGCCATAACACTCTTCCTCGAATTATATATCGATCGTACCGGCTGTGCAGATGATGACCTATGCGGCCAGTCTGTCGATGTTTATCAAGTTGATTCACACCAGCCTATATCGCGAGAAGACATTCGCAAAATGGCAAGGGACGCGCCTGCTAGCTGGATTAACTCGCAACCTTGGAACCGTAGGCGGTTTGTTAGTAAAAATGATTATGCGTCTGGCAAAGTGGAACTTGAACCAAATCTTTTTAATATCGATAATAACTTCCTGGGTACGATGGAAACAAGCTATAGGATGGGGAGAGATATAGCTTTGAAGCTACATGAACAAAAACTCTAGCCTAGAAGCCTTGATAAAGAACCAGATGGTACTCTATCATTTAAGAATATCAAGGGAATTGGTTAAGCGGTAGCACAGAATCTAGGTATAATATACATCAGAAGACATCTCCCTATTTTAGATTCGCAGCGTGACATAAGAGACTTTGGGGGACTAATCGGGAGATTTGAGCTTATACGAGTATTGATATAAAAGCCTTTAAACCATCTACCTGGCTCTACAATAAAATACATTGTGAGCAACTATTCCTATTGGGGAGCCCTGGTTCCTGAAACCTATCTCCTTTTATAAATACACCATACGAATTTCCGTCAATCATAAACTCTCCTTCTTCTCAAAGCGCTGGTATCTCTCCTCTCGCCACTTAGGACCCCATTTCCTTACTATTATAATACACGGACTTGCCGCTAACACGATACAACCCATGAAGAGGTACGTAAAACCATAGCCCCAAGCATCAATAATGTACTGCACCACGGCAGTCCCGACGGCGCTAAGCGTGGCGCGCGTCAAATTGAACGTGGAAGACACTCGCCCTGGGTTCATGGGATAGAGATCAACTAGCAGTGTTGTCAAGATACTGACAGGCCCGCTTAAACCAGCACCACCAAAGAACAGGACTACCAGCGGTGCAGCGAGGCTGGTCCCTGAGTCGACAACCCATCCCCATGCTATGATCATAGCTACGGCCAAGATTGTCCACGGCCACATCAGGTCTAGCCGGGCCCTCTCAATGGGGAATTTACGCATATCGTCGCCCCGTTTGCGATCCGGCGACACGCCGATGCTCTTAGCAACCCGCGTATAGTTCCAGTTTAATAGTTTACCGACGACGGTAGCTCCAAAGACCGACCCCACTGCGTAGGGGATGTAACACAACCCAACCTGGAGGTCATTAAAGTTATACTGGCGACGGATGACATCTTGTAGAGGAACCAGCATTGCGTAGTTAGCCATGACAAACAAGGACATAAAGAGCATGAGAGAGCCGACGTCTTTCTCAAATACTATAAGCACCGCGGCAAGCACGTTGGGCACAGGGATCTTCCTCGGAATCTTCTTCGGTTGTGGTAAAGTTAAACTGCCGCACTGTGATTCAACGTCGCGACGCTTCTTGCGCCATTGATACGTAGATGTCAAAGACATGTTTAGTCGTGGCGGGGGAATGGATCCATTCCCAACTATATTACGAGCGGTCTACGATCATGTCAGATTAGCTCATGCATACTAACGCCCAGGGGTAAACTCGCCTCAGGAACGAAGGGTATGTAGATAAGCAGAAATACGCCGGCGGCAATAACAAGAAGCCAGAACGTCGAACGCCAGCCAAGAAACTGTGTTAATATTCCACCTAGAACGGGAGCCAGAGCGGGCGCAAACATGACGCTCGCTTGCACAGCTGTGATATAACCGCCCCTGTCGGCGCTTGTGGTGAAGTCGGCCATGACAGCACTGCCAATAGCAACGGTAGCGCTACTGCCGGTGCTCTGCAAGGCTCGTAGAACCATAAGAGCTGCATAGTTATGTTGTAATGCTAGACCGATGTTGGCGCCGAGATAAATAGCGAACGTGAGCATGTAAACGGGACGGCGCCCGACCTGATCGCTAAGATCACCAAGGAAGAGCGGCGCAACAGCTTGCATAACCTGATACAAGGTGACGGTGAGATTGATATCGGCAATGGAGCGGCCATATGATTCTGCGATAGGCGTAATGGCAGGTAAGTAAATGAAAGAAGAGAAGGGCGAAAACAGCGTGGCGAAAACGGTTATGAGGACGAGGAAGACCTTCATCCGAGGAGAAAAGACCGAGTAAACCTCGGATTCATCGTTACCAGGAGTCTCGTTAACGGAGCGGCTTTCTTTATTATTCACGACGTTATCATTCCGTACGGCAGTCGACTCGGCGTCGGGCGAGTTGCCATCGGGGGAGTCTAAGCCGCCATGCAGCTCTGTTGTCTTTTCGTCGGGCGCTTCGACCATGACGTCACTATCTTTCTTAAACACGGAAATTTCTCTTTAAGATGAGTTGTTATTCTAGACCCATAGGCTCACACTGACAGGAATAGCTAGATAGATCTTAATATTTATATAACATTGTTATTGAGAAGCAATGATGTCCGTGCTCGGAACCGACGTCATTCGGAGCCGGCGTCGGCTATGGAGCGGCGAATAGCAATCGCAAGTTGTACATAATATCTACAATATCAGATACATGTCTACATCTCGTAGTTTTCTACTAAGTATATGCTATATACCGACTAAAATGATCATATGTACCTAAGTAGCTGTTGTACTTACGCCCTATATTTGCGATGTTGTTAGGGAATTCGGTCTCTTTTATGTAGGAGTTCTTCATAGAGACGATTGGAAACAGTTCTATCATTAGCGTGTTCCATTAGATCAAGTGTTGACTTTCCTAATTTAGAAATATTATGCATTTCTTGTCTTCTAATTGGACATATTTCCATTAGTGTCACTTGACATCTCTGAAAGTTTCGGGTGAGAGATAGGCGCTTAGGGGTAAGGGGGGGTAGTCAAACGTTAGATCCGGATAATTGAGATTGTTTTCGAAATAATCGATGGTCTAATTCACATCGGAACTTATTAGTAGATATTATGTAGACTATTGAGAAGTATATAACCCATTATGTCCGAGAGACTTGGGTGTCTGGTTTATTTAGAACTCCTTCTATTCCCTATATCCTGGCTGTTCCATGATTTCTTCCATTATAAAACCTTCTCCTAATGATGACTCCAGATTGTTGAAGAGGGACATGTCGAATGATTCCAAGTCAAAATCGAGACTTACAGAACTGGCCTGTTCAACTGAAGCTGATTGACAGCACTGCGATATACTCCTTTGCGATATTGGTGTATGTCCAAATCTATCATATATCATCCCTGAATCTTCATATTCTGCCCTTGGTATCGTCTTACATTGTTGTATCTGACGAAATTCGCGAAACGCATCTACTAAGAGACCCCTAACGCAATATGTTGCTGTTCTCTTTAAGCTTTCCTCGATGGTGTTAAAGTCTCTGTCAAGCTCTGGTCGTAATCTTTGCTGCAAACGCAAAGGTATTTCCCGGAGGATATAATCCTCGCATTCTGCTAACTGATCTAGCTGGCTCGGTACTATCTTTGCGACGTGATCATAGTCATAGACTGCCGCCTGTGGTTAGTTTCATAATTAAATCCCGCGTGTTGATACTAACAGGGAGTGGGAATGTCTTCATTTTGAACATCCGGGAATAATATCAAGTAGACCGCTCGCCATTTCTCTGTTTCACTCATATCACTTGTACCTTTTCGTAGCTTGAGCTGCTTTTCCTGGCTGTTATCAAATCCTTCTATCGGTTCTTTTTCTCTCAAACCACACGACTCTATCATTCTCTGGTGGCCTAGATAACCCTCTTCACTCTCAAAAGGTTCCTAGCAGCGCCCGCACCGATGAGATGGTTGCCGATGTCGCCGATAGAGATGCTCTCTGCAATCTGTTAGTCACCTATACCATGCCCACAAGGAAAAGGGGAGAGGGGAAAAGAACCGTACTTGACTCGATGTACGTCGAGCCATCCAGGCCCGGGGCATGTTCTCCATTCCTTGTATTTGCTTGGGTTATGTTTGAAGTACGGGCAAGCGAACTTCTGTTTTTGATGCTTCTCGCCATTGACGCCCTTTTTTATACGTCGCTGATCTTGACCACTCCCATTATCATCCTCCTCACTGCCACCGCTTTCCCTATTTTCATATTTCCTCTTCTTGGCCGCATTAGTCTGGTTAGAGCCTTGCCCCCGGCTTAACTGGACTGGGGGGCTTTTAGATTCTGGAATGCTTCCACTGGCAACTTTACGGGCTGTGTTGAATCCAGATTGTAGCCAATGCGTTATCTCAAGCACAACCTCATCCACAAGCTGTTTCTTTCTTACATTAAAGTACTCTCTGATAAAGGTTGAGGTTTCAATGTGGCAGCCCGTGAGTTCTTCTGGCTTATCCCTACTGGGATATTTTGATATAATGCCGTTTTCATATATCTATTTAAATAAAAGTGAGTACGATGCCACCTCAAATATTAATAGTAACTCACAGCACCATGTCGAGGAATATGCGGAAAAGCTTCGAATTGTTGAGATGTTCCGTGACAATCGTTATACAATTTCATACCTACTATTTGCATATCGAACATGCTTGAAAGCGACGTCTCATATTGTGGGCGTACGCGCCGTGATTGGACGGTTGGAAAGGGTACGTCGAATGCAGGTGATGAAACTATCTTTTCCGTTAGATCTGATTATGCAGAATTGCAGATGAGGCAATCCCTAAAACTAGAATGGTTTATATGGGTATGGTATTACCGTTATTAGATACTTTTAGCATTATTTCCTATAGCGATGATAGGCCTGTGAAATTTAAATGACGATAGAGTTCTAATACAACCTAGGTAGTTAACTAAAAAAAAAAAACAATGACCTAGTAGTGGTAATTTGTTATGGTGGTGATTTTATCTCGGGATGGTTTCTCTATATGGTAGTAGTCATCCATAAGAGGGAAAGTATGAAGAAAAATATTCCCTAGAAGGGGTAAGGGCGCCCAGACTTTATATCTTTCTCTTTCTTTTGCTTTTTTCATTTTTTTTATCCCCTTTACACGCAAGTGAAGTGTCCAGTACTATCCTTATACGAAAGCGACCAAGAAATACTTTGGAATATTCCTTATTTCCTTACTGTAAGCACTTGAAGGTGCTGTACCTTGTCTGTACCTTATCCGTACCTGGGAACATGCATGTATATAGCGATTTGTCAGAGTATGCAATAAACGTATAAGGCATTTCCCCTCCCCCGCATAGGATGTTTTGCGCAACTGCGCAGAAGTCCTATGTAGAGTACGAGTACTATGTAACCCAAAAAGTCCTATCGATATTCTATCGATTTTCTATCGATAAGATAGGTTGGCATCGAACCTTAATTTTTCACCCGTTACATGTAGTGTAGCTTTTACTTGAGCTCTTGTGGCGTCTTTAATGGGACAAATATGTTGACATCGCAATGGGTGTGCCGTCGCTGTATCAAGGCACTGGCACAGCCTCGGAATCGACAGTTCATACGGTTAGCCAGTACAGGTACGTAATATATTAGCTACCTCTACCTAGGTACCTAACCTATATACCTACCTACACATACTAACATTTCTCAAGAATCACAGACAAATCTACCCCTCGTCCTCCTCCAACGCGCCCGCAATATAACCGCCGAACATGACAAGCTCGCAGCCGACCTTGCCAATGACTTCGATTCCAAGATAGCCAAGCGTGTCGGCGAACTGTCGCGCGTCGCCGAGGCCCTGAAAGAATGGGAAACTGCCCAATCCTCTATAGCAGAACTTAATGCCCTTCTGCAATCACAGGATACCGAATTGCGTCAGCTCGCCAGAGATGAATTATCCACGACCAACGCCAAGTTTAACTCTTTGGCCACTGCTCTATCTGCCTCTCTCACCCCACGTGACCCCTTCGCTGATATGCCTTGCCTACTCGAGGTACGGCCGGGGCCCGGCGGTATGGAAGGTCGATACTTCGCAGACGCGGTGTTCCGCATGTACCGGCAGTATTGCATGCGCAAGGGCATGCGCACAAACATCCTGAAGTACGAGACAGTGGACGGGGGCGAGTCCTTGACTGGTGGTTCGAGTGAGTCTCCACTTCAAGAGGCGGTGCTCGAGATTTTGGACGTAGGCGCATTCGACCAGTTCCGCGGCGAGGCGGGAATGCATCGCGTACAGCGTGTTCCATCTACGGAGACAAGTGGGCGCACACACACGAGCGCCGTCGCGGTATGGGTCTTACCATCGTTCCCCGAGGACGAGAGTGAGATGCCTAACGAGCAGAGTTTTAACGATCCCAATAGCATCTTTTACGTAGACCCGCGAGAGGTCAAAGAAGAGAAGATGCGTGCAAGCGGAGCGGGTGGCCAGCACGTCAACAAGACGGAGAGTGCCATCAGGTTAACTCACGAGCCGACAGGCATTACGGTGTCGATGCAGGATTCGCGGTCACAGCACCGCAACCGACAGTCGGCGTGGACATTGCTGCGATCGCGCATCGGTCAACGCCGGCGCGAGGAGCGCGAGGAAGAGGCATGGGCGCTGCGCAATAGCGTGCTAAGCAAAGACAAGATCACTCGCGGCAATAAGATCCGCACCTACAACTACAGCCAGGATCGATGCACGGACCATCGAAGCGGCTTGGACGTACACAACCTACCCGACGTGCTGGAGGGTGGAGAAACACTAGACAAGATTATAGAGAGCACGAAAGAGTGGCTAGTAAAGCGAGACGTCGAGGCGCTGATCGCCGAGGAAGAAGCTGCTGCGGCGCCTACGGCTAAGGGGGCGAAGAAGACGAAGAAATGAGTCTTCTCTCATCTCTCCTGGACCAACAGCTTTGTGTTACTGGACTCACGACATAGTTGATATATGTACACCTCGCGTGTAAGAGGCCTATAGAAAGCCAACTCTAATAGAGAATTAGCTACCATACTAGAATTGCCACGATACCCAAACTTACCGGCCGTATCCTTAGATAAACCGGCATCTTTTATTTTTTCGCACACAAACCTAGCGGTCCAATTCCCAGTGAGCCGGTTCAAACCGGCACCTCCTCAATGGGACGTTCTTTCGTCATTTCAATGCCTTCTCCGTCTCAATTGTGACCTTTGTGGCACGGGACGTACGGGTCGATCTCGTATCAGGTACGCTTTAATCTCTCTAATGAGCATGATGCTACCCACCTCGGCCTCATTCTTCGTTGGAATTTCTATATTATTATTATTATTATTATTATTAACCGCTTCGGGATAGCTACACATACCTATGTACCTACCTACCTATTATGTGCTAAAGCTCATTATTCATTGGTGGTAATAATCGCGTGGATTGCAAGGGCCTGTTAGTGGCATGTTCTATGTAGTTGTTCTAGCTGTTCTAGCTATTCTGTACCTACATACATACATACGTGCGGCAAGGAAAGCTTATCGGGAAGCTTGGTAAACGGTTCCTGGTGAGCTTCCTAATGTAGCAATTGATCGGGTCTCGCAAAAGACGGTGGTCCCCCCGCGTCTTATATTGGGGCGTTATTCCCGTACCCACAGATAAGCAAGCTGTAGCTCGACGTAGAGGGCTGAGAGGATAATATAATTAATTACATACACGTACATACATGGTAATGTTTAGGTGTATAACCTCTAACCTAATGTATGAGAAGCTGTCTCGTCTTCTTTTACCTAAGTTAGGGGGCACATATGTTTCTTTTCCGATCGATAGGTATTACTTCAGTTCTGCTGAGAGTTTTCCTTGTTGTCCCCGCAGGGTTATCCTACGAACGGACGAATAATACCACCATTAGATATTCTCCATCTCAGCGTTTGATCTTCATCTCCCCAGCTCTCGCACGGCACAGCCAGGAACCGTTGATTTCCCCCCCACCTAAGGTCCTGCCTAAGGTCCTGCTTTCTTGAACCACCATGGTACTATCTGCCTTACATACGTAGGTATCTATGGGGTATAGGCATGGGTGGGTAATCCGTACAGCAGCTAAAGACGGCACAAGCCTATGTAGCACTGATGGGACATTGGGTCATGGCAGGGCTCTGTTACGTGAACCTCCTATTTTGGCAACTAAGTCTAATACGCGGTGACCAGACCAGGTTATGTAGGCAGAATACGAATAGACCGTTGCCGTAATCCCGGCAAGTTGTTGTTGATTCACCCTGACACCGCCAGCCACCATCTGGAATTTCTCGATCTCATTTATCTTGGTTTCCTCCCCCTCCATTCCTGACCTTCTCCCAAGCTGCATCTGCCAGAGTCTCGGCGCAGCCACAAGTTTCTCGTTTTTTTTGGGAACGCTTGCTCGAAGTAGTTCAGCGCTTGCCTTTTTGAATCGGGGGTCGTCGGGATATCTGTATTCTGTATAAGTACGATATAACCATGCATTGGCCTAAGCTTGCGTCTGGGCTTCTGCTATCCGCCGTCGCCGTGACGGACGCGCGCCGAAGTTTGCAGCACGTGGGCAAGAAGGATGCGAGACCCAAGTCTACCATCTCGGAGCACGATAACTTCGCTACGCGTTTCTTAGCTACGCGACAGTTACCGCCGCCTAAGTTTGCCAATGCGAATACCACAAGTATGGCTCCCTCCTCCGTGTTCCACATAGCTATATGAGACGTCGTGAAACCATATGATGTGTTCAAGAGTACCTGGCTAATCATCCCAACGACAGAGTTCGCCGTCAACGGTACCGGTATCCCTGATGTCGACTTCGACGTCGGCGAGTCGTATGCTGGGTACCTACCCATCACCGACAACCCTGACGATACCGATGAGCTCTTCTTTTGGTTCTTCCCCTCGTCCGCCTCGACGAATACGACCCAGAAGGAGATCCTGTTATGGCTTAACGGTGGTGTAAGTCACTATCACTTTTCGCTCTCGGTTGTAGAGCAACGCATGGTTCCATGTAGCTAACATTGGTTGGTTATTATAGCCCGGCTGCTCCTCTTTCGAGGGTCTCCTCCAGGAAAACGGCCCCTTCATCTGGCAACCCGGCACCCTAAAGCCGATTCCTAACCCGTGGGCTTGGAACCGGCTAACAAACGTGGTATGGGTAGAACAGCCCATCGGCACGGGTTTCTCGCGCGGCAAGGTGACGGCCCGCGGAGAGGAGGATGTAGCCGCCCAGTTCCTCGGCTTCTGGAAGAACTTCATAGACACATTTTCCCTACAAGGCTACAAAGTATACATTGCGGGTGAATCCTACGCCGGCGCATACTGCCCGTACATCGCATCTGCCATGTTAGACAAGAACGACAGCGCCTACTACAACGTGTCAGGTCTACTCGTATACGATCCCGTCCTCGGCGACGACGTTGTCCAAGACTCCGCCACCACGGTCCCCTTCGTCGATTACCACCACAACTTGTTCACCTTCAACAATTCCTTCAGCGCCCACATCCACGAACTACACGATTCCTGCGGCTTCGCTGACTACAACGCCAAGTACCTGACGTACCCACCACCAGGCCTGCAGCCCCAGGGCTACAGCCAGAGCGTCAGTTCCGAGTGCCAGAACCTGTGGGAAGTCATCCTAGAAGAAGCACTCAGCATAAACCCTTGCTTCGACGTGTACCAAGTCGCCATCACATGTCCCCTGCTGTGGGATGTCCTCGGCTTCCCCGGCACGATCGGATATCTCCCGGAAGGTGGTGAAATCTACTTCGACCGGGCCGACGTGAAGAAGGCGATCCACGCGGACCCCAACACCAAATGGGCCGAGTGCACCGACGGCGACGTCTTCGTAGGCGGTGATAGGTCAGACCCGTCTTCGTGGAAAGTACTCCCGCATGTCATCGATGCCACAAAGAACGTCATCATCGGACACGGATCTCTCGACATGATCTTACTGCCAAACGGCACTCTACTCACGATCCAAAACACAACGTGGGGTGGACAGCTTGGCTTCCAATCCCCTCCCGTCGAGCCGTTCTTTGTGCCGTTCCACACCCTCAGCACAGCAGACCAGATCGAGCAGGAAACCGACCAGACAAAGCTGGGCAGCATCGCCGCGGCTGGTGTACTGGGGACAGCACACACGGAACGAGGACTCACCTACGTCAGCATCGACCTGTCGGGCCACATGGTCCCGCAGTACGCGCCCAGTGCCGCATTCCGCCATCTCGAGTTCCTGCTCGGTCGTGTTGACAGCCTGAGTTCCGTCCAGCCGTTTACTATCGAACCCAACTACCCACAGCCCCCTGCAGACGCGCTGGGAAATGGCACGGGACCTGCGACGTTCAGCACGGCGGCGGAGCATGGGACAGGTAACGTGGCGGCAAGTGCTGAGGCGAAGGGCTCTGATGCGGGGAGGATCGGGGTGGGCTTCAGTGCGATGTTAATGGCCGCTGGTGCCATGACAATAGTTGCGATGCCGAATTTGTGATCTGTTAGTTATAAACTGTTCGGTTAGGGATTATAAAATATAAAATGCAATTTCTTGTATAACTATTCGATTGCGATCAATGAAGGTTTGCCAAAATTGTAAGATTTTTTTATTTTTTTTTATTCATTCATGGAATTCGAAATCATCAATATGACACGGGATTCCCTGCACTGAGAAATTCATGAATAGCAAAATACTTGTAAGTGATTTTTAGTACATGAGGGGAGTAGAACAACGAACTACACCATGTCCTACCCAAGGAGCGGATAGTATCGTAAGCGCTTCAAACCTCCAAGCCAGCCTACCAACCCCGCCCCCTCCTTTCTCTCCCCTCCTCATGATATTTCGAATATTCCGATTCTTGCTGTGACCATTCATAAAAGACGTTACGAGCCTCCCATCGCTTTTACTGCCTCCAGCTAATTCCCCAAACGCCTTGCTAATTTGAAACACCAGAAACGGATATACAAGTTGTGTTATAACACGGGTATAGTCCTGAACCAAGAAAAAAGAATCCGGATCCATGTTCACTGCTCAAAGACGTTTCCCTCTCGTCGCCTGAGCTCCCTGAGTACAGCAACAACGCCATTACTCCGCAGCCGTTCTAAGACGATGCGCATCCCGTCGCGCGATTTGAGTATCTGGTCGTCTGTCTTGTTCGAAGCGATGGATTCGATACTGCTCTGGATCCGCTTGGCACCCCATCCCGAAATCCAGTCACCAAATCGTCGCGTGCTAGACTCGTCGCTTCCATCTGTAGATTCTGTCACAGCCTTTTCGTGCTTCTTTCCGCCCAATGTAGATCTGTAGGAGAAGGTTGTTGTAACAAAGGTGTTGGGAGCCAGGGGTCGGTGAGCTGTATGAGTACGAGAGCCTCCTACAGCTCCAGAACCAGAGATCGAGGATGACGTAGCTTGGTCGGGAGAGGTGGTTGAGTAGTGTTGCTCCTCGACTACACTCAGGACACCCGTATAATTCAGATTCCGACTCTCCGTCTTCATCCAGCCCTCTTTGATATCCACAACGCTAGTCTCCAGGACATAGCTTGACTTGTCACCACCTCCACCAGTAACGCTGCTAGGAAGGAGCTTTACTACGGCGGAGGGCAAGCGGGTCTTCTTCATATGGATACGAGTCGTGTGCAGGCGGCCCGTTTCCTGATCGACATGCGACGAGATGGTGTCTGTGGAGAGAACATGGCTAGAGAAGGGATTGAGACGTGGCGAATAGTAACGGAGGAAGAAGGCTAAAGTCACGGTCGGGAATGGGTGCGAATAGGTATGATTGGTCGTGTGCGTGAGAACCATCTTTACTTATATGGCTCGGTTGTTTGAAACTAGGTGTAAAGGCGAGGGAAAGTCTTGAATAATAGGGATTTCGGGTCTCGCCAAGGTGAAATATCAGACGTCCCTAGAATTCAAATGTCTATATCGACATGAGTGTGGCTCGTGAGAGGTTCCGATGCGGTTGCCTCGAAACCGAACGAATTTTTCTTGCTTTTTTTTCTTTCCCTTTTCCCCGGACTTTTGTAGGTGATAATGCCCTTAAATCGAGGCTAGATTAATAAAGTGTTAGACGATGATCAGCAACAAATAAATTGTGAGGGAGTCCTAACCTAAAGAGCAAAATATAAAGGGGGGGGGGGGGGGGGGGGTAAAGGGGAAGAAGATAGAGGAGGGGAAGAGGTGGTGGTGATGCCAGGTGATGTGATGTGTGTGCGGTTGCTAATGGAGGATGGAGACTAAATGGATGCTTATCGAACGAGGGCCCATGCTGCCATGGAATGGAATGAACCAACGGAAAGAACATTCGACGCCAACCAATCCGCCCGAGCTCCGACGCTGCAAAAAGTCGGTTTTTAATCTAGGTAAGTTACACTAAATTGGATCCGACCTGCCAAGTAGAACCATTTAGCTAGACTTTTGATTGGTTAGATCTCGCTAGAATGCGGGGAAAGCTTAGTTCCATAGGTGGCAATGCCCAATCTACTTCCTATTAACCAATACCAATCAGCATTTGGAATATTAAGTCCCTCGATTATACTTTTACATGTATCATTCGATTGGTTTATTCCGGGCTTGTCTTCTTTCAACTACCTTTTCTTGACAAAGTTGATGACGATCTGACTTGAGACAACAGTCTAGTTTCGCATCGAGATGGTCGCCAATATAACACAACTAACCTAGATCTTCTAAACTCTTTGTTTTATCATCAGGCCATTATACATACTTGTCATGCTAGTTAGTCTTATGACAGTTAGATCTAAGATTATTCTATGTATTACCTAGTCTTTAGGCACGTACATGTAGCTGTTTTCGACATCGTTGCTAAACCCTAATACATAAGTACCTTAGGTAGGTCTATACACGTACTACCGACAATGGACCTCTATAGGTCTGCACGTCGACACGAGACCAGCAGTTCCGCAGCTAATGTTGTCAGGCAATATTCAATGTCAACCGAGACGTAACCATTCAGAACCCAATCATTGCCCCTCTTTCATGACGATCTCATATTCTTTACTATGTGTATTCGTAGTAATATACGAGCCTTATTCCGATACAACTAGCCAATAAAAGCAATTGCATTACCCGGAGTGCATACATTCATGAGACCCTGAAAACTCACAACGGCAACTCATTATTGAGCAATTACATAATGCATTATATTCGAAGTTGTACGAAGTACTCAAGTATAATACCACATTTGTAATCCATTGATAGCTGGGCTACAATTGGTCAAATCATACTGTGGCGCGAGCTACCCTGCAAGGCTTTTAGCCCCGGCACCAGCCGTTTACATCATTCCGATTGACGGATTGATCATCTCAACTTTTCAACCGCAAAAGTGACAAGAAGGTATTATCTGATATACCCACCCAGCTCCAGACTCGAGACTAGGATAGTATCGCGAGCAGCACATCAAGATGTTCTCACGCCCATTATTCTCAGCAGTATGTCTTCTTCTACGCTCCCCGCAGTAGCAACGATGAACATTAACTAAACCTTTCTTTCTTTGTGGCGACAGACCCTGCGGCAAGCCGCTCGACCCATCGCCCGGCCGGTGATTTGCAGTCGTCCAACACCCTTCCTCACAACCTTCCAGCAGCGACTGCTCTCTGATCACACGCGGCAAGCGATCCAGAAGGCTGTTTCCTCAGCTCCCGTTGTATTGTTTATGAAGGGTACTCCCGAAACGCCGCAGTGCGGTTTCTCGCGCGCCAGCATCCAGATCCTCGGTCTACAGGGCGTTGATCCCAACAAGTTCGCCGCGTTCAACGTACTAGAGGACCAAGAGCTTAGATCAGGTATGGGTTCTCTTCTTCCCTTCCTTTGGTCTAATATCGCATCGTGGGGTGGGCAATAAAACCAAAGGCGAAGTCTGACTAATACATTACTCTACTGGAATAGGTATTAAAGAATTCTCGGACTGGCCCACGATCCCGCAGCTCTACCTCGACAAGGAATTCGTCGGTGGATGCGACATCCTCGTATCGATGCACCAGGATGGTTCGCTAGCCAAGATGCTCGAGGAGAAGGGCGTCCTAGCCCCCCTCGACGGCACATCCGAGTCCAAGGAATAAAGCAAGTACAAAAGAGCGCAGTATGCGAGTGGCAATGATTCTACTCCAAAATAGAAGCTAGACGACGTTTGTACGATTTGGTTAGTTATGCATATATAGACGTCGGTGTGTATTTAATGCGGGAACACTTGGTCAAGCTGGAGCTATCCAATACGATATCCTATGACCAATTGACGACGTATATCCACGATATCTCAAGATAATATAATAAATACAGTCACTTCAGCGAGTAACAGCACAAAGCACGGTTTAGTAGTACCTCGTAACACCAATATAAGCACCCTAGCAGTCATCCTAAGACCAGCATGAGAAATACTCTCAAGACAATATCTCATTCTGTTCATGAGCTAAACATAAAGCTTGGTGGTATAATTCAGCTATACACGCTTTTATAATGGATACGCCCCGCCATCTCCCCGCGGATCGCTGCCCGCGGACCACACTCCCACATTCTCAACGGGGTCAATGCTCCAGCGGATGATCTGACCGCGTCCGAACTGCGCCCTCTCCACATCCGTCACAACTTCAACCTGGTGTCCTAGCTTCCGCAGACCCTCTACCGTCTCGGAAGGCATACCCTCCTCCACGAATACGGTCAGGTCTGCCTTGCCACCTTGACTCATACCAGAGCCGATGCACACGCGTGGCGCGTCGAGTGCTTGCTGTGGGCTGAGATGGCCGACGATTTGTCCTAGGAGCACTTGCACATGCCCTTGGGGCTGCATAAACCCGCCCATGACGCCAAATACGCTATGCAGGCTGCCGTCGTGCAGGTTAGTTACCGCAGCCGGGATGATGGTATGGTACGGGCGCTTGCGCGGCTCTAGAACGTTCGGGTGTGCTGCGTCAAGCGAGAAGTTGGCCGCTCGGTTCTGTAACGTAAACCCGCATCCCTTGGGCACGATACACGTCCCGAATCCACCGTAGTTGCTGTTGATGAACGAGATGGCGTTTCCTTCGGCATCGGATACTGCGAAGTATACCGTGTCGCTGCTTTGCAACGCTGGCGACCCGTGGTCCACTACCTGGGATGCCTTATCCGTGTTGAATAATGCGGCGCGTTCCGCGAGGTACGGCTGTGAGAGCAGTCCGGGTGTAGGTACCTTGGTAACGTTAGGGTCGGTAACGAACCAGCTTGCGTCGGCAAAGGCAATTCGTAGTGCTTCGATGATAGTATGTAGATACGGTGCTGTGTTGAAGTCTGCGGGACCCCACGTCGGGATCTTACCCGCGGCTTCAAGTTCCTGGACAATACCCAGCGCCATCGGCGCCACAATGCCCTGTCCATTAGGCGGGTGTTCCCACAGCTCAAGACCAACGTCCTGTCCCTCATCTCCGCCGATAACCTTGTCTTTAAGAAACTCGCGGACATTTTGTCCCCGAAACTTCAGCGAGATAGGCTCAACAGGCTCACTGCCCGTTTCGAGATGGTGAGTTAGGTCTTCAAGTTCAAGATATCCACCGAGATCTTGTACTACTTTAACAAGTTCTGATGCTACACGGCCGGTGTAGAATCCCTTCTTGCCTTCCGTAGCTAAGGCCCGGAACGTCTGGGCCAAATTCGGGTTCTTCATGATTTCCCCTGCCCGAGGAGCACGCACGCCATTGTGCGCTCCGGGATCCTTCTTAAGCATTTCACCACCATTTGGAGATGCTCCCCTTATTTGTACTTCTGATTTATCCCACTGGCGGAAAGTGTCTAAGTTTCAGTCTAACTTGTCTCCTGAATAGGCTTAGAAGGTGTGTAATTACTTACAAAGTACGCAACTCCTTCTGAGACGGGAAAGCCTTTTTCTCCAAGTTCGATGGCTGGTGCTAGGACCTGTTCTAAGGACAACTTCCCGCTACCAAAGCGCTGGATTGTGTCGTACCACCCGGCCGCGGCGCCGGGCACGGAGACGGCATGCACACTGCTCATGGGGATCTTACCACATTCGCCATCTTTGATTCCCAGCGACTTGCGAATCGTCTCGAGCGTGCACTTGTTGCCCGAGCGGCCAGAGCCGTTTAATGCTGAGACTTTTTTTGTCTTGGCGTCATAAAAGAGACAGAACATGTCGCCACCTATTCCCGTGGAACATGGCTCCGTCATGTTGAGCCCAGCAGCTACACGATCCTATTAGTCGTTTACACTTTACCATATAGTTTTATTAGGTCGTACCGACGGCCACAGCCGCATCCTGATGGAGATATGAGCATCCAATTCGCACCAAGATTCTGTTAACAAACACATACAGCACAGTTACCCCCAGCTTCCAAGACTTGGATACCACATTTCGCCGCGAGGGGTTGTGTACACGATACGATACCTTTCGTACTATGGACTACACTTCGCCGGCTTGGGAACTTAGAAAACACATGTGATTCCGGAGGGAACAACGACGGCGTAGCGAGAGGCATTTTGAGCAGTCAGTCTCGTATAATAGCGGGGTATAAACACATTCAAAAACAGTTGAAATGATAACGAGTAGTGAGATGAGACAAGATTATAGCTTTAGAGTTCACCCTCTCGGGAAGACGGGAGTTCGAATGACGCTTGTATGCGATTACCTCCAGTATCCGCGGTCGTAGTATGTATCTGCCAAGCTTGTAGCCGAAGGCTTAAGCCTGCCTCGGCAAATAGTACCTAATAGTCTTGCTATAGCGTAGTCGGGACCCCGAATTTCGGAGCCGTCCGAAGTAACGGCGCCTAGGAAACTTATCCAATTCGGGATTAAAAGTATGGCCAATAAATGGGACATTATATTCTCCTCCTATCTTATTATACTTATAGTTACTTGAATATTATATAACCTAAAGATTTTGAAATAAAAAGTATAGCATTCCGCGTATGATTCTCGTATATACATCCTTTTAAATGGTTCTTTTGGTATAGTTATCATGTATCGCTACGGTAAGTTTGAACCCCTCTGAATACCCCTCCACGCATTCGTCCAGTTACTTTAAGAACATATCCATCCTATCCCTATATTTACAACTCGGCTACCCTCATATCGTTTAATAGAGGAAATAAACCCTAAAGCTGCTCAACAATATGCTGTTCCTGGGTACCCTCCGGCCATAAAGCCGGCCCAGGAGCCGTGTAATTCGTCAAGGAAGACCAGAATACCGGGATCAGTATCCCCGGCTCATCCCCCCTGTACATACCGGGGATCTTGACTAGCGGACCAAGATCCTCCTCCCTTACGTCCGCGCCCGTCTTAGTCACATCTTCCTCCCCCGCAACGACTTTGATCTGTGCGCACGACACGTAGAATTGGGCTTGCGCCCATTTGTGCGCCGCGTGTAAGGCCAATCCCTCGGCTCGGAGGAGATACTCGCCTGGCGGAGTCGAAGTCGGCAGCGCGAACCGGAAAGTCTCGATGTTGTGCGTGGCCCACGTGAGAATCTTATCGTCATTAGTAGAAGAGGAATTGGTGGAATTGGTTGGCGACGATGTGAGCGAGTAGACCCTGGCCCAACCCCCAGACCCATCGTAATCAGCGGCCGTGATACCTTCAGGTGCTCTAGATAGATATACCTGTTGGATTCCTGGGTGGCCGAAGTGTTTGTTGATCCTGAAACCGACCTTGTCGCCGGCGCGCACCGTGTGAGTCTCGGCTGGTTTGGCATCCACGTTACACCGGAAGTTAATTGAGTTCACATTCGTCAATGGCGCATTTGAGTTATTATGCTGGCGGATATACTGCCAGGGCTCTCCAACGACTTCATTGTTCACAATTAGTCGACTGTAGGTCCAGTGACCCAAAGCTGCCGGTGCGCTGCTGGTAAGGACAAGACCATAGAGGATCGTTTTCGATATCATCCTGTTTTCTTGATTTTCGCCAATATGTTGACTGAGTATAATGGCCCGAGACTAGGAATTGAACATCATGCTTTCCATCTTCTACTAATGTTTAGGCTACATACATACTTATAAAACACTGGAATCGATATGTTGCAGATCGATTCCTTACTAGTCATATAATAATACAAACCAGACCCATCTTTGCGCAGTGCTATGAGATTACTCCGTCAACAATAGGCCGAGAGAAAAGATAGAAAATTCGTATTTCTGATCACGTACATAAAGGCTAAATATGGCCGAGTTTAAACCCAGATCAAGATAAACGATCCTGAACCTCAATGAGAACTCAGCAAGATGATAGTTAACGGAATACGAATTAAGTAATAATAGACTGTTGGCTGTTGACTGTTGACTGTTTTTTTTTTAAAAAAAAAAAGTTTCGCTGGCGCGATTAAGGATTATCTTTACTCATAGTTCAATATCAGTGTCTGTTCCTTATTCCTGTCAGGGGACAGGTAAAACTAGTATGAATTAGGTATACATCTACGTAGAATATATATATAAGTGGCGCACAGCGCCCTCGTAAGAGGATAGAAGGTCGGGCGTTAATAGATTCATATTAGTTCCTTAATAAATCTGTTATTTAATAATTAGATCTCATGAACCTTAAATGACGGATCGTATTTCTACGTAAGTATTAGGTTATTACTATTAAGTACATGAGTTCTTGGGATAATAGTTAGCACTAACAATATCTTATGAGGTAGTTGTAGAAGTTATAGTAGGTTGTACCTATACTCCACGGCCTTTCCTCCATTATTTAGAATATTCGAAACTCATACCGATCGGTATTTTACATAGGGATATACAAACCATCAACAAATGCTGTGGAGCGTATGTGTTATATTTAAACCCCCAACGCAATATTAATAGAAGAAAACAGGTAGTGTGAGCTATACGTAGGTCAAGGGACATTACTTATCTAATATTTTTATGTACCCCTGCTTGATAGTCTCCGAAAGTTGGGAATTGTGAAAACGAAAATGATTTTTAATGGAGTTAACGTATTGGAAAACAATAGTCGATGGGATGCGCGTCTACAGTGGAGCAAAATGGATGGCAAATTATCCCTCAAAAGCTGCATGGCTTTAGTGAGACCTGGATTTGATCAATACATCTCTGGCGTCACTTGGTAATTATACGTTGAACCCATAGTATTTATCAAGATGAGGTGGTAAATCCTGAGCTAACATACAAGGAGTAGAACTAGAGTAGAACTAGCACTTTTGGTTTCGTTGTCAGGGCTACAAGCAGTTCTGACCACGAGTCATCCCCACAACAGTATTTACGATACACCTAAAGACTAAGGGAGCCAGAGAGGAATAACCTGAATAAGATACAGACTTGCCCTCGTGAGTCAAGTAGAATAGTGGGAACTGTCACGAGGTAAATCCAAACAGCATGGAAACAACTTTGTTATTCCGCAAGGAACTCTAACTTAACTACAGGAGTCTACGTATATACATTAGGTACCAAACCTGTTCTTTGTTCTAGATGTCTCATCTAGATCCTGACAGGAACTGTGTTGCTTGGTAAACCAAAATGCGCTTTCTTAACTTCTAAAGTATTATTTCTAAAAGACAGTGACTGTGCGCTGTTTGTGGTGATTATGGAGGAAAAGCCCTGTAACTGTGAAAAATGAGCCCACCATCATTGTAATTTCCTAATAATATGTGCTTGCTCTAAATGTGTATCCGTGCACCAGCAAAATATTCGTAACCTTTAAAACTACCGTATACAAACGCTTATGAATTTTAGACGAAATAAAATCGGCAACTTCCTTCGCACAACAAAAACTGCCACATTACCGACACTCCCAATTACGACTCTAGGAGTACTACATACACAGCCTAGTCAATATGGAACCAGGAATTCCCCTTGCCCCGTGGGAACCGCTCACTAATTGGTATGATACCAAATTAGAAGACATCATACCCCACCATGGATTTGTCTTCAAAGAAGGCCACAAGATCTTCAAAGCCAAGCAAGACTGGGTTCGAGTCAAATGGGCCATCGAGGCACCCGCGCCTACCCTCGAAGAAGAAAAGGTCGATGCCGTACTAGCCGCTATCATGAATGATGCGAACATCATTGCCAATACCTTTCAGCAAACTTATTTTGCTTCTATCGACTACAGCCGCTTCCCTACTGATGCCATTCTCGAATCAGCGCGTAAAGGGCACAACTGGACTGAAATTGTACCTGATGGTCGATTCCCCCTTCTCATGAAGAAACTGATCCGCGCACGCACTCTTTACAACCGAATCACCTGGATTCTGGGTCGTTCCGAGGCCGAAAAGAGTAAGCAGCAGGGAAAGCTGGCAACAGCTATCGATGAGTGGACCAGAACGCGTCCGGTCGACAATCCCAAACCGTGCTACGCGCGGATGCCTCAGTACCTCAAAGACTACATGATCAGCCGAATGATCGAGGGAAAGGGTGCGGATTGGAACTACTTCAAGGGCGACCACTCAGACGACGACAACCCTGCTGACTACGGTGCGAGCAAGGGCACGAAGAAGAAACCTAAGAAGATCTTGAGCGATGAAGACGCGCCCTGGGTGCACACTAATTACGCGTCTAACTCCAAGTCCGTGCTAGAGTCAATGGAAGATGAAGACGACGAGAATGCGCCATGGATTCCTTGGTCCCAAACTATACGTGCACGCCAGCTAATACACAACCCTATGAAAGAGGAGCGTTTGTTGTCGTACCACATGTGAGCAACATGAAGGAATTACGGAGGGTATTCGGGGTGGACACGGAGCAGGCACGGAAAAGGGGGGATGAAATACGGAATGAAACAAGGTAGTGGGGCCGATTGTTAGCGTTAAGAAACGGAAGAGGCCGGTATGTATTGTGAGCTGGGACCAATCAAATTCTGATCGCAAGCCCCACCTACCCCTCGTCAAAGGCTTTGAGTTAGCAGCTTAAGTACTTGTACAATAGCGCAGAAGGGGGTGCTAATTACCTATGTAAAACCCCGCAGTCTGCCGTCATGCGATTAAGACTTTACAAATACATCATATACATCATATGACCAATTTCCATCCCCCAAGCGGCCGCCACAGTTTTTGGAGAAACGTAAGTTATTCTCGTGTTATTGTTCCTATCCAGTTACTTTGCTCGAGATCTCGTTACCGGTAGCTCGGTGGTATGACGCTGCAGCCAAGTGGGCTGGTCCAAGATCTGGGATGAACCGCAAGGAGCTCCCTAGCTAGGAAACATATTTCTATGCCAACTACAAACGGAAGCTTAGCTACATACATATCAAGCGAGGCCTCGCCTGTGATCTGCTTACCTAACAAAGACCTGACCTTGAAGCTCCGATCTCGTCTTCGGAGCTTGCCATCATCTTGACGTTTTGATGTTATTTAGTTAAACTTGATCCTGCTGTAGATTGAACCTGTCCTGACCCATTGCCTCTAGACTTAATTAGTTTCTTAATTGACTTAAACCATCATATCCACCGGAATTTCTACCACCTAAGAACATAAGGAGAAATAGCAAAAAAAGAAGCTATGCTCCAAGCCATCTCTTCTCAACACGATGCCCACCACGAGCGGCGGCGCAAGAATTCTCTCGCGAGTCTAACGGGCTCGCTACGGGATAACAAAACACATCTACTACTTGCGGCCTCCGGATCCGTCGCCACCATCAAACTACCGCTGATCATCGAGGCACTGTCGAAGAGGCACTCGGCACGGAATAGTGGCAAGAAGCTCAGCATCCGCGTGTTGCTAACGCCAGCCGCATCACGTTTCCTCGCCGGCCAGTCCCACGAGCAGCCTCACGTATCCTCGCTACTTTCCATGCCATGCGTCGACGGCGTCTACGTAGACGCAGATGAGTGGCGCGAGCCTTGGAAACGCGGCGATGCGATTCTGCATATCGAGCTGCGGCGGTGTAAGCATGCATTCTGCTCCTAGCCCTTGGTTTTACCCCTTAAAAGCGTATCGCGTAGACTAACTCGGAAAAGGGGCCGACCTCCTCGTCATCGCCCCCCTAAGCGCAAATACAATGGCCAAGATTGTAGGCGGCTTTGCTGATGGCATTCTGACAAGTGTCGTGCGCGCATGGGACGTATGGGGCGAGCTCGACAGCGATCTGGTTCTTGCTAATGGCGAACAACCCTTTCTCAACGGAAATGGGAGACGGCAGAAGAAGCATATTATTGTAGCGCCGTAAGTAATCCCACCATCTTTCATTAGATATTCGGGTATTAAGGGTCTATTTATGTTATCACAAGTCGCATCTGAACTATATCACTGACTCAGCATCCCAGTGCCATGAACACAGCCATGTGGCGACACCCGGTTACGGCTAAATCACTACGTGTTCTAGAGGAGGAATGGGGAGTACACCGCAACAGCAACAAAGCAGCGCAAGTACCAACTGCGGATGAGAGCCACACAGCAGAAGATCAGGTTGAAAACGCTGATACCGACGACGATGGCGGCTGGTTTGAAGTTCTACGACCACAACAGAAGACACTGGCGTGTGGGGACGTTGGAGATGGCGCTATGATGGAATGGAACGACATTGTGACTGTTATCGAGGACAGACTAGGCTTAAATGAATGAGTGGGCAGTTCATTAATTTGCCATCCAAATTTGGCTGGGTTACGTAGAGCAGTAATACGGGTGGCTATACAGTACTAGGAATAGGGGTTAGGCAACACAAGAAGCGCGGTTTTATGTATTAATGTACTACTATAAGTACGAGACTCAATATGAATAAGGGGCCAACCCTTGCTTGATTTGCGGGAACCAAAAAAAAGTGCCATTATGACTGAGCAACAAAGATGGAAAGACACAAGCCGATCTCGGACAAATCGTCGAGATTGATAGGCCAGGTCCGCAAGTTCATCGTCAGGTTTGCAAAAGCTCGAAGCAACTATTATACATTCCTCCTTGTGATCATCTCATCCTTCGTAACACCTGTGTCGTACACCATCCCCCCTGAATATGAATCTGACAACGTCAGAATGCTACTTTTCATGTCGTTTCCTCTTGAACAAAAGAATTTCGTAGTAACTCAATGCGAAGCCCGGCAAGGTGAGCAGTATGAGAGAACACATGCTACCGGCCTGCTTGCGTGTAGAAAAAAGAAGAGAAGAAAAAAAAATTAAGTTCAGACTGGCCGACGAGGCCGGTTGTAATGACATCCCGATCAACCAACGGGAGTACGATGCAAGAATCCTTTTCATGCCGTATGCCTCATATTCCTCTCGTGAGGCGAACTCCTTGCAATGCAGACTTTTGTACAATAACGAAGGAAAAAGTGTAGATATAACTCAAGAGTGGTATCTGTAAGCCGAGTCTTGGGTTAGGTCGTTCTGGTACTGGTTACTCTAGTTCTGACCCTGGTCCTGAAGATCGTTCGGGTCGTGCCGAAATGTGCAATTGCTGCCCTTGGCACACTGACCCTTCGCCCAGAATGAGCACGGTTTCGTACCGATGAGGGAGCGGTTGATATTCTTTTGCTCCCTGTTACCTCGGAAATCCCTGCGGTTACCGCGGTCATTACTATCATGCTGACCTTGCGTCGCCTGCGGTTGATTGTGCTGGGATTGGCCGCCGAAAGATTGATTGTTATGACCATAAGCAGTATACGCCTGGTTGGCTTGGGGCTGGATCTGAGGCTGAGCCTGGTTTTGAGACCAGTCTGGCCAATAACTCTGAGGCGCGGCGTGGGAAGCAGCATTGGGAACGATATTGGGAGCCGCATGAGGGGTGGCATACGCCGGCGCTGAGGCCAACTTTAAGGCATCTAAAATTCCTTGTAAACCTTGCAAAGGATTGGCCGGCTGAGCTGGTGGAGGCGGAGGGCCTGACTGCTGAAGTAACGCGGCAAAGAATGGTTGTTGGGCAACAGGATTCGGCTGAAGAGAAGGGGCCACAGGAGGCTGGACACTAGGCTGGAGAGCTTGACCAGCACTGAGGGCATTGATTTTCTGAAGAGCTTCGAGGTACTCTGGTGGAAGTTGTTGCTGAGGCTGCGGCTGCGGCTGCGGCTGAACCTGTTGTGCCTGAACGTGCTGTGGCTGGACCAGCTGTTGATATTGTTGACCAGCATTTGCTTGGGGCGTGGGTGGCTGGTTGAGAGGGGCCTGTTTACTGATAAACATTGCGAACGTATCCTCCAAAGCATCGATGTCTGCTTGAACCTTAGGATCCCCATAATCATGCCGACGGTGAGTCTTGGGATGTGCTGGGTCGAATGGGTCTGGATCTACATAGTTCTTGACCTTGTCAGATTGTAGTAAGGCAAGCACTTCTGAACCATCATCTCTTCCACTTGGAGCATCCCACCCACTGCGACTACGCGCCACATTAGTAAAGTTCGTCGAACTATGTGAGCCTTTCAATCTATGAAGAGCATTGACTCGCGCCGCCTCGCGTCCGAAATTTATGTTGTCGGACCAACGATGGTGAATCTCTGCACGTTTGGCATTCGTCACCGGTAGAGATTCATTCCATTGTGTCGGGCCTGATGGTAGAGTTCGGATCTTTGGTTGCGTTATAGTCTCAGCGATCCTACCGGTTGGTGATCTAGGCGTCTCGGGAACTTCTGAGAAGCTTGTGTATATAGCCATCAACTCCCGGCTTTCGTACTCTTCCATCACCTTATTCTGCTTGGACTCAACGGGACGCAGGCCACCACGAGATACAAACATTTCCTCTTGCCGCTTTTGAGAGATACGGCTCTTTTGCGCCGGTGAATAAGGGGCAGGCTCGCTCCATTTTTGTAGGGCAACATCATTTGCTTTCTCTCGGGCGTCGTCTTCTTCAGCATCATCGACCCCTTCCTTTTCCCGTTGAACCGACTCTCTCAGCACCTGACCTTCAGAGCGATTGTCTCGGGCGTCTCGCAGCATGTTGTCGTCCCGGCCTTTGTCCTCGGCCGTATCGTGCTCCAAGATACGTATCTCCGTGAGCTCACTGTCCGGTTTCCAAGTAACATGCAGCTTTCGTTTTGCCTCCTTACGCAATCTGATCTCAGTCTCCTCTGGAGTCTCTGGGACTCTTTCCGGCTCCTTAGTTTGCTTGGGTTTCTCCTCCGAATTGATCTCAGCGAGGAGACCACCGATTGTGGAAGAGGCGGATTGTCGAGCAACCGGCTTCTTCGACTGTGCCTTGGCAGACAGCCGTGGTCTACCAGGGAGCATTGACCCGCTAGGCCTAGAGCGAGACTGTGCGTTCGCTGACGAACTTTGGGGAACTGCAGGAGCTACGTTAGATGATGTCTTGGCACTTGACGGGGCACCGGTTGCATTCTCGACGGCAAGTTTCTTTGGGACTCTCGAATCGACGCTATCATCCCCAGGCCTCTTGGAAGCGGTAAGAGAAGGGCTTGCTTTTGCAGCTGTGCTGCTAACCTTTCTAGCCGACCCAAGGCTGGAATAGTCGATAGGTCTCTTGATCTCTGCGTTCTTCTTCGACACAGCATCATTCTTCGAAAGAGGTGCCTTAGAAGGAGCTATAACAGGGTCCTTGATGCCCATTGAAGATGACTTCTTAGGACCCTGGCTAGCTTTCTTAGAATCCTCATTCTTCTTGGCATCCTCTCGAGTCTCCTCTGCTTTCAATGCGGAACGCTTCTTAGCATTGTCAAAGATCTGATCCATGTAATCGGTGGATTCTTCATCAAGATGGTCCTTAAATTTCTGTCGGACGCGATCTAGCTTGACTCTCTCCTTCAAGAATTCCATTTCCACCGTAACAAATAGCGAGAGGAGTTTTAGGATAGCCTTCGGTAGGCGGCCGTTGTAGTCTTCAGCCATGAAGAGGGTTCGTAGTAGGATGGAAAGGTTGCCGAGGAATTTGGTATGTATACCTAGTTGAGTGACGGTGAACCTATCGCCAAACATGATAGCGGCTTCAATAGCAACACGGATCAAGTCGTATGTGGTGTCTAAATCAGCTTTAAGTGATGTCGCTTTAGCCTGATCGTTCTTCTTCTTGGCATCGTCAACTTTGCTCTTCAAGTCTTTGCTCTTAGACCACAGGTCTATAACATAATCGGCAAAGGCATGTAGCTTCTCCCCTACTATCTTCTGTGGAAATTCAGGATGCTTAGGATCACGCCATAGAATGTTGATAATATCATACTCTATGGCCTTTAGAGCATCGCTTGGCCGACGAGTTGACTTGATCTATTTGGAGTCGCGTTAGCCCTGGGACTTGGTATAAATAGCCAAATTTGGGAAGAAGCCAAAGCAATTCCAGAAATTGAAAATAACATACCTTTCGCGCTGCAGTATCTGTCGCGCTCTCTTCATCTTCAGGCACATTCTCCAAGCTTTTAGGCCTTGAAGCAGGATCCATGTTGGAAGCCTGACGTTTGGAACTGGCTTTGACTTTTACTTGTGCACCAGGTACGAGGTCTGCAGTGAGATATTAGTTTAGCAAATCAAGGGAGAAAAAAGACCAGTGTAAATATTTCTAATGTGACAAGGGTTGAATGCTTACCTTTAGATCCAGACACAATAACAGGTTCATTCTCCAATTGGGTTATCTGACTTTGCAACTTATCTTTCTCAGGTTGAAGCGCGTTGTCACGTTCTTTAGATAATATGTCAAGTTCTGCCTGAATTTCACAGGGAAGTCGACCCTGACGTTGGGGCAAAAGGGTGATTGTGCGCGGGTCGTGTTTGGCAATGTATGCTTTATCCGTGTTTCGTAGGTTCTTCACGTCGCGATATCTACCTAGTTGTGTAGGCGGCGCATTTTTTATGAGAAGGAAAGGGCACCCGTCAGGATTTACCCAAGAGTTGTCGGGTTCCTGTGCAACGGTTTGATCACTTGAAGGCGGTGGCCCCACAGCTGCCGTTGACTGAGTGTCGGCTACGGCTGCAGCTGCGGCTGCGGCTGCGGGGTGTGCTTGAGGTGTCGGCACAATACCTTGCATCTGTTGATGCTGCGAGTAAATCTGACCGGAAGTTTCCTGAACACCTGCATTCGGACCAGGCTGGAACTGCATAATAGTTCCACCTCCTGCTTGGTGGCTTTGGAAAGCCTGAAGCATAGGTTGAGCTTGTTGAGATCTGAAGCTTGTTGGTCCATTCCGAGCGCTGAATACTTCCTGATTAAAGAAACTATTTCCTTGGTAAGGGCTCATGTGCTGCTGGTATGTTTGATCACCATTACGATGACCATAGTTAACAGGAGTTACGTTGAAATCCGATTGGAACTGTTGAATTGGAGGGCCTTGCCATGGCTGAGAGCTGAAAGTACTTGGCGTATGGCTATGAGTTCGACTAGGCTGTTCAGTCACGAACTGACTGTGGACTTCCCTATTCGAGAACCCTGTTTCATATCCTGGGTTGATGTTGAAAGAGGAGCTCTCGTATGGATGTTCGAACTGGCCATGGCCATGGAGACCACCTCCATTTGTGTTCGCACCACCAAATCCATGAGGATTTTCGTAGTATCGTCCATGATCCTGAAGGTTACCTTCTCGAAACTGTCCCTGGAGATCAAACTGATTTCCAGGATGATTTGTATGTGCAGGATAAACATGGGCGTGGGTGAGATTGTTAGCCTCCGGTGTTTGGAATCCTTCCAGAGAGCCTATTGCGATGCGTCCCTCTTCTGTTTTGAGGGTACCAGCACCATATCCATTTGGATCCCAGCCAGAGGCATGTCCTGCCATACTGGCTATGATGTTTCTTTTAGGGAGCACGTGATAGGGGATGAATAGTGGCACGTGATTGATTGATTTAGGAAGAAATGATCTGGGAAAAAAAAAGGACACGTGATCTATTATGCAAGGTCCACATTAGTCATCACAGCCACAGATGGAGTGGGGCTGCTGCACCCCTATTGAGGGGTAAAGAATCGTCGGGGGGATGAGGGGTGGGGATATCAAATAGCCCCATTCAAGAAAATGCACTTAACAGTTGTCATCACTTACCAGTGTTGATTGTGCGTGATGGGATATCTCAGTCACAGCCTTACTTCTAATGCCATGAATGAGAGGGTATGTCTCGTGTAGAGAAACAATCCTGAATTTCGGTATGGTTGTGAAACTTGATATGGATCTTCAACAAGTTAAAGGTGTCGATTTAGTGAGCCCACAGAGTGGAGGGGTGTGGTATTAAGATGATCCTATAAGAAGCAGTTGGGGCTTGCAGGTTGCGTTAAGACCGGAACAGGTATGGGTTGACAGCAGATCAAAGCCACCTGCAAAGAGACAAATCAGTGATGGCCTCAAGGAAAATAAAATGATAAAAAAAAGGTTGCACAAGTGAGAAGCGGTAACGTGGATTAGGAAAATGCAGAAAAGACACAACACTGGATAGAAACCAGTTAAAAAAACATTATTGGGCATCTCCTCGACGATGATGGGGAATTATCAGAACATGGTCGTCCAAAACCATGGGCCGGGAAGGAGATTTTGGCGTAGCCAGCTCGGATCGGCTTTGACGTTATGACTAGATATGGTCATCTATAGATTCGGGACTCCTGAGATTCCTATTATAAGGCTCACGCCCTCTTTCGACAAGGGAATAAGATACAGCCACAGTATGGTTCAGCTTGCCGGAATCTCTAAAGGGGGACCGGGTAACTTGTGATTATAAGTCGAAACTGCATAGCTGGAAACATGCTGCTTGATATCTAGGGTTGAAATCGGATTGATGAGTATTGTTCCATGTGCTTTCGCTAACTGTCTGTCCAAACCTTTGGTGGACCTGCCGGCATAAAGCAGTCTCTAATCCCCTTGGAGGGACGCTCAAGAACTCTTGGCTGTGAACAATCGAGAGACCATTAATTGACTGATGAAGAGCCTAACAACATACCGAGACCAGAACGATCTGATATGCTGCTAGACGTTCATATTCAAAATTAGGATATTTTCAGGGAGACTACGTCTCTCTTCAGCTTTTAAGCTTCTCTCACTCTCCGTCCCTTTGTAAGATGGGAATTTAGGAGTTACTTGTTAGATGTTTGGACTGGTCACTAGAACTCTTAATGTTCAAGTAATACCCCCCCTCGGATGCTCCGCCGTAATTCAAAGTGAAGATGCGTCCATTGTTTCCTTTTTTACTCCTGCTGCTGGCTGCCAACCCAAATTTCCTACTGCCGAAATGCAATTATACTGCTGCAAGAATCGGAGTTGGGGGATAGGCGGAGAAAACCCGTAACAGAGTAATCAACCAGGGCGCACACACACATATACAAACACATGCTCTCTTAAATTCGTGCAGATAATAGTGCTGAAAAGGTTCTTGGAAGGAAAAAGGGGGGGGAAAGGAGGGGAGAGGGGGAGTTGATGTTATTGTCATACCCTTTTAGTATTTAGTTTAACTCCCATCCGGCGATTGAAATCCACCTCCTTCTGCTGCTGTTTGCTACTGCTTCTTCTTATGAAGACAGCTGCTTGTCATGCTCTCATTATTGAGAGATATAATTTTACGACATCAAATCTCCTCGGGATTTAGATGGGAGTAAAGAAACAAGTCTATCTCAAGGGCCCTGAATGAGTGGACTGGATAACAGTTTTTTTGTTGATTGCTAGTCTGAATGATCGGATGACGAAGAGCGAGCGACCGAGCGAGCGGTACAAATATTGCGAAATATATGGGTAACTAACCACGAAGAAACCCTCTCTATGGGAATTATTTACTCTCTAATTAGAAGAGAATTAAATTTAGATAATACCAGAGCTGCAATGGAGTACAATTAAGTGATGGCAAGTCGATGACAGACAAGAGGACAAGGGACAATGTGGCAATTGAGAGAGAAGAAAAAGAGACGTGACGGGGCGGGAAAAGAATAAAGAGGAAAGTTGGCGTCGCAAGCTTTTTGGGGGGACCGCGCGAGCAAAGGGGAAAGAAAAACCACCCAGAGTGGAGCTGAGACTTTCGCCTATGGCCTTTTGGCCCTTTAGGGGTTTAGCGTTGGCATGTCGGCTTCCTTGTTTCACAGTTGGAATCAATAAAAAGTAAATGCTACCTTGATAATCCCGGTTGTGTGGTGTATTATACGTAGGTAGATATCCAATATTATACGTATCCAATGTAGCCCATGGGATATTATGTACATAAGATGTAGTAACTACATACTACCTACATACTAGGTACCTACATATGTAAGTAATCAAGCCTAGGTACCTATAAATCTTACTATTATTAACGTGGCGTATACCTATTATATGTATTCAGGCACCAGTAATCATCATAAGTCGTGTGAGTGTAAGAAATAGCGCTAATGCTCTTCAATGCCTTATTAGGTTAGATATGTAGGTAGGTACCTATAAACTCGCACAACCAGAACATAAAATTGTCCAAACCATCCAATTAAGGAACGGTACCAAGGCTTAACTCTTAGCTCCATTAACACGTGCGAGGCTACGAAGTACTTTGTACATAGGATAGGAAGTCGTGTCATTTGCTGGATCGACGGGAGCTAAGCTCTTCTCTGTAATTCAATAAAGTCGACGTCAACTTCAATGTTCATTACATGAAGCATGATACCCCGGGACATCGCAATCCCCCACAATTCGAGAGAGCAACATACGAGTGACGACTTAGAAATATATCTAAACATATGGGAATATTACCTAACTTGCGATTCACTTAGCAACAGCACAATTCGACCATCTTCTCTCAACTTACAAGTCGCATTCTAAAGTGCCTAATCCATATACTCACACCAACATACGAGATATCTATACACGTATGACTTGGACGACGGTGACAAGTACACTCTCAGCAGCACCGCGCAAGCGTCGAGCACAGTAGCACCGCGCAAAAACGGCTGTGAATAAAACATACTCCCCCGAACTTCGTCATCTCCGTCGTCGCCCACATGGCTGGAGCTAAGGGGAATTCGCTGCGCGATCGTCAAATTGGTCAGATTCCCAACATAAATCTCCTCTTCCTCTGGCTCCTCGGACTTATCCAGCTGACATACATTAGCATCGCTGAAGAAGATTCTCAACTTGAACGAGGTTGTCGAGCAGAAAGATGAAGACGAGTCCCATGCTAACGGGCTGGCCCCCGTCGGTCCCATCCTAAATGCGAATGGCGAGCCTGTATGGAAGGTCCTCGTCTTCGATGATCTCGGTCGCGATGTAATCAGTAGCGTCATGAGAGTAAATGACTTGCGATCAATGGGCGTCACTATGCACATGTAATAAACCCTCGCGAATTGGATAGGCCATTATCGTATTACTTATTAACCTCCGGCGTTTACCTAGGCATCTAGCCGCATCCCGACATCCCATTCCTGACGTCCCCGTCATATATCTCGTCGAGCCGAGCCCGAAGAACTTAGAAGGCATAACGGGCGATCTACAAAAGGGTCTTTACTCTCCCGCCTATATCAACTTCCTTTCCTCAATACCGCGCCCTCTCCTCGAAGACTTCGCATCGCAAACCGCAGCTGCCGGCACCGCAGAGCATATTGCTCAACTATTCGATCAGTACCTTAATTTTATCGTCGCGGAACCGGACTTGTTCAGCTTAGGGATGCAGAAGGAACACACATACTGGGCATTGAATAGCGCAAAGACCAAAGATGAAGAATTAGATCACGTCGTCGACAGGATAGTCAGTGGTTTGTTTAGTGTTGCCGTGACCATGGGTACGATATTTCAATGACACTTCTTGATAATCATTATGCTGATTAGATATTCTAGGTGTCATTCCAATCATACGATGTCCTAAAGGTGCTGCTGCGGAGATGATTGCTGGCAAACTCGACCGAAAGCTTCGCGACCACATCCTCAACTCGAAAGACAATCTTTTCTCCTCCAATACGCGTCCTGCCTCCTCCGCAGGCACTCCCGCCTCTCGTCCAGTTCTTGTCATTCTTGACCGAAATGTCGATCTAAACCCCATGCTCTCGCATTCCTGGACATATCAGTCGCTCGTACATGACGTTCTTAATATGAAGCTCAATAGGATCACTATCGAGACGCCTATAGACGAAGAGAACCCGGCGAAGGGGGTAACAAAGAAGGCTTACGACCTGACTTCTACGGATTTTTTCTGGGAGAAGAACTCTGGTGTGCCCTTCCCTCAAGTCGCGGAAGATATCGACGCTGAGTTGATGCGGTACAAAGAAGACGCGCAAGAAATTACAAAAAAGACAGGCGCATCGTCTATAGAAGACTTGCAGAATGACACAAGTGCGAGCGCTCAGCATCTTAAGGCAGCGATAACGTTACTGCCAGAATTGAGGGAGCGAAAAGCCGTGTTAGATATGCACATGAATATCCTTGCGTCAGTTTTAAGAGGCATAAAAGATCGGCAATTGGATAATTACTTCCAGATGGAAGAAAACGTCATGAAGCAAACGAAAGCCCAAGTGTTAGAGGTCATCAAGGATAACGACAAGGGCAACGATTCCTTAGACAAGCTTCGCTTGTTCATAATCTGGTTCTTGAGCACAGAACAGGAAGTTAGTCGGGCGGATTGGACCCAGTTCGAGGAAGCCCTCACAGCGGCAGGAGTAGATACTACTTCTCTTGCCTATATCCGACAGTAAGTTCTTCGCTTATATACTTGGCTACTTTTTTTCTGCTATCTATAAGCTAATGTCAGCCTCCAGAGTTCGGGCTACGACGAAGATGACCCAATTAACGACCATCGGCCCGTCCCAACCCGCTGCCGCGCAATCTGGCTCGACTGACCTCTTCGGACGCTTCTCTTCTCTGTCGAGTCGCCTGACTGACCGATTAAAGGAGACTGGTGTTGGAGTCCCTACAAACCTTGCTTCTAACTTTGACTCCTTAATAGGCGGCATCAAAAACTTCCTCCCAGCCAACCGCGACCTAACTATTACCAAAATCGTTGAGTCCATCATGGATCCCCAAGCTGCATCGACGTCTGCCATTGCCAAGACAGAGAACTACCTATACTTCGATCCGCGGAGCGCAAACGCACGAGGCAGCATGCCGCCACCAAGCGCAGTGCGAGCTAGCGTAGCAGGTAGCACACCAGGATCACTCCCCGGCGGCCCTGGGATCCAAGGTCCCGGAACAGGCGCCAGCTTCGGGCAACGACGACAAGGGTACACAGAAGCGGTCGTGTTCACCGTTGGTGGCGGGAGCATGGATGAGTACGGCAATCTACAAGAGTGGGTACAGCGGACTGGTGAGGGCGGTCGTGCCAAGAAGAGAGTCGTGTACGGTAGCACGGAACTCCTGAATGCGCATGAGTTTATTAAAGAAGAATTAGAGAGGCTGGGACGGGAGGTCCCGTAGAGCACCCGTGGTAACGACCTAGGATAGGGGATTAAAAGAAAAGGGGATAGATCAATTAATAAATACAAGAAATATAGCCTCACTTGTAATCGTGCGCCTTGCGAGATGTGTTTACCCTAGTAGCATTGTTAGATTTATATATGTACAATACGCATAATTTAGTTACCTCTATCTGAACACATAAGTACCTACCTACTATCTACCTATACTAGTAAATCGTAGTATAAACCCCTTTCTCAGTCCAACTAGTTGCAGTTGCTTACATCATCCCTCGAAAGTGTATACGAGAGTTCTTTCAAGACTACACCGGTAATTTTGGTATCATAAATACAGCATAATTCCCAACTGTCTTTAGCATACATGCTAAAATCTAACATTTAATTTACGGAATTTGCCTTCTTCAATTTCCAATATAACAATTACCCATAGAAAATGCTCGCATGTAATGGATGGCCGCATAGTAATCAGTTCATCAGATAGTTGTTATTAGTCCTATAAAAAGCCTATTGCATATAAGCTCCATATCGCTGCACTTCAAAACTTCAGATAGGTACAGTCATTTACGAGGCCGTGAGAAATATGCATCACACTTAAGAGCAATTGTCACTTTTGCACCACAAAGAAAACATATTAAAAGGGTATAATATTGCATTCATCTCAAAGCCAAGCTACTATCAACAACTTAATAGAAAATAGGGAACTCCACTACGCCAACCGATGCTACCATCCTGATACCACTTCATCAGCGGCTTCACGGGTCGCTCTACTATTTACATAACAATCGGAACCAACCGGCCTATTTCCATCAAGGATATCATGGGCTTAGTTCAAGGATAAATAGAACCCCTTCACTTATAGAAGTTATCACCAACGACTCCAATAATCCTCAGGAATCATCGCCACGCCTTCATTATATAGGGACATAAAATCATGATATGATGCCGCCAGCGCAAAACGTCATTATACATTCATCTCAGGTTTTCGCTGTATATTCTCTCGTCTCGTTATTCAACGCAATCGGAGTTATTCCATGAGACAATAATTTGCGCCGTCTTATTCGCTAGTCTCTGGATGTCGTAGTGAACTCGATGGATTGGGTATATGCTTACAAAATCCGGAAGCTTTTCGGACGTAAAGGAAAATCGAGAATAGAACTATGTGGTAAGGAGGTTTAGCGATGTGCGACTCGGAGGCGGAATGATAAATCGAGATAGACCCAGGGACCCCCAAGTATAAGAACCTGAAGGTCAATAAATGCCGCGAGCGGTCCGGGATCATCGAAGAAGATACGTTTGAAAAAGTCCACAACGTCAAGCAACAAAAGATAGAAACCAAAGGTGGATTCCAAAAGTAAGATAAGTATTATCCAGAGTAATGTGAGATTGGCGGGGAGAACAAGACGATGCTCATGTAAAATATCATCCACGACCGTTGAGAGAATAGGTAGGCAGAAAAACACCGTACTAGGCCCCGGCCCCACCCTGTCAAGTCTGCGAGTAATATGTTGTAGAGACGGTAGACGCAGAAGATTTGTCTAACTACTTGGTAGACTTCATCCAAGCCGCCAAAGTATTTTCAGGTGCCGATAACAATTCTCTAGACCTCCGGCATGTAGAATGCGAACAATGGCTGATTGGGATATGTCTAGAATAGAAGTTGCCTAAACACCCCTGAACATGCGGACGATAAGAAACCAAACGGCGCCGATGAATTTGAAAGCAGAGAGACCCGCAACACTCCATAGGATAATTGTCATATACAACGTTGAGCGTTCGTTTTGACTTTGCTCTTCCTCCTGGGGGGTGAGCTTTTCAAGACCAGCAGTGCTGAGAACTAGAGCCACAAGACCGAAGTTCGTGATCATCCAGATAAGGACGACCAATGAACGGATCCAGCGGTAATAATCCATTTGAGCCTCAGCCTTTTGAGCGTCACTTGGGGGCTTCTGAACAACCACTAGTTTCTTGCCAAATACTTCCAATTCTCTCTCGTACTGGGCGTTCAAGTCTCCTTCATCAGGCAGGTCGGTCTTACCCTTACCGTCCTTGGTGTCAACTGTAGGAAGTTCTTCAGCCTTGTCATCTCCCTTAGTACCCCATGATATATCGTGCGTATTGCAGAACGCATAGACGTTAAGGACGTTAACGTAGGTCGGCGTTAATAGTAGGTATTGTATAAATGAAGTAATCATGTGCCACGGGTCGAACATCATTATCGAGGCAATAAGCCAAAGCCCATAGGTCGACAGCATAGAAACGATGAGTGAATAGAAAACCTTATTCTTGAATATATCGCTGATGTCGAACCCCTTTCCCCCAGCGATACTCTTCTGCACTTCAGTTTGAACCGCAATTACGGTGATGTAAACAGCCGCAAAGGTTAGGTATCTATATCGACGGTTAATAATTTAAGTTAAAGGGGAACAATGGGGTTAAACTTACATCATGATCACACACCAGAAGATAACCATGGCTGTGTATAGCTTACCAGAACCTGACGGGCGATTACCCATAGAGAGAACGAAGCAGGCCATCAATGAGATACCGTAAAACCATTCGAAAATGACGCCCAGAATCTCGCCGGCCTGGCCTAGCAGTTTATCATCTCCAAGACTTGTAGTTAATATCTTGAAAACTAGGAAGAAATTTCCAATAGCAAACCAGGCGAATATCATGTTGAAAGTCTGGAAGACGAACTCCAGGAAGAACATTAGCTTGCGGAGAATGGAGTGGTCCGAACGGAAGAACTGGTAGAAGTGTGCAATGGCGTAAATGGCAGCGAAGAAGGAGCCGTTCAGCCATCGTCGACGCTGTAGAATGAGCTCGGTCACAGTGTCGGGGACATCCGTTTCTCCTGTTGCCGATTTCACATATTGCAGGATCCAGTGGCAGTTACGCTTGGTAACAAGTTCAAAGCAGAGAATACGATCTTCGGCCAGATACATGTTGGCGGTAAAAACACCAGCACCAGCACCATGGAGCGTTTCGCCCTTGAAATATTTCTCCAAAGGCCCCAAACCGTTCTTGTCGTTTTGCAAAGCAACATATCGATATGCCGAGAAGGCACCGGGTAAAACAGAAATAAAGCCGAATGCTGATTCCAGAGGTTTATCAAGGATATTGCTCATCTTGTATTCGAAATTCTGGGTCGCAACGAGAGGGTTAAGCAATTCCTTTCCACCTCTACCCAACATTGCTTTGATCTCACCACAGGCGCCGGCGCACATAGGCTCCAGGTCGAACGCCTTCCAGAGATGGTAAATAGAATTTCCACCCGGTTTAGTACCCGCATCAATCAGTACGCAAATGTTGGGGTCTAAAACACGGCCAAATGCCTGGAAGAACCATCGGTGGGAGTTGATTTTCTTCTGATTCTTCTCCTTCAAGCAGAAAAGCATTTGTACGGGCTGCTTCTTGGGGATGAGTTGTACCACGTCGTTCTTGATTTGCATACCAACTTGGGTTGTGTACTCGTAGATATGCGCAGTGACATCCTTCCCGTTAACCTGCTGCTTGGCAATACCCTCTTGATACACACCCATACCGGAAAGAAGCGCTCTCGTCCGCGGATTGATCTTGGCACGTCCGTCACTCACCACGCATACCACGATCTTCTTCCAAGCGTCTGGGCCCCACGTCTTGCTTTCCTTCCGGCTACACATGTACTCGACGTTCTTCAAAACACCAATCATGGTCCGGGCGAAGAGAATATCGTCTTCGTTGTACATAGTAACGACGATAAAAAGCTCAGTGTGTCGCGGTTTGCTAAAGAGCTTCTGGCGCAAAGTGAAATTTTCATTATAGAAATCATTCGGGTCGCAAGTAGCGGCGGAGTATCGCATGTGGGTAAATTCGTCACGTTCACCATGGGGAAGCTGGTTTAGCAGTCGAGGGGGTACTGGGCAATCAAGAACCAAGTTACCACGGTATAGGAGCACCTGCTTCACCGTCTTCCACCTCTTAATTCCCGCACCCTGCTGCTGTTGACGATTTGGGTCATCAGCATATGGCTCTTGCGGTTGAGGCTGCGCGTAGGGGTCGTTCTGGGCTAACATTGGGTGCTGGTCATCATAGTCGTATCCATGCTGATCGGCGAAAGGTGTTGTGGATGTAGGCGGTTCATAAGGTTGGTTATAATAAGCTTCATGGTGCTGTTCGGGATTGACAGAGAATTCGGAAGGGTACCCGCCCTGACTATGTCCATAGGGGCCTTGAGAGAGGTTATCCATAGAGTGCGCAGCATTTAACGGGAGACGATCGCTCGGCGTAAATCTTCCTGGGCCAGCAGGTATATCAAGATTACTTGCAGGTGCAGGGTGAGTACCATAAGGTACATCGTCGAGCTGATACCCGTGCTGGAGAGGGTGACCCGGCGAGGGCGTACGACCTATTCTGTGATTATCCATAGTAGGATCGTAGTAATCGTCGTCTAGAGAAAGGATGACTCGTCAGAACAATAGGCTTTCAAGGTTATTATTTAGGTCGGAATTGGTATATGTATCGGAGTACACGTAGAGCGCTTCAAGCTACATGTGCCGCCTGCGTCACGGAGGTTTGCGTCACTTATGGCTTGGAGGAACAAAGCAGTGACAGGACATGTTCCACACACAATAGGGTATCAAGAATATTAAGGTGAAATGTACGGGAAATGATAATGAATACGTAACGAAAGACTTTCGTTGAACAGCCCAGCTGAGTGGCAGTGAAAGAGAGGCGAAAGACAAGATGGGAAGATTCCAAGAGCAGGTTGAGGAAAGGTTAAGTCATGATACATACCTAAGCGATTATACGACATGGTTTATGTATGTGTTATCCCCTACGGGAAGGGTGGGCGCTTCAAGCGGTTAAGTTATAAGGGGGTGCGGTAGAAGTGCGTGAGACTTTGGCTATACGCGACTGCGATCGCAACGAGAGACTCCCGAGCCAGTGACTGGAATGTGCCAATGTGGTGGCATGTACGTGGAATGGGTCTAAATGGAGACTCGATTCGTCCTCGGTAGATTCGAGCGACCCTTAACCCTGAAATTGGGTTATTTGCGAGTGGGTTTTACCAGGTATAAAACACCCGTTATAATAATTGACTTTGTACGAGACCTTGACAACAAAGGGTTGCGGCTATCCAGCAGTATGTTGCGAATTTACTCGAGAAGTCACCGAAGAGTGCTGGTTTGTTATTTCTCTCCTAGGTAAGTAGCTAGAAGAAAAAAAGAAGGTGAGGTTAAGGAACTCAAGGGGTATCAACTGATTGAGCTTAGAAATTTGCAAAGAAAGTAGTCGAGAGCGGAAGAGAGAATTAGATTTCCCGGCGAAGAGTTTCACCAGGCAGAAGATTTGCGACAATGTTGACTGGGTAGCGACGATTGGGGGGAGCATCAACTTAATTGTCAAGGACCCAAGTCACTTAAGAGCAGCTGATAATCCTGTTTCAGATCAACTAAGCGGGCGCAGCAACGAATTACAGGCCACTAAACCAAATATTAACCCTGCAGCTGCCCTGTAAAAGATGCCGGTACTATGGTACTACGGTACAAAAGGTACGAAGGATACATGGGTGCCAAACAAACACTAACCTTTTTCCCCTCTCCACCCCGGTCGGCCCAGCAGCCGTCTGATCTTGCCCTACTTGTGCCCACTTGTAGCACGTTTCCAAGTGACGTCGTTTGCTTTCAAGTACCTATGTACCTAGGTAGGTATTGCATCCTTAAATCCCTTCATTACACATATTGAAGGCATCGTCACTCATCCTGCATTTAAGGCGCAACTCTTAAATAATCATAACTATAACCCAATTTATCCAACCTATCCAACCTATCCAAACTATCCAACCAAATTATAAAATCAAAAAAGAAAAAGTTGTTTATAACAACGGGTAAAGCCGCAAGAACGCGCAAAGCGATGTCGCGTAAAAAAATGCCAAGCAGCTAACCTAGGTTTCTCCAGAATCTTGCTGCACGACCAAAAATAGAAACCCGATCGAGTCCGAACTTGACAAAAGCTGGTTGCCACAATCTTTCTCAGCCACAATCGAGCTGACGACTGCGGCTACGACGACGAAGAATATATTTACAATTGCCCGAGGGGGGAGGAAAGAGGATATGGTTCGTCTAAGCCACTGGTTAATGGCTCAAGCTTGCACGCCTCGGATATGCACATGCTCATGTCGTGTAGCATACGCGGGTATGTATAACCCAATGAATGCGCCAAAGCAGGTACCTAGTTGGTGGCTGTGGCCTTGGTATGCATCCGGATCGATGCCAGTTGTTCCTGTGCGCCCAAGACAAGTTGTTTGCACAGCAGTTAGGCCAATCGCTATTTGACTTGGTTAACGCTCGAACGGATATGCATGTAATCCCCCACCATCGTCGGTTCTCTTTCGTCGGTTATGTCAGAACTCTTCCACCAATAAATAATTGTCGCATATAATAAGTAATGACATTTTATGACATTACAAGTTACCTTTTGGTCAAGTGGATAATCTGACAATAATATACCTACCTACCTGACATCCAAGTAATATAATAAACTTGAGAGGTCGAGTTGGCTACCTAGGTAGCTTATAGCCAACGGACGTGAACAATAGACACACGCCCGATAATGCGACAGGACGAATTATTTTATTAACCCAACCTAGATGTTTGCCTATAGTAAGTTTGCCCATAGTAACACCTAGCTGCCTAATCTCAAAGATGTTCCGGGGAGCATATTATATAACTACGGTATGGGGCGTGGCTATGCAATCGAATAAGATACCTCTTATGCACATATTAATCCTTCCATTGGGCATGAATCATGAATCAACTCCGCATGACACTCACCATTGAAATATCAAATAGCATTGATTACCTATTCTAAGATATAATGGTCGGCGTAGAACAGAACTTGATAGTCCATATCTAGGTACCTACCTAGATAGCTTAAATAGCTCACGTATACCAGATGTACGGTAGGATTTAGAGGAACCTCAAGCTTAATCTGTGATTTAAATCTATGGCCTAATATTTTAGTATAATGATGTTTAGCGTAGTTAACTGGTAGATAGGTAAGCATGTTATCGTGACATTTAAAAATTGATTCTCAGGGGTATAGTACTATACTATTCCTCGCTGTCCAAATTATAAGCATAGGATCCGCGAAGAACTTAGGAGAGGCTAGCATCCGTATTGTCTTCTAAGATGAGTTAATCTACTACCAGCACTAGAGACACGTCAAAATGCTCGCTCCATTGACTAAGAAGCGCGAAGTCTGTGTTGAATTATTGCTGGTTATTTTTAAGAGATTAGTTCAATAGTGATTATATTATTATTATTAGAAATTCTTAAAGATGTGTTGAAAACTAAGAGTAGTCTGTAGAGTTTTACAGCGAAACTGTTTTACTCAAATTGCTAACTTTCCTTTTAGAACTAGTTAAAGGTGAACTAACTACACCCTAAGCTAACCCATAATCAATAGCTCAATGTATTCATCTTGTGTGATATCCTCGCTGTCCTCAAGCTAAGCGTTACCCTCGCGCCAGTGCCATCTCTTTCCCATGAACTCCTTATACCAGCCCACATGAACTTAACCTCCAATACCTCGGACGAGAATCGAGCGGTGTCTTTGCCCGGAGTGATTGGCTTCAAAGCCACGTCCAGATCCAGCGCCACCAATAAGACAGCACTGAGCCTTCTGACGCTAGGCTGGCGACGGACTCTGTGTCTTCAAGATGATAAATGCCCACTAGTCACAGAGTATGACAACCTTGTTAGTCGACACAGACAGCTATGCTCCGGGCTGTGGTCGGCTCTCGATTTTAAGCCACAGCCATTCTCGCTCTCCGGGGCTACTCTTGAAGACTCCACGAGACGGATAACAGGGATCAAGAGCATCTGCCGCTTCCGTACTGGCTCAAAGATGGCCAAAGAGAGCCGGAATTACTTGTCCAATCCACTTATACTGGAAACTTGAAGCTATGCGCGGAATGTGAATTTGGTTTGAAGATCTTATAGTTAATCTTATGCTCAATTGCAACTTTTTAGTTGTTATCCTTTTCTGCTCCGGTTGCTAAAAATAAAATCCCACATCAGCTACTAACCTAACCTAACCTAGGTAATTCCATAACAGCGTATTCTTTTCTTTTTATGGCTGTCATGTATGTATGGATCTTGGCAGACATGGTGCTTTTTCAGCTCCTTTCAGCCCCCAACTTCCCAATCTGGGTTAATAGTGCCTTGTCGATTTCATTTCCGATCAATTGGTTCATTGGCTTCTCACGTGGATCTGCTGGCGTAATATTACTTGAATTAGCTTTCGGCCCTTAAGAGGGGCTTCAAATCCAGCCTTGCACTTTGATCGACAGCATGTCTTTTCCTGAGCCGATATGGACCGCATGGTTTTTAGGCTACGGCAGCTGCCTCTTGATTTCGATAGGTTAGACACTGTCCGACTACTCAGCACGGCTTTAGGTGTTGAGACTTCCGTGATTCAGATTTTCTCCCTTGCCCGCTCCGTTGATCCATGGCTCCCTAGCAAAGTAGCCACCTTGATGTTCAACGATGCGGCTAGTGTGCAGAATATTCTTGAACACGGCGGGAACTCAACTGTTACGAAGCGGGATGACGAGTGGTGTATTGCTGCTGATAATATTCGCGACGGTTTAGTCTTGGATGCTCACTTTCGAGGCTTAACACCTTTATATGATCCAGACTCCCATGATGCCGAGTAAGATTTTCCCATTACTTAGATGTTTGAAATTTTGAAACTCATTTTATTAGTTGCATTGCAATATCAGGACTTGCGAGCCACCCATTCGGATCTTGGCAGCCGAAAGGGCGCTCAAAGTCGTTCATGTGGATTCGGGATGCATTGCCGCAGTCATTACGCAATGTACGGCCTATCCTGTACGGCTACGACACCACTCTTGTCGAGAGCCTTTCGTTCCAGACGATATTCGATCTGGCCTTGGGATTGATCAATCAACTCAAGGCTAACGGGTGGACATTGCCAACCTGTAAGCCTCTTGTCTTCCTCGCTCACAGCTTAGGAGGGATTGTTTTGAAGCAGGCATTCGTATCGCTTGCAAATAAGATTGAGCGTGATGACCCAATTCGACAGGCGATAAGAGGAGCTGTGTTTTTTGGCGTACCTAATCTAGGCATGGCGCAGTCACATCTTATGGCTGTCGTGGAAGGTCAAGCCAATATGCAACTTGTCGAAGACCTTTCGATTCAGTCCGACTATCTCCAGCATCTAGATCAACAATTTAGCGGCATCTCATATCTTCAAGATGCTTTGCTCTACTGGTGTTATGAGACAAAGAAGTCACCAACTGTCACCGTAAGAATGCTCGAGTCCTTGTTTAACCGTTCGCATGTTGACTCTTCGTAGCTGAACTCGAATAATATATGGTCAAGGACGGGGCCTAGAGAGATATTAGTTACTCCGGACTCTGCGACACGCGGGTTATATGGAGAAAACAGGCGGTCGGACTCAATATACCCGATTAACGAGGATCATTCGAATATGGTTAAATTCTCTGAGAATGACTCCAACTACTCGGTAGTAGTACAAAAGTTAGCCCAGATTCTTTTTTCGAAGAGCCCATCTCTGGTTAAAAGAAGCGGGAGAGATACGCTTATGCTCGAATCGAGCATAGTCCAAAGGATGATGAACCTTGCAGTATCCCCAGTCAGGGGTCCGAGTTACGAAGGTAAGTAAATCTCTGTCGTTATAAAGTGAGTCGCTGGCTTATTTCCAGCTAGCAATTCTGAGCTCGCTCTATGTGCCCGAAGGAGACCGCCGGGTTGAAGAAATTGAGGATAAGTTTGAGGATACATTTGACTGGATCTATGACCAGCCTGACTCAGGTTTTGGTGAATGGCTTCAGAGCGATACTGGCCTTTTCTGGATCAACGGGAAGCCGGGATCCGGGAAATCAACTTTGATGAAGTTCATATGTAGGGATCGGCGCACTTCAGATCTGCTTTCCGACTGGAAAGGAGAAAGCAGCTATATTAATGTGGCTTTCTTTTTCCACTATCGTGGAACCTCAGTACAAAAGTCCTTTGAAGGCCTCCTGAGAAACGTACTGTCCCAAATTATCAAGAAGAACCCCCAACTTGTCAGATTTCTTCAGTCCTTATTCGATCCCGCAGAGTCTCTGCACCCGAGAATGTGGACCCTGCCCATTCTTCAAAAAGGGTTTCATACCATAATAAGACAGAAGGAGGTGCCGTTGCATCTTTGCTTATTTCTAGACGCACTCGACGAATATGATGGAAGACTGGAGTTTATATGTCAATTTCTCTTGGAGCTAGGCAAAATCCCTCCTACGCAAACGAAAAGGATCAAAATCTGCTTCTCTAGCCGACCCTGGCAAATCTTTATCAATGCGTTCCAAGATTGCGCCGGGTTTCAGATCCATGATTTTACGCAAGAAGACATCAGGGATTACTGTCTTGGTTCTATCAGGGAAGAAAGCTTATCATCTGTCTTACTAGAGGATCTGGTTCCCGAAATCGTGACGCGTTCGAGGGGCGTTTTCCTATGGGTGAAGTTTGTCGTCAAAGATCTTGCCCAAGCTACGAGGTTCAATACACTGAACAAAATGGAGTTAGAGAGGCTATTGGCGTCTTATCCAGACGAGCTTAATGACTACTACGCCGAGATTATCGAACGAATTCCGCGGTCGCATAGATGGAAAACATATGCTATGCTTGAGGTTGCCGTACGATCTAAAGATTCATTGGAACCTGCAATATTTATATGGGCTGTCGAATGCTCAGAATCTAAGACCATCCAGGACGGCCGTAGAGTTCTCTCAAACCTACACGAGATAAATAGTAGTAACCTTAAGAATTGGACCATGAAAGAATCAAGAAAGTATTGTGGCGGATTGATCGAAGTTGTTGAAGGAGCTTCAGGCGAATACGTCCAGGTTCTCCACCAAACCGTAGAAGACTTCGTAACTGACCCAAGATTTAAGCAGCTCGTCCTAGGGAACTTGGCCAGAATTACGATCGAGAATGGCAATAACTTTCTAGCCAAATGTTATTTTCTCATTTACGAGACTAAGGGGGATCCATTCCTTCAACACATCCATGTTATGACGGCCGCGGTTACTCGGAGGCAGATTAAGCAAGCCCTCATCAATGGAACCTACGCGCGTGCTGCTGAACAGGTTAGCGGTCGTAGTATGAAAGTGTTTCTCAATGGTGTTTCGGAAAAAGTCTTCAGGAAAATATACTTAGAGTCTGAATTAAAGATAGAGACGCCACTCGAGTATGCCGCATCAACTGGGCTCCGCTTATACCTTTTCGAATCTCTTTTGGACCATCCCGACCTTCTGCGAACTTCTAAACATTTATTGCTGAGCAGTGTTATCAGATCAACGGCCGACACTACGGATGAAGAAATCAAGCAAACGGTTAAGCTACTGTTGGAGAATGGGTTCACACCACACCAAGATCCAATGGCCTTTGGCCTTTGCGCCATGAAGATGCTCCGGGGTGATGGACTATACAGAGCAGTCGATGACGACCTAAATTCACTTTTGCGATCTCGTCATGTCGACATAATCGAGCTCCTGCTCGATCATGGCCAAGAGCCCTACGTAAACATCCCTACTATTTACCGTAAGAAGAATGTTCGGAGCACGCTTTTGCATGTAGGCCCGTTCCCAGTAGTAAAATTACTCCTGGACAAAGGTGCATTCGTGGATCCGTTGGATTCCCTTGGAATGACACCTCTGGATCACTTCTGCGTAAGGAATTCACTGAGGGCACCAACCTGGTTTCAAGCATATGAGCACTATCAGCGACAACACTGGGAGCTTTATAAATTGACTTGCCTCATAACATCTCGTGGTGGGACAATAAAGAATGCAAGCGCGGAGTCTTGGGAGCAGCTTTTGAGCGGATTCTCAGAATCAGGATTTCCTACCGAGGAAGTACGAAAATATATGGCCACTATACTTAAGCGGCTATCGGAGGAATCACCAAGACAGTCATTGGTTCAACGGAGTATCATTTCAGACGACGGAGACGAAGAATATCAGGGAACGTTGGTTATACAGCCCGAAGTCCAATCCAAATCCCAAGAAGAAGTCGTTCGCAGGACTCTGATGGAACGGCAGGTTCGAAGCACACCAGAACCGACCCCCAGTGTGCAATCTCAGGAGAATCAACCCACCGTTTTGGACCAGCCACCGGAACATCTTCCGGAGCCCGGGTTCCGACAGTCACTGCGACAGTCACAACAGCTGCCCTCAAAGCGGTCGTTCAGGTTAAAGATCAAGAATTTAATTTATCGCCTGATCCGATAGGATCCCATGTTGTCGATACTAGCTTTTCTATAAAGGCGATCATTTTGGATGGGTTTGGGCAATCATGACAATCATCCCGTTGTGTTGGCCCCCTTTACATAATACCTTAAGTATATGTCACTACATGTATATACCCCTTGTATGGCCTATTAACCGCACTTCAAAAGGATAACGGAGAAATTTTATTGGATAAATGAATGTATAGTAAGGGATCTACATAACTATGGGAGGAAATATTGAACTTAAAGAGGGACTAAGATACATAATTTGACCACCTTTAGGAGCGTGAGGAAAAGTTCTCATGAAGAAGGAATATTCAAACTTCCGATTTACCAATATCTGTGTACCAATCTTAACCCCCCCCCCCCCCCCCCCTTCCTGATGCCGAGCCTTAAGTCCTGCGTATACTAGTCATAACATGGACCGTCCGTGTACCCCTCAACTCGTAGCTAACCAGGCCTGCGTCAAAGCGGGAACGGACCAAAGTCGAGTAAATCCTGCATAGATGCACCCCCCTGGTAAATATTAGAAGGGAGCGGAGGCACAAAAGGCGAGGCAACGCCTCCGTTCATAGTGGACGTGGTACGGTTGTTGAGCTGGAAAGCTCCATTTGGAGGTTGAACCTGCCTCTGAACACAGTAGGACGGCGGAGGCGGAGGTGGAGCAGGCATAGGAGTGGATATAGGTCGCGTAGCCGGAACGGATTGCTGAGTCTGGGATGAGAACCGAGGCTGAGGTGGGAACTGGGGCGGCAAGGTGGTTTTGAACTGAGGGCTTTGAAGTGCAACGGGGGGGCTGCCAATATGAAATGCTGAAGTCTGGCTGGAATTGGGAGCAGGAGTCGAATTACCGAGGTTGTAATTCGGAATAGCGCCTATATTCCCAGGTTGAAAAGATGTGGGATTTCCGGGCAGAGGATTGATAGCGTTCAGCATCGAGTTAGATGTATTCGTCTGTAGCGTTAAATTGATACCCTCCAGACGCAACATCTCATCATGTACGCTAGATAAATGATTTTGGAGGTCTCCAAGTCTTTTGAACCATACAGAGGAGCACCAGGGGCACCCTAAGCTGGGTACACCATATGGCATCTTCATTTTTATCGCAATGTAAGGCTCGATTAACGAGGTATGGGATGTGTTCGACGCCATACTTAGGTTGATTCAAGCTAATGTCGTGGAAGTAAAAGTGAGAATGAAGCAAGTTTGAGTCGTTTCTCCTTATGGTCTGGAGCTCCTCCCTTCATCGATTTCGAGGACGGCGCCGTTCAAGTCTTATAGGAATCCCTTCTCATCCCTAATGTATGCTGAAATCAACTTGTTACTTTAGAGTAGGATACTAATCTCTCACCGAAGACTTCATCATCACGAGAGAGCTTCAAAGAGCATAATGAGAATATAAGAACATATGAGTTACAGTAATTTGGTGTTTCGTCCATTGCGGCGAACATCGCTAGTTGAGTCTCCTCAGACCGAACAGAATGGTAGAGTTTGTCCAGATATGGGAAAGCCACTTGTAGAAGTCGACCAAAATATAAGGTATGATCTTTGGACGCGAATTGACCGAACATTAAGTAGGTCTTCATTTAGGCATATGATAATATCCAATGTATAGGTTGATACATTTAGGGATAGCGCATGTGGTCTTGGGAAATATCAATTGCTGTCATATGAGGCAAGTTATTAGCACAATTGGGGTATTTCGACTAAATAGGCCAAACCCAGGTTTTATAGCCACACACGAGAAGATAGGTGAGACCTGCCAGGCCACTTTCAAATGCGTCACATATGTAGAGACTTTGAGTTTTGGATACGGGATGATAGCTTCAATTAAAGGGCAATGTAAATACAGGTAAATGTATGAACCGAATACCGAGCAATTCGAATGCTTCAATGAATTCGACATCCCGAACCATAACTATCCCCCCTCACAGTAGGTAATGTGCCAAACTTCAGAATTCATACTGTCGTCTTAACATTTATTCTGTCGTAAGCATCGAAACACGGCAATAACAACGGTTGAATGCCTACCAAAAGGATTCCAGCACCTAGTATGACGTCGATTACTAGCTTTCTCGCTCTATGATCGGTGAAGAGGTACACCGGCTGGGATTTATGTTCTAACTCAACCAAGTTAGTTTTTTGGGTAAGAGGCGATGAATTATCGTGAGGCTGTGCCCAGGAGCACGAGACATGTTTAGCTGAGGCTCTCTTTTTAACTGAAGCGGGCATAGGGTGGAAGCCACAAGGCAGTAAGCTATCCAGTTGGATCCAATTGATAAAGAATTGTGTGTCGCTGATTAATAGTTAGAAAGTTGCCGAAATAGAAGGCTACTTAACGCCCGTATGTGGTAGGACACCCCTGAATGATCGGGGCTATGTATTATGGCACGTTTCCGAGGGGTTTGGATGACTACATTGACTATTATCCGCTCGCCTGCTTGAGCCGTGCGTGGGGTCCTCATCTTGTAATGGCAACGCGGGGAGATCGCGCTCAGCGTCATAGAGAGCAGGGAAGTTCATGGTTTCGTCAGATAATATCTCTGTAAAATAGAGATAGTTTTGGTATGTTTGGTCGTTTATCTATTAGTTACGCAAGATTAAAACCTCAACATATTTTTATTATGAAACTATCACTTACATTAATTTCGGTATTAAAGACATCTTCTGGATTAAAAAGATCGGTCACACAATTATGCGGGACCGGAGGCGGCGGGGGTTTATCATCTCGGTCCTCCGAGAGCTGTGGTCTTTCCGTCCGAGACAACGCCGATAAGCATGGAATAGGTGAGAAATTGCAATTGTATAATGTGCTAGTCTTTGAGCTATCTTGCGAATTCTATACTTATTATAGTCGTTAGTTAGTATCTATCTTAGGTAGTTCAGGGTAACGCGCATGGAGAAATTGTGCAAGCAACTGACCTGCATCTGATTCGTGCTCTCTTCTGCGAGCTTTGCAGCATCAATAACACGCTGGATTGCCACATCATCGAAGCCTTGGTCATGTAATAGAGTTCGGAGCACTCGGTTCTCTTCTTGAATCCTCCGTGCTTCCTTTTGCATCTCAATGGTGGCTTGAGCCCCTAACCGCATGCATTCATTCCATTGCTTTTCGAGATTTTGGATATAGGCCTGCTTCCTTGCTCTCGAGTTTCGCTGGTTGCGACGCAGACGCGCGCGCTGACCGCACGAGTTAGCATATAGAAAACAACTTTTGATACTACCAGAATATATTTCGGGATTCTTATCGTAACTAACCTCCGCTTCTACACAAGCAGCGTCTGATTGTTCCATAATAAATGTTTTACTCAAGATTCGTTGTGAATCGTGATTATGGCCGTAAATGAAATTCGTTAATTGTTACGGTTCACGTATTTTAGCGTTTAACATAGTGGCAAGGGTTAACGTTCATGCACCACAGTATAAATACTGTACACAGTTGATGATATAGCATAAATCAATATGAATTCATATACTACACGTCACCGGCATACACAAATAACTCGTTGAAAATAGAAGTTGATTTTAGGTCATCTGTACTGCGCAACAAATTATTTTAGAAAATACACCATTTAAGCCTGATATAACATTATCCTATACAAATGGTAATTTGAAGAATAAGAGATGTTGTATTGTTAAAAGACCTTCATAAGTGTGCCGTTTTTATTCCTAATTCGCTCTATCCAAAGCAGAAATGGATTTCTCGAGGTTGAGATGGTCCTAGATAGGTATATGCTCCACCAGGAGCAACTCCGATATGGTCGTCCGTCTAGATCATTCTCCGATGACAATTACGTATTATTGGGTATTTCTCCACAGGCGTATCCGGCAAGTTGGCCTTCTTGACTTCCGTCAGACGCTTCGTCTGAGAGCTAGGTAATGTAGCTAGTGAAATGTCTCGGCTTAGGCTTTATGATGCATATTCCGTGCCGGTGGTGACATGTGATATAAGGCGGCGCTGATGCCCGTATTTAAGAAGGTCGTTGTAAGTCGTTATAAAAGGGCCTAGTCTATAAGCTAGAATAAGTTACTGAATCTGCTACTGATAACCGTAGCAAATCCACGCTGGCTTTGATCAAGGTGAACTACCAGTCACCTAGACTATAGTATCTTTTCATGACTTCCCCTTTGGCATCGTCAGTTGCCTTGGTCCTTGCACCCGGTGTGTCTTTTGGAACTATTTGGATTGCCGGGAATTCTGTTAATAACCTGTGGAACTCCGCTTCTAAATTGACGTTAGAAATAGTTACCATAAAGTACAAGTTGTTACTTACCAGGTAGTTCTTCGTCAAATTTCTCCACGGCCTCTAAGAGAATATCTCCAATTCCCTGAGTTACTTCTCGCTGCCCAATAATTCCGTAGTCGGCGCGAAGAATCGACTCCTCTACCTTATTTCGATCAGATATGAGCCACAATACACGCAGCTCATGTCCCTCGCAGCGATCGTCTCTAAAATAATGGTCGGTGTGTACCTGCCGTGCGCCAATCGCGACAGAGAGGAGATAGTGGGCTTCGGCAAGCTTGTTGATATCGTCCGACTCTAGCTCTTTGTATTGATACCATCCATACTTGCGTTCAACAAACTTATAGAAATAGTATAGAGCCCTCTCTTGGATGTGATGCTTGTTGCAATAGCAGGAATGGTATCTTGGTAGTGAACACTGCACCCCATCGCGATAAGCCTACGATTTTGTAAGTAAAGAACTCTAGTGGCGTGATTTACATGAATTAGGTAAATACTTACATCGCAAGACATGGCTTATAGATTAGAGTCTTGCGTAGCTTAAGTGCCTTATATTATGGCCAAAAGAAGCTGTCTTGGGGGCGTTTGGTTATCGTCCTTGTTGATATTGCCGGGGTAATTGAAGATGAAAGTAATGTAAGTAATGTAGAGTATCGTCGATTTATATTTTATACAATCGAAATTCCGGTGAACTTGCTTGACTAAGGTCCGTATTAAATGCAACTATTCAACATATCGTAGGTAGGATAATGTTACTCACATTCTTTCGAAGACTTAGCTGTAAAAATAAAATGTGAATAGGTAAATGATATACCACGGGTCGAAGACTCGAGGATATGTATTTATAGGATTCATATTGAATGCTGCTATTGCGTAACCCTAACCTACGCACGTTTGTATTGCCATGGTGGTCGTATAGTTTCGTCATCATGTTGTATATGCTTAGGTATGTATCACTGTAAAAAGTACCTAGTGCTGATCTTCAGGCTTTCGATGTATCCGCTCGATTGATTGGGTACGGTTTTTCTTTTTTTGATCATGTTCTGTCGCCATTCGTTGCCACGCTCAGAGATATGCTTCACGTATTCATCGATATTGATGTGGTCTGTTGGTGGTGAAACCATGATACGGAGGTCGGAGTCCAAGCTTCGGTATATTTGCTCCATTTGTTGAGTCTTATCGTTCATGCGTAATGCCCGGCATGTACGCATTAGTTCCATCGCCCACGTCTGGATCGATTTGCCTGCGAGGCAATTGGTCTCCGTGTACTGAGCGGTTCGAAGCTTTTGAGGTAGGATAAGAATAGGATTTATGTTTATGTTTTTGTTAATGTTAATGTTAAATTGTCGGGAAGTATTGACAATATGCTTGTGTGATCTGTGTATGTAAGAGATGGGAAGTTTAGTAATAGAAAGAGTGAAGATATTTTAAATCTTGAGTCAAGTTTAGCTCCGCTAAGCCCAATTCCCGTGACGACACAACAAAGTTCAGTGCGTAGAGACACCTGATACCGGTTGCTAGGGAATGATATACCGAGGTTGATATTTAAGTTAGGATGTTGCCACTCCATACATTTTATAATATACCTTTAACGTGTTGGGACAAAAGATAAAGCGTAAGGCGCCCCTTACACAAGCATTATAGAGACTTTATGCTAATATATAAATGAAGTATATAATAATAGAATTGACCCTATTTGGTGGAGTTTATCGCACAAAGCTATGCAGCAAACGGTTAGGGACTTATAATCAGCGTTTCCAACACAATAAATAAACCCAGAAAAAAAGCCTTTAGAAGTTTATTTACTTGACAATGTTCATACTTTTGTTTAACTTAATTATCCAGTATGAATGACCTCGAGGGCGTTAGGTTTAAACTAGAAACGTGGATTCTACGGGCTAATAATACAAGGGCTGACCACTAGGATATATAGGTACTTCTGAAAGTAGGCTTTGCAGGAGTCTGAATAGTCTCATATTTTTAGGGTCCGCTCAAAAAAAGAAAATTTCTACTTTTGATTAGCCAAAAGCTACAGTTTGCGCACGAAAATAAAACTCGTTCTTTGATTTTGTCTGTTTTGTTGAAAACGCTGCTCATAATATTGCTTATACCTGATAAAAATTAGCTAACTAGTGAGATTTTGTCACAATAGAAAAAGCTAATCAGCTGTGACAGTTACTTGTTATACTTCGTACGGGAACAAAATAGGTTATTATATTTATATGTCTACAAGCTCTCGCTTTCCCACCTATCAAACACTCAAAACGCTTGATTGCGGTATTGGGAAGGGAAACATATATGTTTATTTCTTTGAATATTATTACTTAATTATCTATTAACCAGAGTTTCTCATTAGACTTCTTTTCTGGCATTAGAATCGTCAATCTACTGGTTATCCAGTCATTCGGTGTCTCATCCTGTCTTCCCACACCGATCCGCGTATCCTAGCCCATGTCCAAATTTGAACACCGGGTCTCTGGTATCGAATGGCACATCTTCCATATTCGCTTCGACAGCTGCATCCGAACGCGGTAAGTCATACGGCAATTTGCCTTCAGGCTCAGCAACACCGAATATGATATCAAGGAACGCCTCAGGGCTAGTTCCAAAGCTAGCGAGCATTGCCACCGATTGATCTGCAACTTCAGGCACTGCGGCCGGTCGATCTAACATCATGTCGACAATAGTCGGCACTGTCGAGTAAATAGCCTCTTGGCGCGCCCGTTCTTCGGCCGAGAACTCAAGGGATCCGGCGTGGTATCCAGCCTCGAACCCTCCCGGTCGTGGCTGGTAAGGAGCTGCTAACCGTAGAAGAGCGTAATCAGCATCCTCGGGTTTATCCACTACCGTATAAGTACGATTTTGTAGAAAAGTCGCATTGAAACCTTCAATATAGAATTTAGTCTCCGGCCCAGCGTTACGGAGTGGTAAAGTCTCGTTCTTGTTGGTAAGCAACGTATACGAGCGACGTTGGGCCTCATTGCCTAAGCGCGTGAAATAATCATTCCCAACAATTCGAACGGCAGCATCCGGGTCGACGAATGGGTTATCAAAAAGTCCTAGGATAAACTTTTCGCGTAGCAGCTTTCGCACAGAGACGTCGAGACGTTCTTCGCTTATTACGCCCTCGCGGACCAACTGCACGATCAGCTCAGGCCGGGTTTCGCCGCCGAATTGGTCGCACCCAGCTTGGAGAATGCGCGTTGCTCGCTCTAGCTCTGATAAACCCTCTACTCCCCATGCTCGAGCAGGCATGTATTGGCCAGCGATGTATGTATCAGTAATCAAACCCCAGTCGGTTAGCACAACGCCCTCGAATCCGAGCTCGTTACGCAGAAGGTCTGTGACAATCTCCTTGTTAAACGAAAACCCCACAGGCTCGTACTGAGTGCCAATCGGACGGCTATAGTACGGCATCATCTGGCGGGCGCCCGCAGCAATAGCTGCCTTGAAAGGGATAAGATGGTGCTCCATGTTATTCCCAGGGTAAGTCTCGTTCTTGCCGTAGGTGAAATGGCTGTCTTCACCGTTTTGCATCGGACCTCCGCCAGGGAAATGCTTCGTCACGGTACTCACGGAAGTGGGACCGAACTTTTCGCCTTGGAAGCCTTTGATATATGCCGTAAGGAGTTGAGAGGTTAGGTTTGAATCTTCGCCAAATGTGCCAGAGATTCGTGCCCACCGCGGCTCCGTCGACAGGTCCACTTGCGGGTGAAGCGCAGCACGTAGGCCAACAGCCATATATTCTTCGCGAGCGATCTCAGCGAATTTCCGAACCAAATCGACATCTCGAATTGCAGCGAGTCCGAGAGTCTCGGGCCACTGAGAGAAGCGACCTGCTTTGAAGCCAGTTCCGATATTCTCAGTAAAGTGGTGTCGAGGATCAGAGGATAGTGTTATAGGAATGCCAAGGCGCGTCTCTCGAGCTCGTTGTTGGACGCGATTGTGGAACTCAGCTGTCTGCTTCGTATCGGTGATATCGCCAACGAGGTTAAAGTGCGTTAGGAATTGGTCCCCGATCATGAAGTCGGTACTATTCCGGAAGGCAGCTTCACTCCCTTCATCTAGCGTGCCGTTAGGACCCATGTACAGCATCGTATGGAACATTTGACCAGCTTTCTCCTCCACGGTCATCCGCCGAAGGAGATCTTCAACCCTATCGTTGACACATAGAGAAGAGTCTCTATAGGCTGGGACACCTGAATCATTGCCGGTCGCATAGCTGAAGCAGAAGCCATTGAGAGGCCAGGCCGACAATGCCAATAAGGCAAGTAAACGAGAGCCCATTGTGCTTCGTGATATTAAGAGGTGCTTGATTCTAAAGCGGTGACTCGGCTCCTAGCTTAGAGATTCATAGCTTGTTTCTTCGAGTCTCCCTCCTATTTATGAAGCCGCTACAGCTCGTATGGCGGCAACGGAGAAATAGAGATTTGCGGCGAACCACGCCCGAAAACATCACGAACGGGTCATAGGATCAAAACTATGGCCAGCCGATACTGAATCAGGTCTATCGGCCCTTCCATCGGCCTATACACGGTGCACTACTGAGTCCGTTATCTCGGCACACGTGGTTGCGTCCCGACTCTTATTTCTCCATGCCGACTTACCCAGAGAGCGTGGGGAGACTCTGGGGACCCCAGCCATACGTAAGCGGCGGTCTATCCTAATGCATCTTGGACTGAAGTAAATTACGACTTCTTGGCATTGTAAAAGGATGATTATGGCAAGGATATTGAGAAGGGTTTTGGTAGCGCGGGAGAATATTCGGTAAATCCCTGGAAGCCGGTGTTATTTGGACCCAATCCATTAGGTAAATGACCTTGATAGATATGTAAGGTACTTATGTATTAATTCACGCCTGGTAGCATTAGGTTTATGGGACTGCTCTAGGTTAGGTTAGTTGTTATGGGTATGACTCTATACCTGTTAAGTCTACCGAATTACGTTTATAATGTGTTAGTCTAACCTATAGTATCCAAGCTATTTAATTCTAGTTATTGAAAAGTATAACACGTTTATATCAGAGTGATATGCTTAATATTAGGTTAATTGTCAATCTTAGAAAATCGATAAACATACCTAGGTAATGATAAAAGTAGAAATTAATGGCTATAGGTAATGTTAGTTTAAAAGAAATATAACAAGCCATTATAAATTATGTAAAACTGCTTTATAATCTTCATGTTCAATAGGTTTACACTGTGCATCCTAATGATACGGACGGCCCTTGCTGTACCCCAGATTTTACAGGGACTTACCATTACCATTGCTCCACTTGCTCCGGCATCGCAAGTAACTTTGTTGTGCGGACCAATCAAAATGACTGAATTGTCAATTTGTCGCAATGAATTTTGTGTTACTTTTTTTTTTTTTTCTTCTTCGCTGAAGTATTTCTTGTCGCATGCCTTTACTCCTGCGATGCCAATTAAACAGTATGAGGACAGCTAATATCCTGTGCCGTCGAGGCACACCTCTTCGAGTGCGTATAATTCATAATTCATATACTTCACCGAATTCCACAATTCCAGAATTAATACAGTACCTAATATAGGGCCTTCTAACTCGAAATTGCCAAAGACGCATCCCTCTAACACGTACCTTTGCAACGCCCACGTTCGACACCTCGAATCCGCGAATACCGCCGTACCTCAAGTTAGCCAAGAACTATGAAAAGGTCAAAGAGGTACTGGGTAAGGGTGCTGCCCTTACCTTGGCTGAGAAGATCCTCTACAGTCATTTAGACAATGTCGAGGAATCCCTTACGACTAACACGGATGGTGGACGAAATATTCGAGGAACAGCAAATCTTAAGCTGAAGCCTGATCGAGTTGCCATGCAAGATGCCTCAGCACAGATGGCCCTTTTACAATTCATGACCTGCAATCTCCCCTCGACAGCTATCCCGGCTAGCATTCACTGCGACCACTTGATTGTGGGCGAACGAGGCGCGCAGGCCGACTTGGAAACTGGAATCAAGGTGAACCAGGAGGTGTTTGACTTCCTAGAATCTGCGTCGAAAAAATATGGCATTGAATTCTGGCCTCCTGGTGCTGGCATCATTCACCAGAGCGTCCTGGAAAACTACGCTGCCCCTGGCCTGATGATGCTGGGTACTGACAGTCACACACCTAACGCTGGAGGTCTTTCCACGATAGCAATTGGTGTTGGTGGTGCTGATGCCGTTGAGGCTCTCGTCGGCGCGCCATGGGAACTTAAGGCCCCTCGCATTTTGGGAGTAGAGCTGAAGGGCAAGCTCAGTGGCTGGGCTGCACCAAAGGATGTCATTCTTAACCTTGCGGGACAGCTTTCGGTCCGCGGCGGCACTGGGTTTCTGATCGAGTACTTTGGACCTGGTGTAGAAACACTCAGCTGCACTGGTGCCTCGACAATGTGTAACATGGGCGCCGAAGTTGGCGCTACAACTTCTATCTTCCCCTTTAATGCCGCTCACGTACGATATCTGGAGGCGACACACCGACACGACGTAGCAAGGGAGGCAAAGAAGTTCTCTGATATCGTTCAGCTTAAGGCCGATGCTGGTGCGAAATATGACGAGGTTATTACCATCGACTTATCCACACTAGAGCCTCATATCAACGGGCCCTTTACCCCTGATTTATCTACGCCGCTATCTCAGTTTAAGCAAACCGTACAGGAGCAAAACTGGCCTGACAAGCTATCAGCAGGTCTAATCGGAAGTTGCACAAACAGTTCGTACGAGGATATGACGCGTGTAGAGAGCATGGTCCGTGAAGCGATAGAAGCCGGTTTAAAGCCCGCATCCGATTTTTACATAACGCCGGGAAGTGACCAAATCAGGGAAACTTTACGACGAGATGGTCCTCTGGATACGTTTAAAGAAGCTGGTGGCACTGTGCTTTCGAATGCCTGTGGTCCTTGCATTGGTCAATGGAAGCGACATGATGGCGTTGAAAAAGGAACCCCTAATGCTATACTTACTTCGTATAACCGTAACTTTCGCGGCCGCAACGACGGAAACCCGGATACTATGAACTTCCTCGCATCGCCCGAAATCGTCACTGCCATGACTTTCGCAGGCACTACAACCTTCAATCCTATTACCGACTCGCTTCCTACCCCATCTGGCAAGGAATTTAAATTTACTCCTCCATCGGGTCTCGAAATCCCAGCCCAGCCGTTCGAGGTAGCTCGAGAACAGTTTCGACCCCTTACCCAAGCCCCTGATCCATCTGTTGATGTAGCCATTTCACCTTCTTCGGAACGTCTTGCGCTTTTGGAACCTTTTGACCCCTTCCCTACCTCCGAACTCTCAGGCCTTCGGGTATTAGTCAAAGTTACCGGAAAATGCACGACGGACACTATCTCTGCCGCCGGTCCTTGGTTGAAGTATAAAGGCCATCTCCCCAATATTAGCGAGAACACGCTTAACACGGCGATAAATGCCGAAACCGGTGAAGTTAACGTTGCTTATGACTTAGATGGGTCTAAGCACACGATTCCCGAACTAGGAAAGCGCTGGAGGGAGGCTGCGCAACCGTGGCTAGTGGTGGCAGAGCATAACTACGGAGAGGGCAGCGCACGAGAGCACGCCGCGCTCCAGCCGCGGTACTTAGGTGCCAGAATCGTGCTTTCTAAGAGCTTTGCCCGCATCCACGAGACGAACCTAAAGAAGCAGGGTGTCGTGCCACTGACATTCGCCGATGAGGCTGACTACGATAAGATCAGTGCCGGTGACGAGGTATCTACAATTGGCTTATATGAGATGTTGCAAAATGGCGGTAAGGGCGAGGTGGCGCTTAAGGTGAAGAAACATAAGACCGGAGAGGAGGTGCTCATCAAGACGAAGCACGCTGTTAGCAAGGACCAGGCGGGCTTCATTCTAGCGGGAAGCGCACTGAATTTGCTTTCGAAAGGTAAGTGATACGGATGGACTTGGAGGCACATAGAGGTCACCTTACGCGCTCGATGATAGATATGTATGACCGATGTTCATATGGCGGAATTATAGACAAGCGTGCTAAACGGCAGGATATGAAAAGTTTATTCGAGATATACAAAAAAGAAATATAGACATGATAACGTACCTCTGTTCCAGGGAAGACTTAAAATAATAGCTTTATACGTGTTATTCCGGAAGTTAGTTCATAAACAAGCTATTACCTACTACTTATGATAATGCCCGTCGATGTTTCTGGTCTATTTTCATAGCCGTCGAGCTTTTAAGCCGCCACGAAGGGATAAATACCTACGTTTATGGGGTATAGAGTAAGAATATAAATTGTTTGATCTGATTTGTTAGTTGTACTATTGTCTTACTTCATTATTAATATAGACTATACTATAAGTGTAGTAAAGATGACCATAACAGTAACTATACCTACCTAAGCATCAAATTTAGCTCAACTTTTTAAAAAGATTTTATTCCTTGAAAAGCCTTTATAGTTAGTTACTAAACAGCCAACCTAGTGTTTCGGGAAATTGTTTAATTTTAATTAACTAACCTTTGAAACTAAAGACTGTAATGTACCCGGTTCATCCCTGCTAACTCAGGGAAAATAACATAAATTATAGTCATATATTAATTGGTAAGTCTACAATCTTAGTCTCAGGTATCTGTTCCAGGGACAGAAAAAAAATAGAGAAACAAAGCGTAAGATTTCCTTAAGCTACTGGTGATATTAAACATTCACATTAAAAAGCTAATTTCTAGTAATACCATACGCATAGTAATTTCGCAGGATATCCGAATCGCATATAAATATGATTAAGCTGTATAATATCGATTGGCTACCTCGAACCAACCTGGCTCATTTAGTATCTCCAGCTCTTCCATGAACTTAAAGCCACCTCCTAGTCGGTGGTATTTCCCTCCCCGAAGACGCCTCGCACCATCCAATGCAATGCTCTCTAAAAATCAATTCCATATTGTCCATATTGCCATGCCATTGAGAGCCTAGCTATTCGTACCAGGGCCAGCCAAAAAAGTCCTCTATATTTGCATTTTTGAATAGTTCCTTGGACAATTAATTTCACGGACGGCTAGTCATGCCAGAAATGTGGAATTATAGCTCACTTTTGGAACTTTCAAACAACCTCTGCTGGATCTTCCATTTCGATATCACTATCTTCATCCATAACCATGATTTTACCTTCCATCTCCTTTTGTTGGATCCCCTTTTGACGGGCATGATGCCTTTGCGCGTAATACTGGTCTGCCATCGCGTCTAGTTCATCTAGAGCGGATAGCCAGGCGGGGTTATTCCGCACTCGATCAGGCAAGTCGACTATAGGCGCGTCGTCGCCTTCTTCCCGTCTCCGCTTTACTGTACGGGCTGCAACTTGGCCAAAATTACTTTTTCTACTTCCCCGTTCGCGAATCTCGTTCTGCTTTCCAAGATACCACTTCTTGGAGCGAGGGCGTGTCCAATGGACCCGCGGGTCTATATGACTAAAATGTGTTGCTGGACGAGTTGGGCGCGGAGGTTGTTGATATTCAGGTAGAGCGAACGATGTAGAGCCAGGTCTATTAGCTTCATTAGGTTTGCCGTATATATAAGAGTCGAATTTATCTGGATCATGTTTAGATATCCAGACCTGCCGCCTTTCCTCGGGGTTCAAATGTTTCCAGCGCCGGTTTTGAACTATAGATGCAAAAGTTGATTTGCTGACCGGTGGATTGGCAGGTCTCTTTGCTGCGTTTCGATTATTGGTAAGCTGCGCCGCCTTTGGCACATCTTGATGGCGTTTTGCCAAGGGACGTTTCTCCGCTACCTGTGACCTACTGAGTATCTGCGTACCTGAGGGATCCGAATCTCCCCTATTTGGTGACTGGTGTGTAGGATTAGACGCTTCCTCGGAATTTAACCGAGGTAACGGAGTACCTAAATCAATTCTGGGGCTTTTGGGGGTGGGAATGTTTATCCTTGTCGGATTTTCAAGTATATTGCGTATATATTCGTTTACTTGTTCCTTCGTCGGTATCTGTGATATACGATGCACCCCGTTAACCGTTGTAGTGTTCGGCGTTACAACCGTGGTAGGAGCAGTAGACGTTACTGGTGGGTGATTAGCAGCAATACCATTGACAATTCTTCCAGTATCTTCTGTCGGCTCTGGTACTTCGTTTCTTTGTTGATCTTGATTATCATTCTGATAGGCTTCAGCTGCGGGGGTTTCAAGGGGCGATTTAGGACGGTGGACAGAGTCTTGTTTGTCGTTGGCTGGCTTGGGTTCCGTTGGCGGTGAAGCGACTTGCGAATCTGGCGAAGGCAACGTCGGCGCGGGTCGAGGTGCAATATGAACGTGAGGCTTCCGCGGGAGGGGCCGAATTGTCGAGTTGGAACTTGTCTTACGAACCCCGTTCTGCTCCTTCCGACTTGCTGCACTATTTCGATGAAGCTTATTCGTGTCTTTATTTTTGGAGACGTGCACCTTTATTGATTCTCCCTCGCGTCCCGATTCGGAATTAATATGTGCAATGCGAGGGTTCGGACCTCCAGTATGATCTTCTTCATGTTTCTCGGTGCTGACTTTCGGACTTTCAACGACTTTGCTAGGAGGTTGAAAATGAGGGCTGTCATCTTCTGTGAGGTCTATGATCCCGTGAGTTGGAACTTTATAACCCTTGGAATTGTCATATAGACCTTGTTGCTTACGTGGCCGATCCTTGTAGAAAGGTTTCGAAGCTGAACGATCATCCTGTGATCTGGACCTTGATGGTGTTTCTAACGAAGAAGAAATTTCTTTCTTTGGCCGAAGAGCAAAGTCAGAAGCTGCCACGGGTTCATGATCACGTTCACCAATATTCGTCGATGCCGCCACAGGAGATGGATAAGAGCCGCTCTCAGAAAATGAGGAAACACGACGATAGGCCTCTACTTCGCCTTCCTCCATGTCAGTAGACAATCTTGGCCGTTTTGGTGGCCGTTGACTCGAGGAAGCAATATCTCTAGTAGAGCTAGCATAAGAAGGAAGCTTGGGCTCAGACTTGCGAGTGCCTACTGGTTCGTGCTTTGAGGTAGAAAACGCGTTTCCAGCAGTTTTTCTCGCTACCATTTTAGTGGGAAGGTGCTTCTTTTCGTTCACGGGACCCGCCATTGGAAGGGGAGCTTTCACAGTGATAGCATCTCCTAGCTTCTCTGATTGGGGGATCGCGGCAGTAGGATTACTTTTGGGCGGTGATGCGGGCCGTTGTGAATGTTGATGATTGCTCGACTGCTGATGACCTGGAGTAGAAGAGGGCATCATAACGGTTGTAGGCTTGAGCGCGTTTATGCCGTCCGTATGTGTTGTGCAATAAGGTCCCTTGATGAAGATGGTAGCTTCGCATTCTTCAAATTGACATCGTTGTAAGATGTACTGATTATCCTCCATGATTCAATTTGTGGGTTATCCCAATCACACTCTATCTAAGAACGTGATACAGTAGGAAGGAGGCTTTGTTAAGTCCCAATGCGCGGGCAGCCGCGAGGGCTTATGGAAATATCGATAAGATACCTGCGTTCGTTCCCTTGAGTTTTGTCGAAGTCGTGTCATCTTAGCCACTTTTTCCCTTATGATGGAAATAACTTCAGTGATTACACTGGGAACTACGTGAAGTAGAAAGTCAATACTTGAAAACTATGAGATAAGTGAAAGATCGTGGGGATGCGCTGCCGGCAAATCTGATTACTAAATCACATAAAAGTAGAAACGAAGAGAAGACACCACCAGATAATCCGGGTAGATAATTAAAAAGACGAAAAAAAAATGTGAAGTGGCGCGGTGGGGTGAATGACAGACAGGTACTTACTGAAATGGTTGTACAAACCCGTTGAAAAAATAGCGACAGCAATAAGAACAGAAATAGGGGAAATAAGAGCTTGCTAAAAAGACGGCTCGAGTAACAATTTATGTTGTGATGCTGCTCGACGTCTTATCCTAAAAAGATGAAGGATGGTCGTATACCTGACCTATATCTTTAGATACCAATAAGAAATAAGATCCTATAGACAATGTTAGATTAGATATAATAACCGATATGCGCACTCGATAAAGGATAACGAAATGGGAGGCTTGTCTCAGATCTTTTCAGTCTTTAATTTGAGTCATCAACCTGCAGGATACACCGGCTTCGAATTCCGAACCTCGCTTATCACGATCCCCAGAGATTGGGGGGTATATTCACCGCAGCCTTTGGTCCTGCTTTATGGTGGCAATGCAAAGCTAGGCTCCTATATAGCGGAACATACAGCTATTACTGCAACTTTTTCTGCCTTCTCCCCGAAGAGACGGACGGGCCAATAACTTCAGTGTGGCGAGTCCTACATAAAGTGTTGCGGGGGTTGAAGACGCGTTCTCAAATAGAAAACACCGGTTGAATTTAAGGCGGGTTATAGAATTCAAAACCAGCAGTATCCATAGATGCAGTCCGCCCTTTTACCATATTTGTTCATCATAGACCAGCCTTGCCACAAATAAAAATAGGGACTTAAATTGAAGAACATCAAGTAGTTATAAATATTTAAAAACAACATACCGGTAGCGATTAATACCCTCGCGGTATACGATCCAATACGGCTGAAAGGCGTCTTCGTCATGGTCCGTAAGGGAATTTAGCTAGCAAGCTTAAATAGACACCAAAACGAATTGGATCGCGCCGACCGAGATTTTACGCTGCGTAAAATGTGAATGGCGTTTCTGATGGCACAGGAATATTCTTCATCACATCGCAACAACAGTCTCAACAAGTCGGTGTGCAAATGTCCATTCGGGAAGAGAGCACACAACCGGGAAGATAGTTTGACACATAAAAGATGAATTTCCTAGGAACAAGTTCAGTGCTGTATGTAAATGACGAGAATTAGCGTCGATGGTCTATTGTCCATAATGTGGCCCGTGCGATCCATAGGTATGCCTAAGATGTGGAGTCGCTTATCGGACTATTGTTTTAACGGACGTTATAATTAGAGCTCATAGAGAAATAATCTCGAGAGTCGTACCTTCTTTTACTAGCAGCCATACGTGTAGATTCCTACCGTTATTATGTACCTAATGTATAAACCTAGGTACCTAAATACTATATTCATTTAGGTACATGTAGTCATAAGATAGAATGGACTTGCCCGTTAAATCTCAAATCGAAGATTAGGTACTTGGGCAAGAACTTTAAACCTTCTTTAACTTATGGAAATAAGAAATTACCAGCCAAGATTAATATAGCCACTTACACTTACACTATCCACTATGTCACACACGAATATCTTACATTTACCTAAGTTTTAAGTAGGTTAGGTACTTACATAAATTACAACTGAATATAAGTCGCTCCTTGTTTCGTTCTTTTCTATCTACGCATTTGGTTGATGCTTCGTATACCGATCAAAAGACCGCCTCCACTAGGACTAATCACCAATCATATATGACCCCTTTATTGGCAACGTTTCAATCCTCGTACGGATTCCCAACTGCATAATTGACACGTCGCGTACTATCGATCCATCATCGCGGTAAGCGCTATTAAAAACTCATACGCCAATATTTACCTAAGGAATGATTCATTTTACTGTGCTGTAATATGTGTTTAATAGGAAAACATAAATATTTAAGTACCTAAGCTATTCACAAATTAAACTAAACAAGTAATATTATCGGTTACATTTAATATAGTGCGCGCTTAAAATAGGCGACTTACAATGTTGGTAGTTATTTAATATCATATTTCATAGTGTTAAGTAGTCATATACGAGAGTGCTGACTCCTCCACGCCTTAAAATTATGTATTTAAGTTGATGATAGCGCAAATCTAAGTACCTAAGTATTTTAATAGTTATTAACTGTACATGATAGCAATGGTCTTATACCAAGCTCACCTTTTATTCCATCTCTTTTGAGCCAACTTCCTTTATACATATCAGCGCAATATCTGTACAATATCACGTCACACACAAATTGATATACTACTGAACTAATTTAATGGGCCTTGGTTATTTTGTCATTCCTTGTACAAACACCTTAGGTATTTAAAGTAGCAACAAACTTAGCATTCGATTTAAAGCCACGCCTCAAGTACTCCCTACGTCGCGTCAAAGTCCACTTATATAAGAAGTCACCGACAGTCTTTTTCATAGCACCGCAACTATAATTCTGTTGTACCTCAAGTGTCCGGGTGGAGGGGGCTCCTATGCTAATAAATGCAAACAGTAGTTAGATCTTAGGCCTAAAGAGAATAACTATAGAAGATACAAACTATATTACTGTTTCCATATCCTGTACGTTTGTCAAACCGCCGCATCCAAGCCCACACAGTAATAAAATATATTAATAAGATACATGATTGAACGAGAACCCTGACTAAATGAGCCGTCATATTTTGTGAAACTGCGATTGCATCTGTAGAATGTAGGGCTATTATCATCTTTCTTCGCGACAGTATGAGTGGCTAGATTCTAACCAACAAGAAGCAAGGATATCCATCGGCCAAATCTAATTGGCTAAACATCATTGTCGGAAGCATGCATCCCAAGCGTACGTGTGCCTGGGTTAGTTGGCTACGAGGATAGTCGCGATAGATCATATTAATCAAGCCGTATGAAATACACTTACAGCTAAACGGCTTCGCCAATTTTTTGCAGTTAAGTTAGGTACCTAGGATAAATGCATCCAGCGGCCGATGTCACGTAGCAGCTCAATAAGTGGCCCAATAACATAAATCCGATCGTAGATGAACAAGTCGCCAAGCATTCACTGATAAATCTTGACGCTGCAGCCGATGCCCCTTACAATAATGTGATGTCAAACACTTCGAGAGATGGATGGTTATACAGATGTCCATTGAAACTAATAGGTACCTAGCGATGGAAACTTTGCCTACCGGACCTGGTATATGCAGCCGTGTTCACACTTTCGATACTTGTATATCAACAGGAAGAAAATGCAACCGGAGGCTTTGGGTAAGAGTGCCTACTGAAGCCTCATATATTACGGCAACCAACTCAAGCATAGGTATTGATATATTTACAAGTCGCAATATCTGTAGAATATATACGATGAACATAGCTATATGCAACTTGGGTTAAACGACCAAAACCCAATCAAAGACGAGTTCTCTCAGAATCTAGCTCTAGGACGCAAACATCGCCATCCACGACAGACCTCGCCACAAGCAACCGGAGCTCTAATTCCTCAATTCATACAACTGGCTAACATCCCCAAGCCCATCCTTCGAATACAGCGCCGAGAAATACCTAGCATCGCGATTAAACACACCCGGCCAATGCGACGCCGCCTCGCCGGTAACCACGCTGCCGGACCACGTCTTACCGCCGTCCACGCTAGCAATAACCTTCATCTGCGCGCTGTCGTACCCGCTCGTGCCCTCCACGTCCTCGTTCGTCATGAAGCTGGCCACCAGCGTGCCCCACACGTTGCACACCTACGGCGCGCCCGCCAGCTTCCCGCCGTGTACAGTCGGCCGCTCGAGCCCCACGATCGGCCGTCGTCTAGTTGACTGAGAAGACCCCGCTTTCGGTGTTTTCGAAGACAGCACTACGGCGCGTTAGGATTTCATGTGGTAATCAGAAGCCGGCCCCTGAAGAATGTTGGAGAGCGCGTGTGAAGATACTGACATGAGATTTCCGTCATTGACAATGGGCGCAATACCAACCATGCCATCGCGAGGATTCTTATCGCCGTCCGAGACGGCAATCTAGTGAGACTATGTCGCGCTGCCGTTCTTGGAGTACTTCATGAAGTTGTCTTGGTCGCCCGCGCTGTTCTCAGCAGAGTAATAGCACTGCAGCGATCCATCCCTGGCGATTCGCAGGAACGGCTCCCAAAGGCCGTTAACGCCTGACGAGACGTGCTCCTCGACGGTGGAGAGATACTTGAAGGTCTTGTCGCCGTCGTCCGAGTACGAGATCGAGATGCGGAAGTACGTGTAATGCCAATCAGCGCCCGTGCGATCGTGGTTCCGGTTAGCGTACAGGATGCGATCGTTAGGGAGCTGAAGCGGCATTGCGTTGTTGATGTCGTGGGTTGCGATTTTGCTTCGGAACACTTCGCCGAGGTGCTCTCACGACTGGCTGCCGTTGGTAGACTTCACAACACGCAATACGTTTTGAGTGCCGTCCTTGGCGGCGTACCCGCCGAGTAGACTGCCATCATTCATAGAGCTAGCCCGGAGATACTTAGAGTTGGTGTCGATCACTACCGGCTCGCCGGCTTTCAAGACGCGGCCCGGTAGGCGCTTGGCAAGGGAGGCCGGGGCGGCCGATGCTACCCCGACGATGGCAAGTGCCGCGAAGAAGCTCTTAGACATGAACATGGTACACGGCGCTTATATGCCTGTAGTTAATGTAGATTGTGATCCTGATCGCGACACAGCCTATGTAGATCATAATATGGGCGCCAAATAGTTATATAATATATGTAGACACCGTGACACATTATCGTAACGCCCGTGCTGGTACTACCATTAGGAATGTCATTGCATCCTCGGCTCCTCTACCGGGTGGCAGTTCGTCACCTTAGCGAAATCATCATGGGATTAACTAGCCAGCTGAATATATATATAGTAGTATGCGAGGTCCAATTGTCAAGTGCAACTATCCAGATTCGGCGACAGTGTCTTTGTATAGCTATAGTGGATTACTTATAGATGCTTAGAAACTCAAAGGGAGCGCCGACTAGGGTCAAAGTTGAGTTTGGCTTGTTTTAGCAGACTAAGCAGACTAATTGCAATCCTTATTCGAGAAGGTGATTTCTTTAAGTCGATATGTGCTAGCTACTAAGCTCGTGGTTGTTCCGAGAGCCACGATGTTCCAGGGCTGGATCACACGCTATGGGTTGGTGTTTATAAGTCCGTCTTGGAATTCGTACCTTAGGTGCATAAAGTCGTCATAATAGTCAAAGCCCAAGGCTTTCTTGGTTTCCGTTTGTACATGGCGCCTTGAGGGATGCGCAATTAAGCAGGTAATGGAACGTTTCAATCAATTAGAGACCGGTGCTGTACTTTCCTGGGCATTGGTAACGTGTTTTATTTGTTCCTACCGAGCGGCGATGTGACATCAAGTTCGGTCTTATTGAAATCGGGCATATTCAGCGAAACTAACATTTGATGGAGCTGTCCAGATTATCACCATGTTTACCGAGATCACGATAACTATGTGTACTTTCGAGTTCTGCGTTAGGGTTACGAAGACAAGCGTAGTTATACATTCGCGGGATTCGAGCACCGACGGTCTATAGAGCTAGGTCTGCTGTAGGTGAGCTGATAGAGGATCTTGTCGCTTAACGTATTCTAGATATTTTGAAGATATGCCGGAACAGAGAAACTAAAATATAAAAATCACATTAGCGAATCATATGTAAAATTAACAAAGAAAAAAGGCTAAAAATAAGTAATAGTAAGGAACACTCAAAATCACGTGCTTCAGCCCAGACTTTCCCTCGTAATCAATTTTAATCAATTTTACCCCCGACCCGCTCTTCTCCCTATTCAGTCACTCCCACAACCCATCGGCCGACTCCGATCACACCACCCATCGCTAGCATCGTACCACGCAGCAGGCCAGAATGCCATAAGCGCGTACCCAACGACCTGATTTTTCAGCCTCTCATCTCCGGTCCCTTTTCGCCGGCTACCAGGTATCGCCCTCCTGGCTGAATACGCGCAGCCCCGTGGCGTGACACGATGACCGCCTCACCAGATAGCTAAGGCATTCGTATATACATAGTGTATGTACAGGAAGTCAACGGTGAGCTTTCTGGGGATGGGTGCCGCATGCCGTCATGGACCAGCCCGAACCACATGTCAGGACCACGGCGCTGGATTCCCAGCTAAGCCCTGAACGGGTTCTGGGTCATACGTTCGCCAGTATCTACGAAGATTCTGACTCTGGTTCTCGGGTCGTGGAGTGTTGGGAGTGTGATTATTATTATTGTCCTTCGCCGTAGTGGCCGGCCGTGGCCTGTAATATAAGAGCGGTCGTGAGTCTGGGAATTTGGAATAATGTGTATCATCATCATCATCAGCAACATAGACATCTTCACTCATCAATTATAAAATATTTCAAAAAGACATCTCCACTCCCAAGTCTCTAGAGCAATATAGACATCTCACCTCTTGAAGCTCATCTCAACTCAGAAAAAAGTCTACTTCGAAACCTTGTCTTATTAGACACTTAGCTATAACGACAACCATCCACACTTCTTAAACTTCCCAAGTTTCAAACCCCTGAAGTCAAAATGTCAGCCATCGCCGCCAACGCCGCCCGATACCCCCTTTCCGCTCTTGCCCGGCAAGCTTTCAAGAGCTTTCGGCAATCAGCCCGGATTGTTGAGGGCCCTACCGAAGCACTCCCCTCAGCCGGCCCGTCTCAGCGCGCGGACTGGGGCCGCATCGCACGAGCTCGTCTCGGTGTTGCTGCAGTGTAAGTTTCATCCCATCCTCGAACCCCTATATATATATATATATATATATATATACCTACCTACCTACACACGATGAAGAACACGGAGCTGACTGTCATATTATAGATACTTCCCTGCTCTAGGCGGTTTCCTCGCTTGGCCTTTCATCAGCAAGGCCGCCCTCAACGGCCACATGGGACAGTTCTAATTCGCTTCGAACATGTGTTACCTTTACATACCGGGTCATACAATATCCATCGTTCACTAATTCGACGATTATACACCTGTACATAGAGTCCTCAAATTTACGACATCCGGAAGGCGTTTTTGGGTTGCCAGAGAGAAACAGAATAACTGGCTGTTTTCTACATAATGATATCAGAGGCGTTCCGGCTCACTACTTAACCTAATCAGTTTGAAGAGGGGTAAATAGGGGAAAATCGTCTGGAGTCGTATAACGTTGTCGACCATCTTCAACCTCTTCTATATGTCTACCTTCTATATCTATATATACTTATCAAGATATAACAGTACCGTTGACCGCATGAGCGGCAGCAGAAATATCAGTTCCTTTATCATTTCCACTTCCGTATTCGAGATACCCGTGCTTTCCTTCAGGCAGATGTAGTCTTCTTGCCTCGCTAGTATCGTGTAAGCCTGTGCGTCTTAGAACTTCGACTGTGCGCTCGTAATTGTTCTCGGCATATTCTTCGGCATCGAACCCGAGTATCCAGGCCTCCCGTCTTAGCCTCATACTTTCCGGGTTCTTCTTAGCGGCGTCGAAGTCTGCCTTGTGCCAGATGTCACGTGTCTGTTCGCCCGTCTTCTGTGCAGATTTGACGCGTTCGTACCGGATTGCTTCAAATGCTGCGACTGCTTCCTGGACTTTGTCGGGGCCGCCGCATTCGCGCAGGCATACGGCGATCGTGACTCCATCCTCCATCGCCTGCGATGCTCCCTGAATAGACGTCGGCAAAAACGGATGGGCCGAGTCACCAATTAGCGTAATACGCCTATCTTTCGAGATCCACGTTGGTAGGGGGTCACGGTAGACGAGCTTCCAGTCGATTAAGGGCGATGGTGTTTTGTCTAGGATCTTCTGTATGATGGGATCCCAGCCCTCGAGAACTTTACGCGCGTCTTCTAGCGGCGCCTCCAGTTGCCAACTCTCTTCTATATCAGCCTCATCCTTATGCGTACATACCCACGAGAAATCCTTCCCCTTCTTCATGCAAGCCGCGATGAAGTGTACGTCCGGACCGAGCCAAGCAACGTGTTTGTCACCACCGTCGGTAAAGAATTTGGTATCGGGATCCTTTGCGATCTCGTCGGCGCTGAACCAACTGCGGTATACAGCGTAGCCAGAAGGCTTGGGCTTATCTTCAAATCCGAGAACGATCTTGCGGCCCTTGCTACGTACGCCCTCGGCCGCGATCACGACATCAGCCGTAATTTGCTCTCCATTGTCAAGGACTACGCCCGCTTCTTTATCGTCTTCGAAGTAGTCCTCGACACGGGCGTTGAGCCGAATCTTGACGCCGATTTCTTTGGCATGGTTATAAACGATCTCGTGGAATTCGCCGCGGTGACCATCATAACGGATGCCAAACTCTGCGTCTTCGCCCTCCCAGTATTGGGTGAAGAGTGTTTCCCCTTTCCAGGATTTTAGAGTGATCGCGTCAGCTCTCATACTAAGGGGCTCCAATTTCTCGGCGACACCTGGCCATCGACGGAATAATCGCGACGAGTTGGGTCCAAATGAAATAATATCGCCTAGGAGCTTAAGCTCTGGGAATTTCTCGAGCACTAATACATCATGTCCTTTGCGGTGGCACTCTATCGCGGCCGTTAGTCCTGCGAAACCCGTTCCCACCACGATCACCTTGATGTCCGTCTTGGCAGATTTCTGTGACTCGGTCATTTTGTTAAATATATTCGTTTTATTGATGAATCGTTTCAATTGTCCCTCTATCTTTCTTCAACATCGGGATTGATGGAGTAGGCGTTTATCATAAACCCGACTTTGACCTCGGGTATGATCAACTGGCTGGATTAGTTTAACCTAACTGTATAGGCCTCGCGTTCTCACATGACATATAAACTGGCCGGGCGGCACATACTTCTACTTGTGTATTGCTAAATCTCTATGGTGGATGTATGAACTTACCTATCTAATTCTTCAACCTAACTATATTAGACTCAATATTCCCCGCATCAGGACCTAGAAGGAGTATCGGCAGTTGCGCCGCGGCGGTAGATGATGGTTAAATGTCGAGTTGATTATCCCAAGCAGGCTCCATATAGCCCTTGATAGCAGCAGCCAATGAAAGATGCAATGGGATAGGATACTTGGATTCTGGGTCGTTAACCCCTTGTTCAATTCCGAGTGGGGAAGCTCGCGGAGACGTTTGATATCCCGTAGAATACTTATTTCCCCAAGTTTAGGATGTGCGGAGAGTCTGTGGACCTGTGCTTATTTCGTCGACAATGGTAACGGGGAGCGGCGCGATGCTACGCTATACTGCATATGCATCTCGCTGTCATCTGAATCCTTGCCTGTACATCCATGGCTACCGCGAAGAGGAGTCAGTGCTTATAAACATGGATCTCCAACTGCTACATATCTATTTTAGAGACGGTTGTCCTCTCAATGCGTGCTAGTATTGTCAATTGATTTTGTAGAACAATAGACAAACGACTACCAGGCCATTCTCGTCAAAGCAAGTTGGCACGATGCCTTGGGGAATCCTCGAGAGCAAGCATGAGGGACACGTCCCTGGAACAGGCACGGAAATCTCTTAAGATGAATAAAGCTGTAAAACAGACGCTAATACAAGTTCCAGTAATACTTACGGATCAGTCTGATATACCAGACGAATACCGAAACGTCTCTCGAGAGCTGCTCAAACATGGTACCGGGAAGTATTCCAATATTATATTAACTCCTCAGCCAAGCGACTCTCCCAACGATCCTCTTAATGTGAGTCCACCGCGGCAGAGAAGCTTGGGAATTAGGAACTCACAAGAATACAGTGGCCAACATGGCGCAAAGATGTTGTTCTTGTTATCGTAGGTCTCTCCGCCGGAGTTGTGGGCGCGTATGGGCCGATGATTTCACCGGGTTTTGTTGAAATCGCCGCAGCGCTCGACGTAACGGTCAACACGCTTTCTCAAGCAACAGCCTGGGTAGTTTTAACGATTGGGCTGTCACTCTTCGTCTTCAACCCGTTAGCTAAAAAGATCGGGCGGCGCCCGGTATATGTAATATCAAGCATCATTATGCTCTCCGGGAGCATCTGGGGAGCCCTTGCAAAGGATTATAGTAGCTTCTTGGGTAGCAGAGTATGGAGCGGCTTAGGAATGGCACCTTACGAGATACTCGTACAGTGCACGATCGCCGATATCTACTATGTCCACGAACGGGCCACTAGAATCGCCGTCTGGAATATGTTCTTGTTATGTGGTATCAGCGGAGGTGCTCTTATTGCCGGTTATATTATCGAGGTAAGTCATATTCGGGACTCTGCTGCGCTAAACTCGCTAACATCTTCGTAGGACCAAGGCTGGCAGTGGACTTTGATCTGGTGTGCCATAATCTTTGGCATGCTTCTCCCTTTCGTGATACTCTTCGTCCCCGAAACCGCGTATAGAAGACAGTCGTTTGAGCAACAGCTAGCAGTTAAAGGCACCAACAGCCAAGATGCCAAGCCAGAGACTTCAGAGAAGAAGGATGCCTCGTCCGGCCCAGAGGACAGTACTAAGGTTGAAACTATAGAGACTGGTGTGGTAACTGAACGCAAAGATTCGTATCTACGAAGCTTGAAACTCTGGAGTGGTACTATTTATACTAGTACTCCCCTTTGGAAGATTTTTCTGCGTCCGGTCGTCATCTTCTTCTATCCAGCCGTCCTTTGGGCATTCTTACTTTACGGGGTCACCTTGACTTGGATCGTGGTATTTAGCGTCGTGAACGCAGTCATCTTTACAGCACCGCCATACAATTTCTCGGTATCAGAAACTGGGTTGATCTCGCTATCCCCCTTCATTCTTACCTTTATTGGTGAGGTCTTGTCGGGTCCATTGACCGACTGGGTTTGCATGTACCTGGCCAAGAAGAACCGTGGTATCTACGAGCCCGAGTTCCGACTACCGCCTATTATCATCTCATTCTTCGTTGGTATCGTCGGCTTCTTCGGATTTGGCGCTACTGTTCATTATCAAACTCATTGGTCCGGGCCGGTTCTATGCTTTGGTCTAGCAAACATGAGTCTTGCTCTGTCTAATGCATCTGTCTTTGGTTATGTGATCGACGCTCATAAGGAGTTAAGCGAAGAAGGTATGCTTCCTCTTATTCATTATTAGTGGCAATCTCGAGTGCATGCTAATTATTATCTCTTGCAGCATTCGTGGCTATCAATGCTCGGAATATTCTGACCTTTGGTTTGACTTACTTCGTCAACGATTGGTTAGCAAAAGATGGTGTCCTCGCGGTCTTTAATGTACTCGGTGCTGTGTTTGTTGCCGTGAATATATTGACTATTCCTGTATGGATTTTCGGCAAGCGAATTAGGGAGTATATCGCTAGGAACGAAGCGCTGCACCGATTCATGCACGAAGATTAGGTGGTAATACTATTACTGTAACAGTATTGAGATGAGATTTGGGATCGTTAATATTGATGAATCAGAATTGAATTTCAAATTTATAGAATAGGTAGATTTACAAGATTATGAGATGCTTCATTAGGAATGTTGTAAAGAATAAGAATTGGCTTCTGTTAGGTACGTAATAGAATATTGGTAAAAGTCTTGTTGTATGTACTTCATATTGTACTTCGTACCTGTTAGGCCTTCTGTTAGCGTAGGTATACTACCTACCTATGTACATAGTGGCAGAGTGGGCAATTCGAGATAAGGTAGTGGTCTGTGCACTAAGCGAATCGAGCTTGGGCCACGTGTAAATACGTACTCTATTCGACAACGAGCCCCTGCAGGAGCTCCTGAACCATCCAAAGAAAGGGAAAGGGCACCTGGGCAAAGGCGCGTCGTGAATTTGAAGCTTCGCCGAAAAATTGTCCCAAGCCGATCGCCAACGCTGCACACAACCTTCCCACTTGACGACCACCGCACAAAATGCTTCTTGGACTTACGAGGTGACGACCGAACCCTTTCTTCTACATCCACTTGCTATTTTATAGTTAATAATAATACTCTTGAACCTCCGAATTCGCTTCAAACTGCTACAAACCCTTGTGGCCAATAAACAGGAGGACACCGACTTTATCTGATTGTAATTTGCGAAAGTTACGGCTTAGCAGTGAAGAGCGAAAACTCGCAATTCTCAGATTCGAAAGGGAAGGATTAGACGGTTAAGGGTCAAGTGCAAAGGGGAGACGAAAGTGAATACATACGAAGAGCTGCTTAAACGCCCAGACGCCCACAATGGCAGACTCCCTCCACAACGCGCCCATTGTACTGGATAATGGTTCTGGTACGATTCGGGCAGGTTTTGCAGGAGACGATCTACCTAAATGTTACTTCCCCTCCTTTGTAGGTCGACCGAAGCACTTGCGAGTGCTTGCCGGTGCTTTGGAAGGCGAGGTATTCATTGGCCAAAAGGCGGCGACCGAGCTGAGAGGACTCCTAAAGATAAGATACCCTTTAGAACATGGCATAGTCACGGATTGGGACGATATGGAGAAGATATGGGAGTATGTTTATAGCGAAGGACTCAAGACTATCAGCGAAGAGGTATATATGATCCTAGGACCCCTATTCTAGTATGGCACCTCTAACGTTGATATTTCCGTTAGCATCCTGTCCTCTTAACCGAACCACCACTTAACCCGCGAGCAAATCGAGATACGGCAGCTCAGATACTCTTCGAAACCTTTAACGTTCCCGCCCTATACACATCTATTCAAGCTGTCCTCTCCCTCTATGCTAGCGGACGTACCACGGGTTGCGTGTTAGATTCGGGTGACGGTGTCTCGCATGCGGTTCCTGTGTACGAGGGATTTGCGATCCCCTCCTCCATGCGCCGTATCGATGTTGCCGGCCGTGACGTTACTGAATACATGCAGACGCTGCTGCGCAAGAGTGGCTACGTCTTCCATACGAGCGCCGAAAAGGAAGTTGTGCGGTTAATTAAGGAAGCTGTTTCGTACGTGGCTTTAAACCCTAAGCAAGAGGAGAAGGACTGGCAGAGCGCGAAGTTAGACCAGGGGAAAACGGCAGAGTACGTGCTACCTGATGGTAACCGACTGCGCGTGGGTCAGGAGCGTTTCCGTGCGCCCGAGATCCTGTTTGACCCTGAGCTCATCGGGCTGGAGTATCCGGGTATTCAGCAGATCGTAACAGACGCCATCAACAGGACAGATCTGGACCTACGCAAGGCGCTATACGCCAACATTGTGCTGTCTGGCGGTAGCACCCTAACTAAAGGGTTTGGTGACCGCCTGCTGAGCGAAGTCAAGAAGCTGGCTGTCAAGGACATGCGGATCAAGATCTTCGCACCGCCCGAGCGCAAGTACTCGACTTGGATCGGAGGTAGCATTCTTGCGGGTTTAAGCACGTTCAGAAAGGTACCTATGCTTGCTGCTTCACTATTCCTAACCTAGAGATATACTAATAGGGCAATAGATGTGGGTTAGCATCGACGACTGGCACGAGGATCCTGATATCATCCACAAGAAACTGACATAACTTCCCTATCTATCTCATTTTTCGGAAACCCAAAAAATAGAACAAGGAGATTTCAGAAATCGCTACAACTCAAACCATGGAAAGGAGGTCGATAAGTTACGGATTGGCGATCTCCCGGTCCGAGTGTATTAGATACGAGGGGATTTCATGGTAAGGTAGCATAGCGTAAGCGTTGCGAGAGACTCATTTCCACTCTAAGCAGCAGCCCAGAGATGTAGTAGGTAGTGTATGGCTGCGAAGGACTCTCTAGCAAGTTGAGGCTCTCGCAATGTCTGAAGGGAAAGAGAGGAGAGGACGGGATGGGAAAGGAGAAGCCGGCAAGCTTGTGTGTCAGATTATTGGCGGAATACTTAAGTCATCTATGTAGATGAATGATACCCAGGCGTTGAAGATCCCATGAGATGATGATATATGCCTTACGTGATAGTGATGATGCATCTACCTTAGATACAATCGTGTTCTGAGTTCAACTAGGTTAGATAGGTCAGACGGTAAGCTTGTGGCCCAAGGTTGTTGCTGAGGCTACAGAAGAAAAAAACCAAGGAGGCTAAAGACTTATAGCATGGTAACACCAGCAAGGTAACACTCTACGTGATGTAAACTCGTATCAAGAACGGATCATGGAAATATAGTTCACGTTTTTTATAATTCGTAGTTATATCAACTACTTATGTCTGTCCTATCTGGTACAGTGCTATATGCCTTCTTAAAACGCAAAGGCCTTTTCAACTGAAAAGTCGCTGTGGGGGGTATATATCGCTTATAAATATTCACCAGAAACAAACACCGCCGTTGGTTTTCCTTCGTCCCGGAGTCTGCCAGCCGGAAGGGAGAAACGATAAATGAGGTAGATGGTGTTCCTCATTATCCTTCTTTCTCTTCTCCCGTAAACCAAATCATGGAGCTTCCTGTTTGCTCTGAGGCCCCAAACTTTTTTTTTCCCGTCCTCCTTTTCCTATGTCGTTTCTCCAGGGTTCATGATGTCTGCCTGCTTGCCTGCCTGCTCATACCCATAATTGATTGAGTATGATGATGCCCGAAACTCCGATACGCCTTGCTTTCCCGTGATGATGGTGATGAAGTAGAGAGATGATGGAGTATAGTATTCAATGTGTCGAAAAAAAAAATATACCGTGGTGAATTAATAATCGTCGTTTATTTAGCGGGAGCTGTTGCGACTCTTAGCGCCGGTGGCTTATGCGGCTCCATATATTGGACAAGCTACCTGAGCTGCTTGAGCTGTGCTGGCTGGAAGCATCGCTGCCCTTGCGGGAGGTGCTAGAGCCGTTGGCATCGTAGACATTTCCGGCGCCGCCCCGGCCGACGTAGCCGACGGGCTTCTGCTCGATGTGGCTTTTATGGGTGAACTCCTCGTCGAACGATAGAACAGGCTTCGCGGCTGCGACGTGCGCGTTGCCTGCTCCTCCTCGCCCGGAGTAGAAGCGTGATGTGGTGTGTTGAACTGATGTCGGCTTTGTCGCCACACCGGATGAGGGTGTAGTGTTAGGAGCCCGAAAATAGTTACCAGCGCCACCTCGTCCCGAGTGGGTGTACGAGTTCTGCGGGATGGTTGGGTGAGGCTCGATGATAGTGAGGTCAGGCATCTTGGACTACTCTTGGGCAGCAACGAGGTTGATACGTCTCCGGGATTTGTGAGCTTAGGTGGATGTTTTTTCCGTTGGGAGGCTTTTGTGATGAATGATGGCAGCAAAATAGTATAATAGATCCGAAGATGGGTCAATGGGATGGAGGGCATGGGCTTGATATACACATTTTTATCATGAGGACCAGGGGAGCAACCCCTTTGTCATAAATTACACCGTAGTTCTCGAGAAAGTTCCAGGTTTGCCGCACGTGGCACCAGGACGAGAGTTTAGGAACAAAGCCGATCATGATCCGCAACTACGTACTCGATCCTAGATTAGAATAGAATCCCATTAAGGAAAATTTTTCATGGCCCCAAGAGGATGGCATAAGGCAGGCGGCGCCACGCAAGACTTCGTGTGAAGCGCTAGGCGAGGTTGCCGGCGCAGCTCGTCGCGTGGATGACAACATGGTCCAGTCGAATTTTGCTTCCTAGGGCTGGTAGACTCAGAAAATAGGACCAGACAGGCAAATTCCGGTGTACTTAGACAGGAAAACCCATCGTCTTGGCGGGACCAAATCGTAAGGGAAACATGTATAGTAACATGTATAAGTGGAATCTGGGGTAACCGCGTGATGGATTCCATTAGCAAGGAATTAGCTAACAGGAGCCCTCAGACTGGCAAAAGTTGATGTAGTTACGAAATCGCGTCTTAGGTAAAGGCATCATGAGACCTGCAGAGGAGTTTTTTGTACCTAACCATTACCCCATAGTTTGCTCCCTCGCCGCTAGACAGGGATTCGTGCAGGATGGGCAAGAATGGGTTCTCGGTGGTGCAATTGGTGGTGTAATTGGTCTCGCTTCTGCTTTTGGACGAGTTGGAATCTTGTTGGCTGGTCTAGTACGGATCCGTACTCATACATAGGTAGAAACAAAGATACGGCAAACGTCATGCTGTACATATATTTATTTAGGTATGTACATATGTAGGTTAGACATGTGTAGGACGAATCAGCCAATCCTCAGTCTTCACCGTGTAAGTCCATGTAAGTCCACTGCAGGTACGGGCGTTGATCGAAAAGAGCCGCTACAATTCGTCAACCAATAGATCCAATGCCTGGCTACTTTGATTGGTAGACGACAGGCTGAGATCAATTAAGGACCAAATCTCGCCATATGCTTATATTCTAATAGGCGATTTGCCATGTCGAGTATGTCCAAGCCATGCTGGCTTCAGCACCCACCGGCCACCTCGCTATAACTGCTGTGCTGTCGACAGCATTACGTTTTGCCAGCTGAAGCGAACTGCTGCGACGTATGTGCATCTCCGAGGGACGATACCACAAAGAGCCGGGTCTCGTCGGCATCACGATGAGCAAGTGGCAAGCAAGGAACCAAGAACCACTACTCAGTTATTTAATTAATAAACTTTTTATGTGCCACTTCATCCTCAAACCGCGTAAGAGTCCAGGACAGCATCCACAAATGAATGTGGAGTTGGGAACAAGTAGAAAAAAAAGAAGGATCTTCTCGACCCTCTAGCGCAACGTTCTGAGGACCACGATGGGCAGGATAGGTGACGAGTAGGCTATGTTACTTCAGACCAGCTGACCACTAAGCGGTAAGTAAAAAGGATAACACGTCGTGACCAGAAAATTTTAGGAAATATTTTATTTCTTGGGCCAATTCAACCAATTCAACCAGCGGCAAATTAAACCTACTATGTAGTATCTATTATTCCGTCCGTGCATATTCTCAATATAACGATGCCGAGACAAGCAAACGTGTATTAGGAGAGGTATGGATATTATGGCTCATTAACTACCCTTCCATTGTGAGTCCGCTCTCATATTTTCAACTCGGAAATCTCGTCGGACGTCTCAACTGCAACCTAGCCTTAGATGCGACCCCAGTAAGGGTGGTTTGACTTATTAGTTGTATATGCTACGTGAGGTATGAGTATGCCCTATAATGACCTGAAGTCAATGTAGACGCAATGGAAACGATCTCACTCTAGACATTTCGTTACCCCTGATGAGCAGCGTGCCTTCGAATAACTGCCATTGCGTCTTCGCTTACTACTTTCGCACCATGGCTACCTGACATCTTATTATGGCGTCAACCAATTCAGCTGCATTTATACACTGCCATTAAACTGACATGTCATTCCTCTTCCCACTTTTGTGCGGTCGATCAAACTGACAATCGCCATTCTTTGATCACGATTCGATGGAATGTTGCAGCTCTTGGTGGAGTAACCACACTTTACCCCAGACACAACTATGGTGTCGTCTCTCGTCGCCTGCTTACCTGGAACCATCAATCATATCGACGAGTACATAGGTTTGTTCCCAGTCAAAGCAATTCATTTAAAGACCCAAGATCGTAAATTTATACAGAAGTTCCATTAGTGAATCTCCACAAGAGCGTACTCCTATCACAGAACAATAAACTTTCCAAGAGTTTGACAGCATATCATAATATTCGTTATTGAATTATAAATCAAATTATAATAATAAATCAAGCAATAAACTCCGCTTCCATCTCCGTGCATTAGGTACGCACGTAATTACTGGTGAGGAGTTACAATTCGTGGGTTTGCCGATTTCAAGACTTTTGACCTGATCCTCGTAACAACAGAGCGAAAATTAGGGTAACTATCCATTCTATCAGGAAGTGGTTATCCAGTTTCTATCGTAAGGATGGGTTTTCCACATACGACGGTCAGAGGCAGCAATTCGTGTTTCTATATGTCTGATACCACGCATATCCGCTTGTAGCTCCTCCATTTTTGCCAATTCTTCTAGATAGTGCGAAAAACTTGGGTATATCCGAGTGCCTGTCTTCCTTACATTATTTTCCACGACAATCCAACTTTTCTGGGACTTCATCATCACAAATGGAGAAATGCATCCAAAGTGTTCGTTAGAATAACGAGAAGCTTCCTTCTTAACATCATCGGATACAATCATGTGGGCTAATAGAGGCTCCCAGAACTCGGCTATTCGCCGACAATCTTTAGGTCCGATGAGGCATACTCGATCAAATATCTCTATGTGTAGCACACGCAATGGCAGCATGAGGGATTCAATGCATTCTATCTCGGAGATGATGGCGTTGAGAGCAGTTCTTCCGATCAGGCATTCTACAAAGGTCCGTGTTTCAAGGCCATTCTCATCCCATCTAACTCCTTCTGCGTTGTTAAATTGTAAGAGCGGCCCATTCTCGTACGTGAAAAAACTCGACATGTTGTTGAGTTTAAGGAAGGCGAAATAGTCACGCGGAAAAGAGGTTTCGCCGAGGACTTGAATTAAAGATATAATCTCTGCATCTGAGGAGCCATGACCCAGTTTCCAGTCGTTCTGGTAGCGTTTCCGCATGTTGCATGTATCGAATCCGGTTGCGATACGGCTCAGCAATCTCGCCATTCTGTTAATGCTAGTTGTCTTCCATTTACCGGGGGGTAGCTGCATAGGCAAAAGTACTTGTCGAAGAGCTTGTGGAGTCACTGGAGTGTATACCCGTGGAGCAGGAGTTTTCGGGGCTATTCTACAATAGATCCCTATGGTAACGATAAAGAGAATGGTAAGAACCAAGATAGTTCCTTCTATTGCCATGATGATTATATTGGCCCAAGGGCATATGGTTATAATTAGGCCTCGAGGTAAAACAATAGAATTGCAAAAAGCTTACATACGATCAATAGTAATTAGGAGGTTGTTAAATATTTAATAACGGTCACGATTATTCTCTTAAATTAGGACCTCATGTCCTTATTTAAAGTCTTCCTACTATCCAAGAACATAGGCCTGGAAACCTACCTATTATTATTCCAGTTCCTCCCAGTCACAAAACTAGTTTAGAGACCGCTGGAATCTTCGGGTACCAACTTACATGGCCTTAGCTATAATATATCTTTTCAAGACACCGGAAAATATTCTTTATGTGAGGTATTGTAATCTAAGAGATTTGGGGTTTATATCATAAAGTGGTTCTAGAAAGGTAGGGAATGACTTCGTTATTCTACAAGGAACTTTGGCCGCAGCTACAGAAACCTGTGAACAGGACCACCAAAAGTAGAATCTATTTATATGTCTTGTTTATAATCACATCGGCTCATATAAAGATTTTACTTAGACATAAAGCATCATTGCATCTTATAAGCAACGCTTGAAAGCACATTGGAACCTTGTCAACATGTTTAAAGGTAGACAGTACAAATACTTCTGTGCCGTGTAAAAGTAGTGGTACAGTAGAATATTGTATTTAATTGTATAAAATTCGAATAGTTCAGGCAAAGACAAGCAAGGTGATCTGGCTCGGGATTACACCAGGATTTAGAAATACACGCTCCCAAATTTTATAATAATTCATGAGATAAAGCTATTAATACCTTGCCCTATAACAATGTATAGGTACTTCGATACTTAGATCTCTTTCCCCCTTTTATAATCTAACTAAACGAATTGTAATTCTCTTAGAAATGAAATAAAAAGGGTTATAGGGAGAAAAAGATTAATATTCGGTCTCATTAAGAAGTCTGCTTACTACGGACATTTCCGTGGTATAAATATCGGTATTTGTGATTAATGTTTCATCCAATGACCAATGGGAGTTTGGCCGAGTGGTTAAGGCGTCGTGTTTAGGTCTTCCAAAAGAATACCATATAACCCGCGATGGGAAACCGCGCAGGTTCGAATCCTGCAGCTCTCAAAGACTTTTCTTTTTGCTCGCCCACTTGGCGCGATATTAGAGCGCCTGGTGGATTCATTTTAGTCTTAGAATCAAATGATCCGATTGTGTCGAATTTTTTGGCGTTGGCGGTAGGTATGCAAAATCTTGGCCTTTTTATTCGAAGAACGTGGGCTCTGGGCGAATAAAACCCCACATTCAATGCTATTAAAACTAGTGCTATACCAGTAATTATTATATAAGAAAAATGGAATATACTGGAATAAAATTCTACGTTTAAATTCCTACTGCATAAAATCAATTTGTCGTATCAATATTTCCATCTAAACATAGTTCAAGCTGTAGACGCATGGAAACAATTCGAACTTATCTGTCTGGATAGCAGACGATCCTAGAATTTGTACTCTGTCGATCACCCCTTTCTCATCATCTTCCATCTTGAACCATCCTTGGAAAATAGCTTGCCTGTTATGGTCTCGCAGTCTCTATAAATGTCAGAACTAAAAGCAACGCGGTAATAATATTAACTGAATAAACTGGCTAAACCACCTAATAAAGTGTCTTCAGACGAGAGCGACGTTGTAGTCTACTGTGGACCTCAGTATGTCAGTAGCAGGCCGCTACACCATTCGAGAAATCTCAGAAAGTAGGATGGACGAGATCTACGCACGTATAAACGAGTATCGGTATGCCAGTACGCGCCGACTTGGGCGTCCAGTTTATCCCGATCGCCGTAGTCCACCAAATCGCACGCACCCCATTTCCGCGCGGATGCCTCCTTTTCCGCGGGAAACTTGTTCTCTTGCTTGTATTCGTAGACGATCATGTCTCTGACCCGCCTCGGGCACAGTCCGCCGAATCGAAAACAGCCATCGGGGAGCGGCAAATGGCTGTACTCGTCAGCAATACGAAGAAAGATCTAGAATTGATGTGACTTACGCGCAACCCGGTATCTGTATTTCCTTGCCGTTCTCTGCATGGACCTCAAACCAGAGCCTATCCTCAAACTTCCCTCTGCGAGGAATCTCCCCGGTGATAATCGCGACTGGCCGAGCAAACTCTTGGATTATTCTCATCGTGGGACATTGGGGCGGTCCAGTCATATCGAAAACCAGAGTGTTGTCATCGATATACGTAAATTGCTGGTGTATACCGTATCTTGGATCGAGAACGGTAAACTTACAAAGATGTGGCGGTAACGTCTCGAGAGCTTTCTTATGCTCGTCTCCATATTCGGGATCTGCAGTATAGAGTGGAATATCCTCCTTGCCCGTCTTCTTCCTTAATAGCTTAACTAGTGAGATGGCGGCAATATGCTGGGCGATATTTCGCGGCATGATGATATTACACTGCCTTTGTGTATTACCGGAATTTTGCTCCGAAGACTGTTGATTGGGGCGAGAGTTTGGCATAAGTATACGACCCAGTCCTAAACAAACTACCCTTTTAATTTTCTCTGGATTGGGTATGCTATTTATAGCCTGCTTGAATTCACGAGCCCTGGTGTTTTTATCGCACTCCCACCTTTTCCAAGCCTCGTCAAGGGTTTCCTGTATATCTTTTGCCTTTACAGTATCGAGACTCTCAATGAACTTCCGGGTGCCCTTCAAATATGGTTTATGATATTTGGCAATGAAACTGTTTCGTGTTAGTAATTGTAAACGGTGTTTAACCCTTGCTTGGTGTTGATATTGGTAGGAAATTCTGAACATACTCTTCTGCGCGTTCTTGAGCAATATCAATATTTGGTTTCATCTGCTTAGGGGGGCAATTTGCCTGAACATTTCGATAGCAGTAAAGAATAAACTCGTGGGGGTCTTCATACTCCTTCCCTCTGATATCTGAAGCGCAGAACATGTACCAATTACATCTCTCGACGATTTTTTTGTTCCTTTCTGGCGAACCCAGCGGAAGACCTTGAATTTCCTCCAATTTCAGGAAGTCGGTCTCAAGGCCAAGATCCTCATGTGTAACCATTATGCCAGTAGAGACGTAGATTCAGAAAAGCGATACGTGTCCACGAGAAAGTATCCTCAGATTTATTGCCTCAAGCTCTTCCAACTTCATGCAATCCGCCGCAGAATTACTTAAGTAGAAAAAACTTAGATTCTAAGGTAAAACGTCTATCAGGTAGTCACTAGCAGCTTGATGTCTAATAATTACACAGCAAGTGATTGCATATGGCATTGAATGATTGTCAGCTCTAATAAGATAGGTTCGGATTCACAGAAATTTCGATTGAGACTTAGCTTCAGCTACGTAGAACCGTAGTAGTGGTGATAACGTGCTAGCTGTGTTACTGATTTGGAAATCACCTGGAGAGCTCATTATATATTCGCAGCCTCATCTGAACGGAACATTCTAGACTTAGCTACTGCATATGACCTGCAGCCTACGTCGTTCTTTTGACTAATTAACATATTCTTGTCAGCTTTCTCATGTAAAACGGATCGTCCCCACTTCGGATTCATGCCTGACGCACTCTCTTTTAGCCATATTCATCGCCGCCATAGGTATATGACTTGCAGAGCCTGCTTGTGTAGATATCAGCTCCTTTAATGATATAGGTGGGGCACGGGATCTTGGATATGATGGCCTCGGACATGACAGGAGGTTATTTATAAAGATTTGTCCGTAGTAAAGCTGATACGAAATAGGGTAATACGTGGCTCAAATCCATTCACTACACATTGTGTAGTGAATCAATAAGCTGAATTCTACCTCTTGGATGATGGCTGGGAATTAAATAGACCGCGTTGGTGCAACCTCGAAGCAGCCTGAATCAGCCTTCCTCAAGTTTACAGCGAAGGTGATGTCTTGTTACTAATGGGCGACGAAGCTTTAAACCAGACGAATAGTTTAATGCAAAAGCTGTTTCTCGAGCCGGTGACGTGGCTAAGCATATAGTAGTGTAAATATTAATGCTAGGACGATACACCTGTTTTGTACCCAATCGGGCCAATTATGATTCTATGTACGCTGACCCTGTATTAGTATCAAACAGGTGTCATATATACCTAACCTAGGGACTATAACAAGTCCAGCGTTAGTTGAGACACACAACAGCTGAAGATAGACAAGGCACGTATGATAAACCTATAGGTAAATTGCCAATCTGTACGTCTATAACCTAATACCCTAACCTTTCTCTCCAGAAAGCAGCCCCTTTTTTTAAGTCCCCAGACATACAAGATCTGCGTTGTCTATGGCAATTTTACTCGATAACTATAATGCAAACCAAGAAAACCCAAGCCCCAACAAATCCACCATAAACCCACAGACGCAGAGCAGCTGAAACCTGAATCAGCCCACAAGGACGTTATGAGACGATTTGCACACCGTCCGATGACGGAGGAGTGGCTGGCTTATTTGGCAACTCCGATACACGCAAAGTATTTCTTAAAAGCCTGAACCTCGACACTGAAAACGCCGTCCCGGTCGAGGAGAGCTGCCGGCGGCCAGAATTCGGGTTCAACGCGGTCGAGAAGGCCGGGGTAGGATGTGAGACCCCGAGGTTCGGTCACGCCCCACGGGTTCCTGATGATGATGTACTGCTGCTATCGGGGTTAGCTATGTATATGCTAGAATTTCAGTGGTTCGGCAATGTCCCGGAAACAGCAGCTCTCCGATCGGCTGGGAAAAGGGGGGGGTATATAAAGGTACGTACGTTATCCTCCTGGCCCTCGCTGACCCAGCCCAGGACCGAATACGCGTGGTTAGCAACCAGGTTGCTTCCGCGGAACACTATAACATCGGAATCAGCATCTGTCTCTCCCTATCTCTCTCTCTCTCTCTCTCTCTCTTCCAACGAAAACAAGCCAAAAAAGGGCTTGGCTCTCGGGCGAAACCCGCCACCGCCTCATTGACCGAGAATTTTTCAGGCCGACCGGAAAAGAAGGGAAAAGAAAACTCAGGGCATTACGTACTGTCTCCCGTGGCGTGCGTCCACGCAGCCATGGGGCTAATAGTGCGCTTGTTAACGCTGCAAGAGCGCACGAGGCCTACGAGCTCAGACCCGGAGTGGCGGTCGGTGAAGTAATAACGGGGCTCGCGGCCGTTAATTTGGGCCACTATATTAATCAAGCACATATGATGTTAGCGGCTGTTTTTTTTGTTTTGTTTTTTTTTGTTTTTGTTTCTCGACTAATACGTCTGAAGGGGGTTAGGCTGGTCTTGGGGGGCTGGAATTCCCCGACTTGTCTGTCGGTGCGGGCCGAGAAAAGGGGGAGGGGAAAAAGAAATATTAAATATGGATGGGATGGATGGAATGGGTGACTACGCACTGGCCTTGATTGGGTCGCCGTTGTGAGCCTGCGTCATGTCGACGCGGCCGCGGTCCTCAGAACGCGTCATCCACTTGATGAAGGCCTTCTCGTAGAGAGCGGGCCAGGTCTCGTAGCCGTCGCTGGAGCGCGAGTAGATGGGCATGTCGGTCGAGTTGTTGACGGGGATCTGGTAGTCGACCTCGACGGTGTCCGTGTCGGCGTTGTTGCGGCCGCCCTTGTCGTGGAAGCGGACGTTCAGGGTGCGGCGGCCGCGGTCCATGGGCCCAGTCATGGTCATCCGTGTGGATCGGTTGATCATGGCGGGGTTCGCCCAGAACACGGAGAAGATGGCTGCGATTAGCCAGCTGTTGCTCGAGGCTCCCTGGGTCGGGTCGTCGAAGCGGTGCTGGTATTGCTCCCGGAATTGGTGGGAGTTGCCGTGCATGGCGAAGGGTGGGCCGTCCATGAAGCGACGTGGGATGTTCCGGAAGATGACCTCGTTCATGTCGCGCCAGGAGCTGTTGGGAGGAGACCACGAGTGGTCTTCCTTTCCGTGGCGGAAGGGAAGCACGAGCTCGTTGATGGTCTCGGTAACATCGCGGTTACCGATAGTCTTGCCGAGAGACTGGCCATCGAGGACAAGACGGAGCTTGCCGTTCTGCATGCGAGCCATCTTGATGCGGACGTCGCCGACCTCTTTGAGGCCGATCTTCTCGAGGTCGTCAAGCTTCTTGACGCGGGACAAGTCGGGAGTGACAAGGTCGCGCTCCTCAAGGATCTGCATCTCCTTCTCGGAGATCTCCTCGGCTTGGCGGTTCTCCTCGTTGAGCTTGAGGCCAGCAAAGAGCACCGAGTTGTGCTTCAGGTCGAAGAGCTCTTCGTAGTCGGTCTGTAGGACATCCGAGAGGATGCGCGCAGTAGACAGAGCATGACGGTCCAATCGATGGCCGATCATGGCCTCAACCAGGGCATACGGGTTGATAGCACCAATAAACACATCCTTGGGCGGCTCATCAGGAGAAGGTTCCTGGCCAAGGAGAGGGCGGTCATCCCTCTCGTTGCCGAGGACCTCGTAGTCCTCGGACATGGTCCTAGAAGAAATAGAGCGTCGGTCGATCTTGTGGCCCGTAAGAGCCTCAAACAGAGCAAAAGCATCAATGTTGCTTGGAGCTCCACGAGGGGATTCAGAAGGAGATCCAGAGGTAACCATTTTGAATTTAGGAAGTGGTGGTAAGTTATTGGTATTATACGGATGTATGAAAATTAAAAGGTAAGCTGATGAATTATTGAATGAGCCGCTGTTGCTTGGTGAGAATGGAATAATCTTGAGGTTGACTGGTATATTTATGTCTTCACTAATATCAAGGACACATGTTTCTTTCACTCCGTAGACAACGTGTTCAAGCTCTCGTGCCTTCACTTACCTAGTATCGACGAGGCCGAATAGAGCGCATAATGCAAAAGCCGAGTATAAACATGAGGCTCTCCGCGTAGACCTACGGACCCCGCAAATTGCCTGGACTCCAATCCTAAGTGAAAATAGGTTATATTACGTATCTTCTAAAGTGTCTATTTAAAAGGTTAAAGATCGCAGCAGTAGAGAGCTGTTGGCATGATCTGATACGGACATATTCTCTCCTCACTGTCATCCCTGTAGGTTTTTGCTTGTTCTTGTTTTTGTCCTGGACGACCAAAACTGTCAGGGTGAGCTATCTCATGGGAGAAATGGCTATTGTAAGAGACTTTCGGATGAGTGATTATACATGTGTTCTCTAGAAAGAGTACAGAAGAACTCTAGAATACCATGTGTCCAGCACCGTTATAGCACCGTTATAGTTAGGTGAGTGCGTGTACCTACCTAAGTAACTAAGGAGGCTCTGCAGTCAAAATGGAGAATGAGCGGCGGACTCCTAAAAGTATCTATATTTGCAATGACCCTAAAGGACTTAATGGTATGCCACCTTAAAGCTTAATCCACTATCGGGTTCGCGGGGGGCGGACAGGGAAATAAGCTTCAGACCATCCGGTATGGTTAAGGCGCCTTGAAGTCGTCGATGTTGGTCTTGGTCTAAGATCGTTCCACTGGAGTTCAGCTCTATGTTCACAGGAATTCTAGGCTGACACTGAGCTGAGCTGATATTAGACTACGGAGGAAAACCGCCCCCTTTCTAGGTTTATGGCACACACACATGGCAGGTAGTTCTATACGAGCTTGTGTAGAAGCTCTGGTACTTTTAACTGACGAACTATTCTACCTATTATATTATTTTCCTCTTGAAAATCATCATGGTACAATATTGGATAATAAGCTCACACTAATACAATCTATAGACGTATTATAATGTTCCTAGGCTATTAAGTGACTTCTTAGTAGGTAAGTCTGATGGCGGATACGCAGTTTAGCACCGCCCGGGCTCGAAGACATAGGATAAGTCGTCTGATGTGAAATTTAATTCACCGTCGAAACCTACCTAGGTATCCAAGGTATAGAATACGAGACGAAGAGTCAGTTCCACCATCTAGGTACTCCCGTGCGTTTAGCTTACCGGGTACCTGAACCTTGAGTTGCTCAATAGCCTTTTAATTACCCCGTTGTAACCCGAATTTCAAGACCTTAGGTCCCGTATTACAAAGAGCAGGCAAACAAGGCTACCTAAATTACTGCTGAACTATGTCTCGGGTAGGAATGTATGCTCCTTTTCCTTTACGAAGTTACAAAGCGTGTTACAACTTAGCAAGGTGAAATAGGGGTAACCAATACCGGGAAATCCTTATTAGCTCTCGAAAGAAAGAAACATGGCTAATTACGAAGAACCATTGCCGGAATCTACTCGTAGAATATCACCAAAGCAGAAACTCCAGTGAGCAAGTGTCCGACTTACATATGAATCGCTCTATATTGAGATAATACAACCTTAGTACCGTTTGTGTCAGGTATTCGCTTCCTTTATAGAAAAGGACTCTAGAAGCTCTAGAGCCCTCACTGCTGTTTAATCCACAAAATACATAGAGCGCTTTTGGCAGTATATCCGTCAACCCGACTTGATGTCGACGCAAAATAACACGAACAAGTCACAGAAGTAAACAAAACACTGTTTAAAAATCGTGACGTCTTCAATAACAGCTAAATCGCTGGTAATGATTATGTCTCTATGCCTATGCCAGACCAGTGAGCCACTCACGTTTGCTCCGACTATAACAGCGTCAGTATGAGCTGTATTTACACCATAAGGCGCCCCGACCAACAAGTAGGAAGTAGATAGGACCGCCTGTTCCTAATGAGCCAGTTAACTAGGTACCCAAGAAGCAGTTCCTCCGTTCGTTGGTTCGCTCCATCCACTATGCAGAAAAGGTTTCGGCCGAGAGTAGTTAAGGTATCCGTAATGTGTAATTGGTTCGGATGAAGAAATGGGAGAAAAAAAAAAGGGGGAGGGATATCAGGATGACAAAGAAAAAACATGAATTGATAGTAACAGTGATATGATGTAAGTGCTAGAACGCCGCGATGTAGTAAGTAACCGTAAAGCAAAGAACCCTTGGCCGACAAATCTATGAACCTATGCCATGCCCCCTAAGACGAAAGGAAGGAAAACAAAAATATTCATCGTAGTCTCATTGCGAGGTGGTGGTATGTGCAAATGCGTCCATCCTCGATGCCTGTTGCATGACTGTTTACTCCGTCATATGCTGGATGTTAGCGAAACATCATTTTGCTCATTAATATTCGTGCCCCTTTAGGCCCGTCCAAATCCACCTCCTTCATCTTGTCTTTTGTCTTGACTCCCCCCCTGGTGGTGGCAGTTTCTACCAGCGTCCAACCGGAACAGGCGCGCCATAATTGCCAGCCATTAACTGGTCCAGAATGGAGCTTTGGTTGGCGGGCGTATTCGAAGCGGTGTTGCCTGAACTTCCACCGACCCATCCGACATTCGCGGCCATAGAGGAGATAGCAGCACCCAACCTGCCACCCGATTGTAGATTGTGCTTAGCAAGCTTTTGGTCCCAACCGCCCGAATGCAAGAGGAAGCCGGCCCCTTTCTTGGAGGCTTCATTGATAACCAGAGCCCAGGCTTGTGATATTTCGTAGTAGACGTTCTCTTTATGATGTCGGTGGCTTTGGCTTTCCCAGTCAGGCAAGCTGTGTACTACCTTCGTGGCGCCATGTAGATATTGTAGCGAGAGGTTGGCGCTTGTCTCGTTAGGCGGAAGGAATTGGTGTGTGAAGTCAGCAAGGGCATCGATCAGCGCCATTAGTTGATGCTTGACCCGGTAGTATGTGTAGTCGGAACTCGAATCGCCGTAGGGGAACGCATCTCGTAGTTTGTCCTGATACTCCTTTAATACTTGTAGGGCGCAGTCGACGGAAGGCTTTGGAGCGCTTTTGACGACCTCTTCTCCAATTTCTGGTTGTCGCTCGCAGATCGTCTGTAGTACAGTTCGCAGTTGCGTGATGTCGAGAGTCTCGAGGAGTCGAGGGAGCGATAGAGGTCGCCCGGCTAATTCATTTGCCCGGACTTTCTTCGATGGTCTAGCCGCGAGCTGTCGTGATTGAGCAGCAGGTGAGTTGAGAGGCGAGACCGACATCTCATCGCCATCGTCGTCGGCCTTTCGCTTCCGGTTACTAGCCATGGTGTTATGAAAAGGAGAAACTATTAAACAGAATTGTTAGTATATAGTATATATTGCTGCCTGTTTGGATCTCCTTAGATGCAGACTAGTCGAGTCCGCAGCTCGGGATCGCACACAGCTAAGGGATATCAAGACAAGGCCCCACATGACTCGGAATAAGAAAGCTGAGGAATTAAATATATTCACATACTTGAGCGAGTAGGCGACCGTCTATTGGTCTCGTGTTGATGAGAGAAGAAAGACGGCGGTTGCGGCTGCGGCGATAACAAAACGTTCATTATGCTAGCAGGTATATTCCGTCCGAATACGTCGTGCTACCCGGTATCTTATTCCTTCCTCGACAACGGTGTTTGGTCGAGCTATGGCGATGTCGACACCACGCTGGACTGATCGACGGATCGACGATATGCTTGTCTGACGTACGGCGGAGTGGCGTCGACGATGGGAACAAACCGGAAGTGCAGGATGGGGAAGAGGTTGAGCGAGGAAGAGAGGAGAAACCACAGATAAATAAAAGCAGAGGGGAGAAAGTAAGAAGGTGGATAGAATGTGGATCGAAAAAGAATGTCGTTACTTGTGGCTACTTTTTATTCCGTCTGGTCATTAAGCTACCTAGGTTTTAAAAAAAGGGCGCCTAATATTGGTTGCGCATTGACGGGGGGTGTAGGTTGTAGCGCAGTCGTTTAAAAAAGTAATAAAGTAACAATAAACACCCAAAGGTGACTTAACAACAATTATTAAGTCTTGGGTCGACTAATCCCTTTGATTGAATGGGATTTGGAGGTTATGGAGGTTATGGAGGGTTTGTGTGTGCGTGTGGATGGTGTGGATTGGATGTTCTAAGGAAAGATAACTAGGTTAGGTACATACGCAAAGATGGCAGCAATGGTCCAGAAATCTGCCTTCCGCTGGCGCTGGCTCGGGCAGTCAAGGGCAAAAAGTCAGGCCCCAAAATCCCCAATGTATCTGGCAATGTTGTTGGTTCTCTCGACGCCAGCTGGTGGAGACAAGGTCTCCTGTAGCCGTAGTACCACTGTAGTAATACCCTAAGTGGACTAGCGGTACTAGACACTACCTAGTGAGGTTTGTACCTATGCACTTACTCTTTTGTCATCAATGGCCCGCACTAGTGCCTCATGCCTATGTATGTACTTCATGCAACTTCCCTTTACCATATTATGTACCTTACATCCTTACATGCCACCTTAACATGAGTACCTAAGGTACATAAGTAAACATGAGCGTACTTTATGAGTCCCGCCTCTAGCATCTTCTAGTGTATATATGCATAGTTATAATACCTTTAGTTAACTCAAAGTATGTTCGCTAACTAAGAGGCTTATGCATAAAACAGCAAAAACGAATACCTACATGTAGGTACCCTCGTCAAACTTACCTAGGTACCTACCTATGTACCTACCTACGCATTGTGGGGAACGCATCTCCTAAGGAAACAAGTCACAAGCTACCAACACAGCAACGGTTCAAGGGTCATCCCGTCCCTCTCCTTAATTGGCTATCGGTCAAAATCTAAGATCCTAAGAAAAGCCACCGTCAGAAACACAACGTGACCGCCTCTTTCTTACTGCACACATCATCAATTGCCTTATAAAGCTCTTACGCAGAATAAACAAAGGTACCTAGTTACACATTTTAGCTTCTTGAGCTTTCTATTGAAGCTTTTAACATAAGCTAAACATAGCATAAAGACAACAATGCTACCTAGACCTACACTAATATATTGCCAGTCATAGCCAAACAGCCGAGGCTACAGCTCCAATCCGTCTAGCCACATAACCTTACATATATGCGCTCCCTTAAGCCTTAGCGCTGAATCCGTGTGGCTAGAGATAGCACAATACATATTATGTGTTCCCACGAGAAGTCAACCGATCACGGCGCACGAAGACAACATCAGCTTTACAGGACTCATTACATTCACTATTAATTTAGCATTATCCACACCTATATACAACAACAATCTCCACCATGCCATCACATCGTCGCGGCTAACCCGAGGTTTCGGCCAAGAATCTAACTTTGCTTGTATCTAGCAGTGACTTAGGCATGCAAGAGCTTGTTATGCATTATTATTGTTCACGTCGAATTCTGCCGTCAAGCTCGGGTTTCTTTGCCCAACCAACAGTTGTTCTCCTAAAACGTAGTTGGCTGGCCTATTGTCTTATGAGAGCTGGATCCTCTGATCTCGTCATAAAAGAGTACAAACAGGAGACGACACCCGAGATTCTTATCAAGACGTCAGAAAGAAAAGAAACACATGGCCAGAGCCTGAATTTGGTCCGTAGGCTCAACTTCATAAGCACGTAGAGATGTGTGCCTGAAATTCGTAACCCAAAATATGAGGTATGTTAAATAAGAACTCTAGGAGGAAACGACTAATTAAGTGCATCAACCAATTCGAGCGTCGCAAGTCGCGCCGTGATGCCCGAAAGGGAACTTAGGTCGCCCGTTGCGGTTCGTCCGTGACTTGGTACTGGGGAGTTGCGACGGCTCTCCGTATCGACATTGCTCGTAGATGTATCGCGCGACTGATTTGCCCAACGAGAGGAATTAATGCCATGAACTGTCGGCGTACGGTCTGTAGAAGCATCCGTCTCCTGCATTGAGTTGGTACGTGGCACGAGGACTGCATCAGTCCGTATAGTAGACGCCGATGAGTTGCTCATTGCGTACGTCAAGGTATTGGCCTCTAGTTGGACTGATTTTACAGCGTCTCTGTTATGATACCTTAGTAGAGCCAAGAATTTGTTGGTTTTCTCTACCGTCTCCTCTTCAGGTCGTTCTTCTATTTCAATAAGTTTCTCTTCCTGTGCAGACCGTTGCTTTTCATGCACAGGTCGCGCATCTTCCAGATGCTTTTCCATTGGCTGTGAAGCCTTTGAGACGAAAGCATTGTTGCTTGTGGATGGCTGCTCCGTTCCCAAGCGTTCAGTCACTCTGAAGAAAAATTCGTTAAAACGGCGAACTCTAGGGGGGCAGGGGCGCGCGTATTGTCGCAACATGATCATCTCGTCGACCGAGCGAATAATCGGAGCGTTTCCATGTAGGATATTCGCATATAAGACTGCAATTGCCTTTCTCTGCTCGTCTTGATTCAGGTCCCCGAATTCCTCATATCGCTTAAGTTGCATCGTCGCGACCTGCATTGCCGCTTGTTTAATGGGCGCTATTGATGATGAACTATGAGCCCACATGAGATATTCCAAAAGGTTTCGGCTTATTTTTATCATGCGCCTGTAGTCTCTGGTTGTTAGGGAATAAAGTACGCGAAGGGAATCTTGAGACATCCCCACACCAGCTGTGATCGCTTCGATTGTCACAACGTCCTGCTCGAGTTGTGAGGTAGAAATAACCGTAGCTGTGCTGAAGCTAACACTATACTGTGTCGTAACTGATGGCGAAATGGTTTGAGATCGGGCGATCGTAGGGAATGTGCTTTTGATAGACGCTGCGATTACAGGCTCTCTTCGGAGACTAGCTGGCTCGGCATCGCCTATAGAATCAACTATTGACTGTTCATGGCAACCCAGGTCTATAAGGTCCATAGGAGACTTCGGTCTCTTAAGGGATTCAGGAGAACTAAGATCAATCAAATCTTCATTCGTGATCTCCGTGCTCGGGATAGGTTTAGGGGATGTAGGCTTAAGGGGTATAGAAGCCATGGTGTCGACTCTAGTGCGGTCAGTTTTAGACACATGATTCTCTGGAGCTTGTCCATCTCTCTTCTCCGAGTCCTTGCTGTCTGTCTCAATTTCCAGCTCGGGTACGGGCTCGGATTCACTCTTTTCCATGAGGATTGGTATGCGAGAATTCTCCTGTTGCTTCCGACAAGACTTTACTACTCCTTCGAACTTCTGCGCAGTTGAAATACTGCCGAATCGTATCTGACTCGATCGCACATCGGAAGCCTCATTATCTTGTCGTCGAAGATGAACGCTACTTCCATATTGGAACGGTTGCAAGCAGAGACGGATATCGCCTCTTGTCGCTCTGCCATTATTGATACTTAGATTCCAGATAACGGCACCATTCGGTCTTTCATGGAGGGAAACTTGGCCAGGGCTAAATTCATCTAGTCCAACGACAAGCATAATAGCAACATCTTCATCTCGGAAAATAACTCGACCTAGTTTAAGCGTCGCGGTTTGGATCAAATTCCCACCAGTGACATGAGTTTCACCGCTTTGATCAAGCGTATTGTGAACGAGTCCAGCTGGTCGTCTCTGGTGCGGGAGCAGAGTATTCGTTTGCTCATGCGGCATGAGAGAAGGTTGCAACCGCAGCGGAGCGCCACGTCCTAATACGCCTGGAGTAGGAAGTCGTTGCGATCTCACCTGGACCGGTGTAACGCGTCTGGTACCAGGTATATTGGGCATAGGGGTGAAGTGAACTGGGTTACCGGCTTGTTCCGCTCGTTTAGAGTCCCATCGTCTCACCTCAACCCCAGGTGGCACAATACCACCTAGTGAAGTTTCCCTATGTCCCGGTGGAAGGGGTTGGGAGAGCTGTTTTGGCTTCTTAAAATAACCGGGATTCCTGGTACTGAATTAGCATAGATTCTATATCAATTTTAGAGGATGAACAGTTACGTACAGTGGATCATATGTCGGAACATTCCCCTTAGAAGTAAAGGCCAGAGGCCGGCTGTTGTAGCCAGCAGGATTCCCACCGCCCCCGATTCCCGGTTTCGCTGCAACTCGGTTTAGGCGATGGGCATTCCCGTCATCGAGCGAGTCAAGATCTTTGACCGCATGATAATCGGAGTCGTTAAACAAACCCTCGTTAAATGCATCTATCGCAATTGATTAGTCTCGTATCAAGTAGTAGCAATGATGAGTATATCATATAACTCACTCTTCCAGCCCGCAGCAGGGTCATTTGCTGAAGGTCGTTCCTCGCGTTGCGTCGAGAGTGGACGGCGGTTCACTTGGAAGGTCTGACGACTCCGACGTCGATCTTCATCAGTATCTCTAGCAAGTTCTTCAAGACGAGTATTTCCGAGATCATTCTATTAATAACTAGAGTTAGCATACCACCCTTTCGAGTCTTAGGTAGATTAATTAGGGAAGACCTGCCATCATAGCGTCCATGATGCGCTGATCCGCCTCGCGCTGGGTCGGATCCGCCGATGAACCACCCATCGTGGGTGGTTAGTAAATAAAATCGGTGTTAAACACGATGAGTATATACCAAAGGAAGGAGGTCAACGCAACGTATGGCTGAGTTCCGGATTGCCTTGTCCAACGAAATACTAAAAAGAAACACGGCATAAACAGTTACCCGGCGACCTTAGTCCTTAATTACAGCGTTGTGCGAATGTGGGTAAGAAGGTAAGAGATCGAGACCTGCCTCAACTCAGAACCAAAAATGGAGCTTTGACGGTGAATGGCGTTGGTCAATAAGGCTTGAGGCAGGAGTGTTGTGTTGAAACCCAGTTCCGGAGAAACTCGAGTAAGGGTTGAGGCCCGGATCTAGTACCTGGGGATATGTTAGGCTGGGTACCTAAGGTAGGCTGCTCCTCGTAGGGTGTTTAGGTGCTTGGGTGCTTGGGTGCTTGGTAGGTAGTGAGGAATGGAAAAGGGAAATATGTAGACCAAGTGGGAAAGTGGTAAGGATTAAATACATGTACCTACCTACCTGCCTGGCATGTGTGAAGAAAAGAGGTAAGAAGGAAGGAAGAGCTGTAGGTTAGTCTTTTAGTCAAGCGCAACCTGAAAGGAAGCCACTTCCCTATCACCTATCACCACCTAAAGCAAACCGGGTCCAAGGTGAAAATTGGTTCACGTAAAATTCACGTATATCACTGCGGATACCAGAAGTGGCAGCGGATCTGGTTCTTATGAGGTTATGAGGTTATGAGGTTGATGCCAAATAACAAACAAATCGGGAAATGTGCCTGAGTGCATACCTCTTACCTCCTTGTCATGCACTCGAGATCAAGTTACTTAGGATACTCCTTAGTAGCAGAAGTCTAAGAGATGTCTGCACATGCAGAGGAAATTACATGGTTCGATTTGCGCGTTCATGCGGTATTATGTGGTGGCAAAGGGGAACCGAGAAGCGAAGATGGGAAAGAAAGGAGGTTTAATGCTATGTACCTAGGTAGCAAAACCAAATATACTTACATACCTAGGTAATTACAATGCCGCTTATTATCATGCACGATAAGATTTGATGTTATCTAGAATAGCCTGCGTATTTTAGGCATGTAGCCTACCGATGTGTTGATACATACCTAGGTAGGTAGTATGTCGGCGCTGTGTTTCTAGAGCATTCTTTCATGCACCTCCAGCAATCATCTTCTAAAACTGGAAAGGCAACCTGCCAGAAATATGATAATAGTAACAGTACCAACCGGGTTGCAATTATATCCCGTACAACTTACTGTTAAAGATCTAATACTTGATATTTCCTTCGTGCTTAGGTAGGTAGTTACCAATCATGTAAATATTTAAGATGATGCCTAATGCTAAGTCCAATACGAAAGATTCATATAGTTAATAGATAACTAGTACTAAGAAATATATATATGCACCTAGAGTATGAACTAGATTAGCTGGGTAGATATGTATGTGTTTGAAAGTGGTAATGCTGCCATTTAAACGGAAACCGTAGATCTATAGCTACTAAACTTTACTTGGCTATTTGTCCTTGTCGATGTTGTCAATGGTATACTAAACCCGTAGAGTCCAACTCTAGAAGTATAAGTGCCTACCTGGGTATACACTTTCGAGGTTGACGACCAAAAACATATGGTCATGCGAGAATATCAAGCTCATCCTCACATACGCTAAGCTTTGCAGTTCATAAAAGGAATTATATGTGTATCAGACCTATTGATAGAGTAGTTCAATGTGGTTTCATATAGCTCTCTATATGTATTCCCTACCAGAATTGCAAGTTCTAGACCAAGAAGTTCCGTAGCTACTAAATTGGAGCAGTGAGCTTTAGGGGATAGGATATTGACCGCCTTTCATATACTCTAACCTTCGTAGAATTCCTCGATAAGTAAGCTGATAACACAGAGAATGGGTGATGATGAGTGTGATACAATTAATATGTGTAACTGTGATGCTGTATTGAATGGCGAGCCAAAAGCACACCAAGGGTGAAGCGGAACGAAAAATAGGAAACTATTTTACATAAATCATATAAGTGCTAGATCAATCACCCTACTCCAGCCCATTGCTAATACGATTGAACCTTGGTCAATTCAACTTAATCCCAGCCAACGGAGGCCGAATTATGGCGTAGGATATCGTAAGAAACCCCTTTATACCAGACCTGATTCACCCTGTTTTGAACGACTCCAAAGCTTCGTGGTCTTTCTTCTCATACCTGTCTTCTCCTGATCCGATCCCGACTTCTTCTCTCCGACTGACCTGGTCGTTTTATCCACTCTACTCGACTTAGTCTTAGAGCGCCTGCGATCATCTACCACCATATTTTTGCTGGAATGGTTTTCTCGTACCATGGATAAATTCTTGTGAACGCCAAAATACCAGAGGCACAACGCTACTAGGAAGATAGTGACAAGCAACGATATGGCCTCAGCCACAACTTCAACTTGTTAGCTTATTAAGAAACTTAGAGGAGGAAAGCCAAGGCTCGATGCTTACCAAACCAAATCGCAACGTACTTCGTGGTGTACGCGGCGGTCGGGTCTATTCCGTTTCCTCCGTCGAGTTGGTATTGGTTTTTGAGGAAACCCTCTAGGGGCAGAGCGAATAAACTTGTTATAAAGGCTAATGGCGCGAATATAATTGTGATAACCGTAAATCCAATAACAGCTGCGCTGAGAATCAACCCGGTGCGAGCATCCCTTATACTCGCGTACGTCCGCTTCATATTCAGCTGATTCTGAATTAGATTCTCGATTCTCTCTGCGTCTCTACCAATTTTGGAAACCCGCTTTTGAAACCCATCGACGTCTTTTGCCGATAGTTTCAATTTCTCCCATCTTCCCTCGTTATAGTTTTTTTCAACACCAACACACTTCTCTGACATATTACGAAATTCATGATTCTCGATATCCTGAATTAAACTCCGGAGAATTTCCTTTTGTTGATCCAGGATTTCCTGTACCATTGCTAGTTCCTCTTTGACGTCGGCGATTCTATGCATAAAATTACGCTCTTTCTCAATATCTTCAGGTAGCAATTGCTTGTTTGGATCTGTATACGCTTCAACATCCGATAGAATTCGGACTACGCCAATCTCGAAGATATCAAGGGGCGATGGCAACTCCCCACCGGCCTGTGATTCGCCGAATTTTGAAAGGCGATTGGTTATAATACGCGCAGCGTGTAATGCAGAAATATAGTCAGAGTTTTCGTCTTCCAAAACCATTTGATCAAGTTTAAGTACTTCGGCTGTGTTCTCAAACCCCCCGGGAAACGTAGTTTCAGGAATTGGCTGGAGACGTGGTCCTTCTTCTGTGTAGGCAGTTAAAATGCAGTTTCCATCTTTCCACAGCCACAGCTGGGACACAATTAAAATAGGTCTCTCATTGTATTTAAGCTGTTTGCCACTGAGTGTTTCTACGCACTCTCTGGAAACCACCTGGTCATTATTTCGATGTGCAAGTGCTTCAGTAGAGAGGGTCGAGTAATAAGTCTCATCCAGTGTTTGCTCCACCTGTACTACACTCTGGGCGAAGTCATTAGGTATATTTAACCTAAACTTAAGAATATCCTCCCTCGACTGCATATGATTCTCTTTGGTCTGAAGTACGAGAAAGGGGAACTGTATTTGTTAGAATTGTATATTTTGAATACGTGTCCAAGTACATACCACCATAGATATATACGGTTTAGGGTCAGAGTATTTTGACTCGTATGATGGCTTACGGCAGTAAAGCTTCGGATTACTTAGGACGGGGGTAGCACCTTGGAACCACGAGCCATATATATCATCTGCAAAAAAAGAATGATTATATCGTCCGAGTTCCCTAAGAGCAGCCTGAAATATATTAGCTGCTAATTATCCGGAATCGTCATTAAAACGTACAAAGACTATGATACCCTATCAATTATTAGAATACCTAACGTTACATCGCGCGCTGCCGCAGACCTACTTACGTTTGTCCACGGAATATGACACCAGTTTACGCCGCCGCCTTCGAACAATCTGAAATCTGGGTGTATATCTAACTGCTTCGTAACAATGTTACCATGGGAGTCGTGAAAGGGCACATTTGTCAAATGAGGATATAATTGGCGTAGCTTCCAAAATGCGAAAAGTAGCATATTCCTTCTCCATCTATACCCGTTCGTATCAATCAGTTCTATCGGCATCTTATGGTCGAAATTTTCCATTTCGGCGTTGGCACCCATTATGAGTAAGTGCTTGATATGATGAAAATTGGAGTTTTTTACTGCATAGTGTAAGGGAGACCATTTTTTCTTATCCAGGTAGTTCAAGTGCTCTACGGTAAAGCAGTCGTGTTTTGATAGATACTCCAACAACTCGGGGCTCGGGTTCCGCAGATAGAAGATGGCATATCTATCAAAGATATCCCGACGCGTCAGGTCCGCGTTTTCTTCTTCGACCAGATATTTGACAATTAGCAGGTAATCTCGGCGGATAGCAAATCGAACAAGTCGGTTTATGTCGAGGTCTAAACCTAATGAGCGGCATTTCTGGATCACCGATTTTATCTCTTCTGGTGTCTCTAATTCATTAATTTCTTTCACTTTCGTAAATGTTAGATCATCACTATCAGTAATTTCATAATTGCGGAAGGCGTAGACACCTACGAAGCTCTTGCTTTTGTTCTTCAGTCAATCCATTTCTGGATTCACACCGAGCTGATCCCGTTTGCGATTGTTCTTCTGAAGGAGCGCTTGCTGACGGCGGGATATTCTCTATGCAGGAAGATAGAGATTCATCAAATAAGATATCCCCGCCGGAATTGAAAGGTGGAAAACCGATATATGCTCCTGTCGATGATTCCGCCATTATCCTTTCCTTGCCCTAGTGGGAGGTTGGGTAACTAAACATTATTTCTCTTACCAAATCTATATGTCGATAGGAAAAGTATTGGTGCTTTGAAGAGGCAGAGAGTGTGGGAGAAGAGTAGTAGCAGCTGAAAGCCGCAATGATACATGCCTAACCTAGGTACATACAGCTGGAGAGCCTGTCGCCCAATCAGTTTGAAGCGACTCGCAAAAATTGAAACTCTTGCATAATTTGCAACCCACCGATGTAACGAGATTCTAGAGCAAAGATAAGCTCGGAATTATAAGGAAGTTGTCAGGTTAGTAAGTTGGTTAAGTAACTTTGATTCAGTTAAACTATTGAATGATACGAGGACTTTCAAACATTTTTGAATTGTTGAACTATTTGTTGAACTATTTGGGGCAATATGGACTTGAGAGTGCAAGTCACAGTGAAGAGAAAAGGCCTTACATAGGTACCTAGGTAGATTATTCTTCATAGTAGTTAATTAATGACTATCTACATGTAAGTAGCTGACCGATGTCAAATTATTATGCAACATAATGCAACGCATATAAGCGTATCTATGCCATCCATCCGTAAATAACACACTCCCTCCGGAGATTATTCCTCCTGATATAATACAAACAAGTCCCAATAAAACATCTCATCATAACCCATTCATCCCCTCAACTCAACACACGACCCCCCCTATTTAGACCTGGCATCCTTGGGCGGGTTCTCTAGGTTATCCTTGCCCTGGCGGCCCACGCCGCTCAAGTCGACGTCCTTCTTGCTTGCGGGCTCACGCAGTCCCGACGTGGAGCCGGCGCCGGTAGAGATATCGCTCTGGACGCCGCCGGAGCCGACGTTGACGTTGCGGGCGTCGGCCGAGTTCCAGTCCGAGGCGACGGGGGGTTGGTCAGGTAGAGGGAGGTTGGATCGGACCTCCTCGACTTTGTCTGCCTTTGACTGAGTCATTTCTGTTGTGGCTATGTTAGTTTTGAGTTGTTTTCATGCCGTAAAGCTACATTTATTATAGCTTGATTAGGGAACCTACTGTTTGATAGTATGTGTCGTAGACAAGGTACGAATCTATCGTATGTTGTAGATCTTGTGATGGGAAGTATCGTTAAGTTTAGTTGGTGTTTCTTATGTGATTCTAATAACGAAAGAGGATGGAACAGAATAGACTGTTGGACCTCGATGCTTTAATATGTACGTCGGTTGTATATATGATATCGTCTAGGAGCTTTTGGTCCGGTGGCACAAAAGCCATCTTGACGTCATTCGAGGGGCTCTAATATGTTGAAGAGTTGACGTCACGATAGTCAATCTTAAGCTATCACAGTATAACACGCACGTGTGAATCTCTCGATTCTGGACATTCTTGGGTCTAGGAACGGGATGGCCCGCAGACGACGACGTAATCGACTAAGCAAACAAGAGACAAGAGGCTGAAATTGAAGCGGAATCTGCAAATCTGCAAATCTGCAAGTTCAATTTTCAGTCACAGCTTATTCTCAGCACTTCTAAATTATCAAGAGGGCACACTGCAGTGTTGGTTGGGTAATGGTTTACCATCATATCAGCATTCAAAACGTCATACCTGGAACGCCTAAACACCACATTAATATCCCTTACCAATCTTGCGACAAAACCACTGGCCATGCTTTTCAATGCGACATAATCTCATAATCTCTGCTTCTTCCTACGAAGGAACATCTCCACTACGCCACTCTTTTGTCCGTCTCTGCAGACGTTGCCTTCTCCCCTTCGTCGGGGTTTAGATAATTCGCATCTTCAGCTGCCTCGTACTCAGCAATTAGATCCGTCACTACTTCTCTGGCCTCATCGAATTCGTGGAAGTTCTCTGAGAAGGGTGCTGTCTTCTTGTAACTATCTATGAAAGCGTTGCGTTTCCGCATACCATCGTATTGGCGAACAATTCGTTTAAACAACTACGAGATTGTTAGTTGATAGGCTGTCGCTGAAATGCGCATTTAAAGAGACTTACGGTTGCGATGCTGGTGTGGTTAGCCAGCATCAGACCACTAACACGGTGGCTCATCGGGATATATGGACTGCGCTTTGTCAGAGCCACCTGTATACTTGCTGGGCCCCACGGTATAAACGTCGCCAATCTTCGTTCGCGAATTCGTAGTAGACTCTTGTGGACGTCTGTCGGGTCGACCTCGCCTTGGATGACATTGAGAATAGAAATGTAGCAACTCTTCTTCCCTGGTATAGTTGAGACCATACGATTCTTAGGTTGTAATAGTCGTCTCATAACATCAAGTACGGTGGTTTTACGGACCGTTTTAGCTTGTTCAACTTGATCTCCGGTGAAGGGGGTATATGCCGTCATCAAGAAATGGCAGCGAGGTGTGGGAATTAGCGATGCTAGAATGCTAACGAGATCGTTATGCATGTAACCGGGGTATCTCAACGTTGTTGTACTGGCCGACATGACTGTTGAGACTAGCTGGTTGGTTTGCTGGAATGACGGTTCTTGAACGTGCAACCTGTCTGCCGCGATATGAGACAAAGCTCCATTGTCTAAAACTACGACCGAGTCGGCATTTTGTGTCAGTCGCCTCATAGAGAGAAGACTGTTGTATGGGTGAACGACGACATCTCCCGAATTTGTGGTATCAGGGAACACCGAGTACGTCTGGATGATCTTTTTGGGGAACCTGTCGTTCATCCGTTCTAGGAGAAAAGAGCCTAAACCGGAACCTGTACCTCCAGCAATGGAATGAAGCAGCATGAAACCCTCAAGAGAATCACTGCCGTCTGCTTCGCGCTCTATCATCTCCATGATCTCCTCGTGGACGGCCTCGCCGGTCTGGTATCCATCACCCCAGTTGTTCCCTGCGCCGATGCCACTTTTACCGACGTAGAAGTTCTCCGGGTTGTAGATGTTCTTGTAGGGGCCAGTTTGTATACCATTGATGACGCGGGGTTCGAGATCTATTAGGATTGCTCGAGGAATATATCTCGTATCGTCACTCTGGTAGTAGAAGACGTCCTTGCGATCACCACCCTCTGTGGCGAAGTCTTCGAGGTTACCGTCTTGATTGATACCGTGTTCCTGGCATAGCTGCTGCCAAAACTGGCTACCGACTTGGGCGTGTCAGCGTGTATGTCCTAGCTGCAAGAGCTCTTGAGCTCTTGTCGGGATTCTGAATGGACATCAATCACTCACTGCTGTTGCCGCACTGGCCCGCCTGAATCGTAATAATTTCTCTTAAAAATAGTGTTAGATTGGTATAGGTATTGCCGGGGATATTTTGAGCTCGCCTACCTGGGCATTATCGCGACATATATTTTATTCCTAGGTAAGTTTGTAGACTTATGCTACGAAATTAATGGTCTCTTAACAAATGTCTTAACAAATGCTCCCTTGGAGCTTTAGGATATTTGATAACGGGTTGTCTTATCGACGCGTAGCGCGTATTAGGTACCTAGGTGCCTAAATTTGGCGGGGTTGTACTTGGAATACGGATAACCCTTTAAGTTTGCTTGTTCTACTGTTATATCGTTGTAACCGTATACATATATACTAATTTAACTTTAAACAGTATTTTATCCTTTTACGAATTACAAATATCACGTACCCACAATTATACGAAAGTTCTAATTTATGTACTCTAATTTAATGTGTAAGTCTTCACTTTTTTAATACATTTACCGGAGTGATTATTTAATACAAGCCGTCTACTATGGGCTCATGCAAATGGAATCTGTACCTACATGTACATATGTACATAGGTAATAATGGTATGACATTCCAACCACATGGCTAAAATGGAAACAAGTCTTAAAACGATCCATAGCTCCACAGCAACTCGGAGAATTAACCGAATAACCTAGTATTTCCTCATGTGAAACACTCATACATTGAAACAATTGAAATATCTTAGAATCCATCTTAAACAATAGGATCTCGGCTTCATTCATCATATATAGTTTTATAAGCTTGTGATAACCGAGATAATTATCGCCTTCTTCTTGCTTACTGTATCCAATTTCATGATCGCTGTTGCCTACCTAAGGTATATTTCGTTCTAACACAAACATCCTGAGCCTTACATCGCTTCGCTCCGCATGAAACATCAGGGTACAGCTCCGTTATGATCGTACTGTCCAATTAATAAAGCTGTGGACCAGTGGACCCCCTAAACCTGCATTACAAAACAGCAAATGCATGCATGTGATAACCTCCCGACCCCAACCTGTTGGTTCCTCTTGCCGCCAATGCAGCTATCGATAGGTACCATACCATGATCTTACCTTCCCGTTCCAAAGGCTAAATGGAAAGCAAGCGCAGTCAGCCTACATAGGCGGGAACTCATAGGCGGGAACTACCTCACCTGCATGCATATACCAAAGGTACATTAAGTACATTAGGTACATTAGGTACATAATACATACATACATGTAAGTGCCTAATTCTGTCTTGTACATATGAGTTTCTCGCGATCCTGCGCACATATGTATTGTACACACCGTTCCTCCATCTTCACATTCGTTCCATCTTCCGATCTAATACCTAAATCTTTATATATATCCCCATTAAACGTCATTGACCTAATGTACATCATATCGAATCCATAATTCGTTTAATTAGGACGCATTACTATCTCTTAGTAATTTGTTTAAATTGCCTTCATATGTATTTGCCCTCTCCACATCCAATTAAACCAAACGAATTTTCCAGTCCAGATAGGGGGAAGCGGCTTACATGAATCGAAGCCGTCTGTCGGGGGCCTTGTCGCGCAACGCGCTAATCTTAGACTTACCACGGCGCAACCTTCGAAGGGTGGGAGCCACACGCCTACGCCCACGCTCACGCTTATGCTCGGTCAACCATGCAGAGATCTGCTGCTTCAACACCGACGCAGAATGCGACTCCTTTCTTTTCTACCAATATCTGGGGGAACAGCAGCACCAATTCGATCCCCAACATACAGTCGCTATCGAGCCAAGGTGGTCGTAGCTCTAGTAGATCGCGTCCCGGTACCAGTTCGGGCGACAAAGATAAGGACAAAGAGAGGGAGTCTAACCTCTTAACTAAAGACCGCGATCGCAAACCTTCTTTTGGGCGCAAACCATCATTTTCTTCCCCCTCCAAGGGAAAAAGACGGGGAAGTTCGTCCAATGCAGGAACAGGAACAGGAGGCCAGATTAGAACCGACGCTGCTATACCACCCGCTATCCCCCCTGACTTTGCGCTTGCCGCCGCCGCCAGGTTGGCAAAGGAACCCGATATAGTATCCTCGCCGGCATCGACCGATTCTTTTTCCAAGATGATAGCCCGCACGGCACCAACGCCTATCAATGGCTATTATCCTGCTTCGACTACAACTTCTCCTCCCTTAATTCAAACCGAGATGCCCTCGCTTCACCAGCATATCCACGAAGTCGCTAATAAAAGGATATCAACTTTAGACTATCTACGCAAAGCGTATGTTCCTAGAAGAGGCCCTTCCTCCTTTTATTCCATCATGTCTCTTTGATCAGAAAGCTGATAATCTGTGCTAGTCATGAGGGTCGCGTCTACTGGTTCAACACGTTGCTTTTTGACAAGCCCGACCTGGCACGTATGCCTTATTTTGACAGCCGTAAGCTGGCCTATCGTGCTACCAACTATCTTCTGCTCGGCCTTTCACTACCAGCCGTCATGGACCTTAACTCAAGCACGTCGCTCGAGTTTCTTCGCTCTCTCAACACCCTACTCGCCGAGTTTGAATCCTACCAGCAAATCCATACCGAGAATGGCGTGAACACGAGTTCGCTTTCCCGCGCCCGCATACCAAATATGTTCCGCCGAGGACCTGGTGGAAGAGGCCGGAGGCAGTCAGGTGCTAATGATTTATATACCGAGACTAGCAACAATAGCCTAGCTAGCGGTTCGGCCGTGAACTCAATGCCTACGAGCGTTATCAACTTCGGGCTTGGTGGTGAGGGCAACGACCTTGTGCCTGGAGAGGAGTACACTCACCTCTTAACGCCGAACCTTCCTTTCGATCCCGACTTTTTTGAGACGTTTGCTACACTATGCGACGTATTAATCGATTGCTACTCGAGGCTTATGGCCCTTCTTCCTACAGCGAAAGACTGTACTCCTATCATTGCAGAGCTGTTTACCAAAGCTGATGCCAAGGTGCGCAAGATTATCATCCAGGGTGTGGTTAAAGAATTTGAAGAATCTAGCCGGACGGGCTTGAAACAGGAGATTGCTAGTGTGGGCAAGGTGGTTCTTGGCGGCTTGGTATGATGAGGATATATACGTAATAGTGGGTTTGTGTTTATTGGCTTGGTTGCTGTCCTGGTGTTTTTAGGATCACTTCCGGTTGAGGATACCAAGTAGCATGGGTTACAGGGCATAATGGCGTTCAAGTCTTTAAATGGGATATTATGCATATAATGATCACTAGTATACTACAATGTCTAACCATGGCGAGTATATAAATATAATTAGGCATTGCTGTCTATCATAACGACCGAGACTATGATGTAACCTAGACTACATATATAGAACTGACCTTTATAGAAAAAAGTGAGAACATGTCCATCAGATACCATAACGCATTTTTTGTCTTCAACGAACTAACCATTGGCTAGCCTCAGTGCTTGACTCTAATACTGGTTATCATCACATGAACTTCGCATTCGGCTAGCATTTGAGTTACCAAGATCCTACACGACCTTCGATCCAGAGCAACATAGACGGAGGAAAGGCTTCCCACGAAGCCCAGAGTTTGGGTTGTCTAGCAGTCCATCATGAAGGGAACCCCCTCGCACCAAGAATAAGCCCCATCGAGTAACCGAGCCACATCCTCAGGGAAGAAGCAGGGCAATCGCATAACTATCGATCTCGACAACAGGGGATCTGCACCTATCCTTCGCGCCCCCGGCCCGCTTAGTCCACGACCAACTGTCATCAACAAGCTCCCAGGCACTTGAACACCGAACCACCCAACTAAGAGCGCGGACTCATATCTTCGTCCATGAGGTCTCAAGGCCAGAAAGAACGGGCCAGCACACTGAGAAAACAAGTGATGTAGCGACAGGCGGGGCGAATTATAGCAGAACAAGGGACAGATAGGAAGACATAAGCCGCTGTGCTTCTATGGCGGCGCGTTTCCGCTTTCCTTCAGAAAGAAGGATGTCCGGGGACTTTCTCCCAAAGCATTCTAGAAGAGGAGACGATCAATCGTGGATCAAAAGTCTCTGTATGTAGCTTCGATAGCGATTTGTTGGGCGAGGGGGTTGTAGAAGAAGGAAGAAATTTTTATGAAAAAGCTGGACCGGAAAATAAAGTTTTAAAAGGTTTGCATCTGTTGAATATGACTAAGCAATTGAAATGGTGGGGTCAATCTAGCAAGATTACTGTCCAATCATACCTAGGTACCTAAGGTACATATGTAGAACCCGTCAAAGCTCTGACAAATATGTGACTAGTCAGCTTTAGGGAATGGCTAATGACCTGTAGCTTTTAGGTTGGTTGGTTACCTACCTACCTAGGTACCTACATGTAGGTAGGCTTAAGTAGGCGCCTGCAAGATTAAGCTTTTAGTTAGGTTAGGTACTTCCAGCACGCGTTTAACTTCACGTTAATGTCAAAAACGCTTCGTCTTCCATTCCGCATTCCGCATTCTGCATTCTACATTCTGCATAACAATAACGGCGCATCAAAACACCATACATTTATGCGTATTTCTATACAAGCTACTCAGTACCCATACGGTTTTCCCAGCGGTTTGCCTTCAGCTTTCGAAGCTATCATTGTTTATTCTGAAGGGTAGCCTCGTGCTGTATCTTCTATATTCTAGCCGCCGTCGCCATATTTACCAACCGCTATTCTTAAGGAATCACCAGAATTACATATCTATACGGCTGTAACGGCCAGCATCGTAATTCGAGATGTCGGGACTCTTCGGGAGCAGCGCTGCTTCATCAACTCCTGGCAACACTATTGGCGACTTAAAGAACGATGTTGCCCTGGCGAATCCCCCCGATGACACAATCTCGGACCTCGCCTTTTCGCCTACCTCAGACATCTTAGCCGTCTCAAGCTGGGACAAGAAGGTCCGTATATATCAGATTGCTGCCAACGGTACTAGTGAAGGGAAGCATATGTATGACCACGAGGCCCCTGTTCTCAGCGTAGACTTTTCTAAAGTAAGTCGATTTACATTACTGTTGCTATTATACTTATCGAATATCGTGTATTAATGCATGTCTTAGGATGGCAACAAGATTGTGTCTTCCGGTGCCGACAAGCAGGCCAAAGTCTGCGACCTACAGACCCTCCAGACGGCGCAGGTAGCCGCGCACGAGCAGACCGTCCGATGCGCACGCTTCTTCGAGCTACCCAACTCGAATGGACCAATGCTAGTGACGGGCTCGTGGGACAAGACCGTCAAATACTGGGACCTACGGCAAAGTACGCCCGTCGGATCCGTCACTTGCCAAGAACGCGTATATTCCATGGATGTGCGTAATACGCTACTGGTAATCGGCACTGCGGACCGCTATATCAACGTCGTCAATCTCCAGGACCCCCTGAAATTTTATAAGACACTTCAGAGCCCCCTTAAGTGGCAGACTCGTGTAGTCAGCTGTTTTACAGACGCTAGCGGTTTTGCTATCGGCAGTATCGAGGGTCGTTGCGCCATCCAGTATGTGGAAGACAAGGACTCAGGGTACGTCACTAGTTTAGAAAAAAAAAAAAAAAAAAAAAAAAAGATATCCTCTCTATTTTAGTAGGTTACTAACATACGATAGCTCCAATTTCTCATTCAAATGTCACCGTGACCCGCCTCAGGGTAACACGACGCAGGTGTACTCTGTCAACGACATCTCATTCCATCCACAGCACGGGACGTTCAGTACGGCCGGTAGCGACGGCACGTTCCACTTCTGGGACAAGGATGCGAAACACCGGCTGAAGGGATACCCTTCGGTAGGGGGCAGCATCACGGCGACGACGTTCAACTCGGGAGGCACCATCTTTGCATACGCGGTCGGATACGATTGGAGTAAAGGCTACATGGGTAACAATCAGAACTACCCCAACAAGGTCATGCTACACCCCATCCAGGGAGACGAGTGCAAGCCTCGTCCAAGCGCTAAAAAGCGGTAGAACGCCCACGGCTCAGGACGACACAAGGCGTGCATGCTGGATAAACAAGGTGATTGGAAGATGGAGGAGTAATCAGGGCAGAACAGGAGGAAGGCAGCTGTCAGCATGTTGTCGTGGCTGCTACTTGCCTACGCATATATCTAACAGATTAGTTTGCCGAGCAGGCGGATAATCAGAATGCGGCTTATACGGCCCCGAGTCTGCCTCGCAGGAAATGGAAAAGGAAAAAAAAGAAGGAGAAGTTGTAGGAATATGGCCGTTGTAGAGATGAGTGGGCAGGCGGACGACACGATACCATGTGACTTTATCTACGTAGGTGGACAGAGATAATAAAGAATACGCCTTTATTAATGCATAGTACCTAGGTACTCCTCAGTTCTATATAGGGTGTTGTGGGAAAGACGAGTGCGCTTGTCTTCCCAGGTCCACCCTATCGATGTTCATGCCGGTTTATATTATTTCAGTATATCTTCTTATTTGCCTTCCCGGGAACGTCCCTCTTATCTCCATCAGAAACAGATTTTAACTCATTCGCCCAGGTGGATACCTACGATACAATGCCTCGTTGCTCAGCCCTTCAACGTGGTCCAATAGGGAACTTAGTGAACTATGTGCAATACGACGCAACAGAAAGGTTTTAGGCAGGCTGCGTTGACAAAAAATAATCATTCAAACAATATCCAACCTCAACAAAATTTTGTTCCCCGCCAGTCGAGAGTCACGAAAACCACTCTACCGAATATTTCGGAGCGAACTTCACGAGTACTACCAAATACGATGGAACAGTCTGACAAGACGGTCGCAAGACAGCCTGGGTTTCACGACGAGAATTTAAAGGAGATAAAGCAGAAAATGGATAAGGTGCCCGACCGCCTACCCTTTCCTGGTCGTCCCGTCTGCCATCGCTGTCAGACTCTACTACGGGGTGAAGCAATCCCAAACAGGCACAGGGTACACAAATACAGGGTAAACAGGTACAAGGTAGAAAGACGAATCCTGCCGTTACCCAAACCCCACGAGCAGCTCAAACCCCCAAGCTGTCGTATCTGCTACCTTCTTGCTGACATCAAGCACTCGTCATTATATGCAACATGTCGCGATGAAGCATTCCTTAGCAGTAGCCCTGAAGGCATACTCAAAGTGTCTCGAGGCAAACATGGTCCCTGGGGTATAGAACCTTATTTTAATTTATTTGGATGGCTACGGGAATGTTTGTTGTATTGCCATCAGTGGCATGCCGATGTCTGTACTCGACCAGCATTTCCCCCAATGTCTCGCCTCCGAGTAATTGATTGCGAACAACAAATAGTTATTTTCGCACCTGCGGTATGCAAGTATGCAGCCCTTTCATATGTTTGGGGCGATAACCCAACCCATGTTCCCACCCCAAACAAGTTTTCACAGGTGGTTGTCGATGCCATCGAAGTCACCTTATTGATGAAACTTCGATACCTTTGGGTTGACCGCCATGTAAGCCACATCCTCGTACTTTATATATAACGACTCAGTTTCACTTATAAGCCCCAATATGACAGTGTATCAACTCGAACGACGAAGCAGACAAACATCATCAGATCTCTCAGATGGGCAATATCTATGCCAATGCAGAAATCACAATCATTGCTGCTGCAGGAACGGACCCTACCTACGGTCTTCCCGGAATAAGCAGGCCCCGAAAACAACATCCAGATGGATTTCCTTATCTCAGCCATCAAATAAAGGAGTCCGTCTGGGCAAGCCGTGGTTGGACTTATCAGGAAGGGTTCTTATCACCAAGAAAACTTGTCTTCACCGATTATGAAGCCTCGTACCTCTGCGATACAATTTGCTTAGCTGAGCATGCTCAAGACTCAATGTCCATAATGGCAAGAGGTGTGGATGATCGTCTTAAATCATTTACGCTATCTTACTCCGAAGATGACAAAATAATATATAAATATAACATGTACAGAGTCCACCAAATGATAATCGAATACAGCCGAAGACAACTAGGTTACCCTTCAGATGCACTACATGCAATAAAGGGCGTTATAAAGCTCCTAGAAATCAAAGCGTTTACATTAATTTGGGGAATTCCCATACATTACAACCTACCTATGATACACTGGTACCATGAACATCCAACTGAAAGACGCCCTGGCTTCCCCAGCTGGTCATTCCTCGGCTGGAATGGCCCCATTCAAGTGCACCAGATTCCCACCAGATACTGCATACATTTCAAAGCATCGTTAGGAGATGGAGAAAACTTACTTTTCGGCGGAAAACGCATGGCTAGCATTGCTAGTGAACTAAGGGGACTTGGGGAAAATGCACCTCGATATTTGCACCTGACAGGCTATGTAGTTGATCTGCCACTTAAAAACATCCAGCAGACAAAGTCAGTACAGAACTCAGCTCGAAAGATGATCTGTGGTCACCAAGTCATACCAGTACAGGATACAGCACCTTCCAGCGGAATATATGCGTCTCTAAAGATGCGCCCCGGCCTTCGCATCCTAGTTAAAACCAATATTGATGAAAGCAATTTTACGGCGTGCCACGTGCTCGGATTCTTTATCGGAACAGATCTAGAGAAGGATATTGACCCGTCAAGTCGTGCAGATTTCTTGCTATTAAGACGTAGCGGCACGTGCTATGAAAGGATTGGTTATTTAGCGTGGCGGTTGCGCCGATTTTCCAACACATTTTATGACTATGGGGATTCCGTATATTTCATAGAATCTGATGATGTATCAGATGAAATAATAGAGCTTCCTAGGACACCATTGTGGGCGGGGGAAGCTGAAAAGCGGACTGTTGTGGTAGGGTAACTTTGGGAAGTACTAAGAGGGTGTTTACCAGGCTATCGTATACAACAAACTACTTTAGCACTTAAATAATAGCTTTTAGGACATCTCTAATAAGAATTATTGTACAAACGTTGCTATAACGATATGTCATATAATAATAGAAAGGTAATATTGAGTTATTATTTAGGGATGATCATAAATGACGTTGACGTAAGGCTTTTAATTATACATCGTCCTTGTGAAACTCTTAGCTAGAAAGCAAATCACTATAAAGTATTTAAAGTAGTTCTTCTTATAACTACGAAAGTAAACAGGGGCTGCAGAAAAGAAATACATATATCGGTTAACATATTAGCATAATTTATAATACAAAACTACAATCGTAGCCATGCTTAATAATATTTAAAGGCGTAATAGTTACATACAATGTACGAATAAACACACAGTAGAAAAATCTAGAACTTTTACACCTTAGCAATTATTAGGCATTGCTAGGTAGCTGTTGTAAGGAATGCGAAAGAAAGTTGCTTATATATCATGTTAAAAGCTCCTCTTATCACTCCTGATTTCTAATGCCTGGTCAAAATGGCCATGTCCTTGATAGTTAGAGATGTGATGAGAGTAAAAATAACCTTTCGGCGTTTTTTAACGGACTGGGGTTCGAACCTGCGGCAGGGCGGCAAGAAGGCCAACTTATTCAGGTCGAATATCTAACAGTTCACCGTGAAATCCTAGGTTTTGAGCCCCTTTTCACTTTTGTTAGTTCTTCTATTTTAATCCTTCTTTCCTTATCTAATAACCTATGATTTAAATAATTTTCATCGCTAAAGTTCCTACGACTATATATCCACTTATAAGAGTTGTGCTACCCACTACAGAGTACTGGGTTACGTATTAAAGCATCTTCATAAAGGTCATTGATTAAGGAGCGAATACTCAAATACTATCTCAATTGTCTTCAACGAAGTTGTATAACTATGTGAAATTACCGAGGTTACCTTTGTTGTGTTTACAGACATACAATGGTTTTCTAGATTTGGTATCATTCACTGTATTCAAAATCATAGTAGAATAGATGAAGTAAAGACGGTCTTGGTTAAAAGTGAAACCTAATATGGAAATCCACCAAGCAAGCATCAACAATTTAATATTCAGGTACGCAGTGTTGTTAACATAGTTCCTTGCCCAAGTAATATATTCAATGACCAAAACTGATGCTTCATTCACACATTATCAAGCGAGGGGAATAGTACCCTATTATTTCTAAAATCCCTTGAAAAATTTAGCGATATGCCAGCCGATATTAAACCATTCGAGGACTTTCCCCCACCATGTCTTGGGTGGTTCTGGCCCTGTGCCCGTTGCCTCCTCGATGGGTGGGGATTCTGAGATAGGATGCTTTGGGGTGAAATGCTGGGAATTGGGGATGCTTGGAGTAGACTCGACTGATGGTGGGGGTTGTACCTGCAACTGTCCAGTAGGTGATGTTGGTAAGTCTTTTGTAGTAAGACTTGGAGTTAAGGGGGGGCCGAATTTGACTGGGACGACGGCGCGATCTCCTTCAATTCTGATTCTAGTCTTCACCGGGTCCACCCTCAGCACTTTAGCTGCCTCCGTTTCTGCCATTGGGATGCCACTTTCGAGCTCTTGAACAACCTGCAGCTTTATCTCTTTCGTCTTTGCGTAGTGTTGCCGGACCAACCGTCTAAGTTCCTTACCCCTTTTTTGGGAATGACGCCTTCTGTTTAGGACGAGTCCGTAGCTATCGACAGATCCTTTGCCTTCTGGAAAGCCGTGATGATACACTGTGCCTCCAGAGTAGCGACCCGGTGGATCTAGGATCTGGTTTAACTCCTCGTGATGGAGAAGTTCTGGGACCCTCTCCCAAGCCTCTTCAAAATCATCTGGACTCCATGAATCCCACTTGTTGGTCATGATTATAATATTTTGGAAGAATTCCGGGCCACAAAAACATTGGACCCATTGGATGGTCTTCAGGTCCTCGGTTCTCAGTCGGTTTTCTATCTTGCCGTAGAGGAAGATAAGCCCGGCAACTGTGACAAAGGGACCAAGAGCCTGTAAACAGCTCATGATATCTTCGTAACTGGCTGTATCGTCCATATCTGAGGCACCAAACCCGGCCGTATCCACGAAGATGTATTGTTCCCCGTCAATGATAGCCGGACATATTTCGTACTTTCGGGTACCTGTAGTACTACATTAGTATTTGTAGATTGATACGCGGGAACTTCTAGTATATAGTTACCTGATTTCCAAGTATACCCTATCTTCAAATCCAATCCAGTCAGCTCACGTAGGATGGTTGACTTCCCCGTTCCCGTTTGGCCGACCACGAAAATCAGCTTGGTTCCTTTTAGACTGCAACAAGATTAGGATCATAACCTCTTTAACATGAGCTCCATAGCATAGACGTACTACTCCTTGACGAAACTAACGACGGGCTTTGATGCTGCTCCTTTGGCAGCAGAGACTGTTTTCATCAAATTTTTGTAGGCCCACTTCTTCCAGCTTTTTGATCTTTTACCGCCATTACTACCCGGTGTGGAAGTTGCCGGCTCAACAGAGCCATCCTCATTGTCAGAGGTGTCAGATTCATTATCTGAGTCGCGTTCGCAGTAGGTGTCCCTGGGTAAATCTTGTGCGGTCGCGCGAGGGTGCTGGACGTTCTCAAGGGCTGGAGCAAACTCATTCCCTCGAATATGCTCTCCTGTGGTAGTTGTCATGGTCATATTGAATATGATGTTAAGATTTTGGCTCTTAGTTCTTGGAGAGGGGGTGATCTTCAGAAGCGGGCTGCACTTTAATATTCATGCCTTGGGGGGGGGGGGGGGGGGGGGGGGGGGTATTGGAGGCCCGTATTTATTTAAATTATAATTTTGATGTGCGTTTGGATATTTTGGGTTTTTTTTTGTTTTATGAAAAAAATTTAAATAAGCTAAAGGAAAAAAAAAAAAAAAAC